>NC_140588.1:928085960-928645650 GCF_964204655.1 Triturus cristatus
TTCGTGGACAAATCCTATTCTATACTGACTGTTAGTGCGTGTACAAGCGTCTAAGTGTCTACATGAGATGCGAGGGGGCATGGGCCTACCATGGTAACGAGAGTCATGAATTACTTGCATAAAGACAGTGAGGCCGGGCCCTTTGCTCTGCAGCTAGAGGGATGTTTACCTAAATTACTAGACAGGAATGCATTGGATGAGGAACGGAGCAGATAACTTGAAGGCTGAATACAGTTTTTGGCAGGCAACAGGCCGCGTCAGGCACCGTTAGCCGCGCAGGGAGTAGGACAAAGTTCATGGATACAGATGCAGGTCCAGGCTGGAGCATTCAGAGGCAGAAGCAGGAAAAGGCTCGATGGCAGAATTCAGGGCCTACTCGCCTGAACTGTAAAACGTGAAAAGTGTACCATATAAAGTCGGTGGCCAATCATACTTAGGAATGGAATATCTGGCCCATTCATGGCAGATATGAAAGAGTACATATTAACGTTGGACACAATTGTATTTGCGTCTTCATAACTTGAAGTGGAGGGAACATACATGTACTTGTAGCATATACATGGAGCCGTTGGGGTCTAGATAGGGGACACAATTGACCATAAAAATTCATATTTCCTCAATATGGTAAGCAAGTGCCCTCAAAAAGCTTTGACCTTCTCATGAGGTAAAAGCCAAGGGTGTAATAACCCTACTAGCTTTATGAAGACTTCAGAGGATTGAGGAAAATCAGGACTCCAGAATCTGAAAGTGGAATTATTCAGGAATGAGGAGTCAGGATCAGCAAGTTGAGGGAGTGAGAAAAAAATCAAAGGAACATATCCTCTCTAAGAAATTGGGTTGCCGGTTGAGGAGGGTGAAACCCTGCTCAAGGAGGAACCACAATCCTTGTCAGGGTGAAGTCACAAGCAAACCGTAAATTAACCTGTGCTCACCTCTCTGGTAGCTTGGCACAGAGCAGTTAGGCTTAACTTAGAAGCAATGTGTAAAGTATTTGGCCAACACTTAAAACAGTAAGAACTTGAAAACACAACACAAGAACAATCCCATGCCAAATTAGAAGCATAGAGTAAATTTTAATCAATAAAATAAGCCCAAAACATAAAATTCCAATCAATGGAACTGTAAACACGCAACTTTAAAGATTTAAGTGAAAATAGCACCAAAAAGCACAAATCGCCAACTGTGGATATCTGGTAGTGCTAGACAAGGACAAAAACACAAGTTCACCCTGTTATACCTGAACGGGTTAGGGTGGTCTTCTCCCCAACTTTTTGCCTGCCTCCCACCATTATTCTGATCTCATTTTTGCTGGTATTCGGACTTTGTGCTCTATCACTGTTAACCAGTGTTGAAGTGCATGTGCTCTCTCCTCTAAACATTATAATATTGGTTAATCCCCAAAAGGTATATTTAATTTACTTATAAGTCCATAGTAAAGCGGTGCCCCTTGTACTCGGGCCTGTAAATTCGATGCTACAATTAGGCCTGCAGCACTGATTGTGTCACCCACTTAAGTAGCCCTTTAATCATGTCTCAGGCCTGCTATTGCAGAGCCTGTGTGTGCAGTTTACACAGCCATGTCGACCTGGAAAAGCAACCCTTTTGCCAGGCCCAAGCATTTTTTTTTTACGTATAAGTCACCCCTAAGGTAGGCCCTATACAACCCAGAAGGCAGGGTGCAAAGTATTTAAAAGTCAGGACAAGTATGTTTGCGTTTTCATGTTTTGGTAGTGAAAAACTCCCAAAGTTGTTTTTCAATATTGCAAGGATAACATTGGGATTACCTTATTACATTTTATAAGCATAAATTCCAAATGAGAATAGATATGACCTCTTAGTCTGGTGTCCCTGAAATCACAATTTTAAATCACAACTTGTAGTGAAGTCGGATTTTAAATTGAAATTCTGAAAATGCCACTTTTAGAAAGTTAGCATTTTCTTACTTTAGCCATTTGGCGCCTGCTGCCTGTCTCTGATCAGTCTAGGGTGGGTGACAGTTAGGCTTTTTGTATTCCCTCTAGGCAGCCACACACAATGAGAGCTTAGGTGTGACTTGATGGGCCATCCTTGGAGGATCTTAGGGAGGAGCTGGATTCAGCCTCACTCACACCTGAATAGTCTGTGTCCTGTCCCCCACACGAAGGGCTGCATACCCTCCTGAAGTGGGTCTGGAATCAGGGCAGGAAGAGACAACCTAAATGCACTTCAAATCCCTGTCTTTGATGTAGCCTCCATTTCAAAGGCTCAACTGGGTATAAGTACTTGACCTTTGGCACTATGACTTCGGTACACTTCTGGACCTATGACCACACTATCAAGAAGAATAACTGCTGTGCTGCTGAAAGGACTGTCACTCTGCTGAACTGCTGTTTGCTGGGCTCCTGCATTGCTGTGTTGCCCTGCTGCATGCTGCTCCCTCTTGCCTGGGTGAGAAGAACTGTGCCTTCATCACTTGAACCCAGAGTGACTCCAAGTGCTAGCTGGCTGGCCTCCTGATCTGAAGTCTCAGGGACATGAAAGACTTCCAATCACCCTGCTTTCTGCACCTGTACTTTGTCATCTGTGAGTCTTCCCTACCAAATAGTGCCACCCCATTCCTGGACTCTTGGAAGTGGTCCTAAGGTGTTTGCTCCAGTGGAAGCAATACTTCCGCTGGTGTGGGAGCAGAATCGCTGCATCGCCACTGTAGTTGGAACAGAACTGGAGCATCACCTTCGGACCGGTGCATTGCCTTCAGAAACGACACGTCTTCTGCTGTGGGAGCAGGATGGACGCATCACCGCAGTTGTGGAAACAGAACTGGCACATCGGCTTTGGAACAGTTGCATCTCTGAACTGATGCATAACCACTGCTGCAAGGAGAAAACAAAGCATCCCCTCTGTTGTGGGATCAACACGATGCATCGCTTTGGCTGCACCCGGCATCTTTGAGGTTGACGCAACCAGGATTGAGGTACATGTGTTTAGCGACTCTCACTTGGTCCTGGTATCGGGCCCGTGCTCCATTGCGGCCAGCCTGAACTTTTGACTTTGTCCCTTTCCCATGCAACCAGATATCCTAAGTAGGCGCTTATTGCGCCTAAACACTATTTTATAGTTTATTCTTTAGAATTTCATTTCTCAAGTTCTACTTATTGGATTATTGTCATATTGCTCTTGGTTTAGTTATTAAATTAGGTTCTATTTTTCTAACCTGGTGTGGTGACTTTTTGTGTGGTGTTTTCCATGTTTTACTGTTTGAAGTGTGGCACAAATACAAAGAAAAAATGTTGGATCTCCTTGGATCCCCTAGACATTATCTAAAAATCACTTCAAATCCAGAACCTAGGGTTAAACGCAGGATCTTGTATGAGGTTGAACAAGCAGTCGACAGAGAGGAATTTTGTATTCAAGTAGCACAATTCCTTACTCCCACACATACCCGCATTCCAATCATCCCCGGGATTCCCAAAACACACAAAGATCAGGCAAACCCCCCTTTGAGACCTATTGTCTCCACAATAGGCTCCGCCACGGAACCACTATCGAAATATATCGACAAATTCTTACAACCTATGGTGGAATCCTTACACTCTTATGTGAAGGACACGGGTCACTTTATCTCAAGGTTAGAAGGACTGCAATACAACCCTCAACAGGAAATTCTAGTTACCCTAGATGTTGAATCTTTATATTCCAACATTCCCCAAACAGAAGCTTGCAGTGTTGTGACCAACATCATCGAAAAAGATCAAACTTTACACAATGGCAGATTCCTAACACGGTGTCTTGAAATAGTCCTAGAAGAAAACTTCTTTGAATACGATGGCAGCTATTATCAACAGGTTCAGGGAGTCAGCATGGGGGCAGCCTGTGCCCCCAGCGTCGCCTGTTTGTATATGGGGCATTTCGAGCAATGTAACATCTACAATGAAATAGCCCCCTTTTTTCGAAAATGTACGCCACTGGTCACGGTACATAGATGATATTTTTTTCATTTGGGCCGGTGACCAATTGTCTCTTGATGAATACATCGAATGGATCAACTCAGCTGATGTCAACCTTAGATTTACTGCGCATACGAGTACCACCAAATTAGAATTCCATGACGTTTGGGTCGAACATCGGGAATCCAAAACTTTGTTTTTCCCTCTATACCAAGCCTACAGCCAGGAACACACTCCTCCACTTCGATAGTTTCCACCCGAGGAGTCAAAAGGATGGAATACCATTTAGCCAATTCCTCCGTTTGCGCAGAAATTGCACTACCATCAATGACTACCTTCTTCATGCTGAAACCATGAAAGAAAAATTCATTCAAAGAGGATACCCTCGTAGAATGGTAAGGAACGCTCTTAAGAGAGCCCGATTCTATAATCGCGACTCCATGTTTCAACCTAAACCAGCCGGACAAACTAGTCTGCGTCACAAAACATTCTGTGATAAATAATAAAATCAGACAGATTTTGAACTCACAATGGCATTTGTTAAATCTAGAGCCAGAAACAACTCACATCCCCAAACCTCTTTTTGCATTCCGTAGGAACAAAAATTTGAGAAATTGGATAGTTAGAGCTAAACAACCCGAATCAAAAGGCTGGATACAAAAATCTATCGAGGGAACTGTCCCCATTTAATGGCAATCACAGATGTGGCAAGTGCCACGCCTGTCCCAATGCCATAGTCGGCAATAATATTTGCATCAATGACTACAATATCAATATGAAAGACATGACCAACTGCAGGACATCCAACTGCATTTATGCCATCCAATGCCCATGTTTGCTCACCTATGTAGGCGAGACGGCCAGAGAAGTAAGGATACGAATAGGTGAGCATAAGTCCAACATCAGACGAACTAAACATGGAGCCCCTTTAGTAGATCATTGGACTGCAACGGGACACTCTGAAACTGACCTTCGCTGGACGATCTTAGAAAAGATTCGCCAACAAAGAGGAACTGACAGCAACAATGTTCGTAAGAAGCGAGAAGTATACTGGATTTTTGTCCTTAAATCTAAGGACAAGGGACTAAATGAATCCCTTCCGTGGGAAAACGCCATTCTTTAAGTTCAAGCATTTTCTGCGGTCCTGTGTTCTCACAAGTCATTAGACCCCCTTCCACATTCTTTTGTTTTGTCCTGAGCAATGTAGATCTCGCTTACGCCATACATTTAAATGTGGTCACTTTGTTGCTTTTGTTTACTTTTCTCCCATTTTACAATTGCAACTTTCCGGCAACCGCTGTTTAGGAATTGTTATCTATCCACTTGATTTGACCCTCTGGTTCCTATTCTAGCGATATAAATTTTACTGCATATTGCCACCCCCTTGAAGTTATACCTCCTATCACGCCTTTTTCCCGCCTTTTCCGCATTAGAATAGGCTCTGTTTTTGGCTCTATACCATTGTATGGATGTCAATATGAGTCTTACCTTTTATTCTGTAGCCTTTACTTTAGATTAGTTTTCACCCTTGCACTTATTCTTTATTGGATAGTATGTTTCCAGATTCCTGCCTATGCGACCGTGAGACCTTTTTTTCCCTCCCAAGCTACAGACTTGTGCTGCCTCCCGGCCCTTTAAATTTAGACACGCCCTCCCTCCCCTTTTTTTCTTGATGCCATCGCACATTGGCCTATTTAAACGGCCTTTGAAGCACTCGGGGCGTTCCCCGGACCGATCGTTTACTTCCATTCTCTTGTTTGAGGACTTTATCTCTCCCGGAGTCCCTCCTATTGACGGTGTGCCCTTTCACGTGATTTGCACGTTACCAGGTACATTAATTAGACACTGTATTTCATCTCGATAGCCTTTAGTCGACCTTTTCTCTGTATCCTCAGTAATTGGCCATGATTTATTCCCTTTAGGCACGCACATCATTGCCACGCCGAAAACCTCCGTAGATAACCTGATGTTGCCGTTGCTATTTTTCTCTATCAATATATAAATCTCTGCTCTCCCAGGTACGGGCCCTTTGTACACCTATTCAACATGTTTTTTTCTGACCTTATCTGAACTCGCCTTTATTATATTGATGTTTAAGCTTATTTTTAGCCTTTCCATCTATTTTTAATACTACATGTTTTGGCTTTCTAGTCTCACCTGGGATCTAAATCTAATTATCACGCTGCTGGAATCCCACGATCGAAAGGTCTGGCACTGACATCAAGCCCTCAACTTCCTTTACAGGTTTAATTTCTATCTAGTTTTTTCCGTTATCATATCTGACTGCATTTATGCTTTAAGTCCTAATTTCTTGGAGGGAATTGCGCTTCCCCCTTATTCGCTACGTTTCGGCGCCTGCTCGCCTTGGATTGTTGTCCTTTTTGCGCTTGTTTTCTTTCGAAGCAATTCATCATGCCATGGGCCATTTAGTTCTCACTGCTGTCTCCGGCAGCTAACGATTCAAAATTAGCCATTCAACTCAGTCGCGTAGCTAGGGGGGGGCGGTCCGCCCCAGGCGGCACTAATTTGGGGGCGGCGGCACAGTGCGCACGTTGCGTGCCATTATGTAATTGAGCTGTGAAAGCGCACCTGTTTACAAATCCTGCAGTACATGCCACGCACTGACGCACGCACCACCTAGCATAGTGGTGGTGGTCCAGTGCGCGCCGTACTGTGTTAGTGGGTCCCAGGGCCGTCAATCTTGTAGCGTGCGAAAGCGCTACCAATGACGCCCTGGCCGTCATTTTTTGCCATCCCCCGCGCTGTGCTCCTGTGACGCACGCCACCACCACGTGATTGACTCAGTGGAGAGAGTCTCAGGGAGTGCTGGTTAGCTGCATATTCGTTCAGCCGCGAGGGCACCAAATCTGGCAGGTATTTGCACTAAACAACACTGTGAAATTAAAGACAACTCTCTTTGACAACGTTATGTCTCGGTTCTGCTGCATTACTCAGCATTATCTTGCAAACAATGCCGAATGGGGTCGGATCTCGCAGGCAGCATCTCTCTTAACATGGGTCAGGCTATTTCTTGTGGGAAATATGAGCTTGCAGTCCCTGAAAGACTTAATTAAGGTAGATACGAGTCTTAAAAGTGTGAATGCAATTACATTGTGTTGAGGTGCCTTCAGCTGCTGATGCTAAACATAAAGTCTCTCCTATTATCAATATTCCTTTGCGAACACTTCGAGTGCATAACTATATAACAGCACGTTTGTGTGCTATCTTGACTAACCACTTTTATTTTTCTCACCGTCTGTAGTAAACAGTAACCCATCCGCTTTGTCCTGGGCCATGATACTCTTGTAAGTAAGCCACGTCATAGTCTGTACATTACATTCTTTTAGCACTGTTGATGAATACTGTAGTGTCCACCAGCACCTACTTCGTCACACCTGGCTTAGCTTTCCGAGGAAGTGCTTTTAAAATGAATGCTCTTGGCACTGGGGCTCACAAAGAAAAAAATTATAAACTGTACAGAGCTGTTCTATGAGGTTTTTATATCTTTCCTAGTTAAAGGGTATCCCTTGCGGTTGTGCCAACAACACGATTTATTTGTATAGAAAACTGCGCGAATGGGGAAGACAGAACACTAACTCTACAATCTAAAAATATCATACCCATTTCAGACATCAGTATTGGTATGGCACTAGAAGAAAAGACAACTGGTAAAAAAGATGACAAATATGTCAGCAGGAGTAAAATGAGGAAGTAAGGAAGGTAGTTTTTAAAACAAATGAAAGTAGCATGATACAAAATAAAGGTTCTGCATAAGCATGAATGGGAGCTATTCTAACTAAATTGCATTTTTTTGTAGTTAGATGTGTAAAAGAGAGATTTTTCCACTGCCGGGGAGCAAGCAACTATATGACTAATTGAAGTGCCCGATACGGCTCAGATTAGCATAGGACCTGCGGTTGGGGCAACCTCCTGGCATGAACTGTGCATGGTCTGGAGCCGGTCCACCTGTCCTTTGGAATCTGCAAAGAAAATAGCTTCCTCGGAACACCGTGAGAATTGAATTAGGTGACAGAGAGAGCGTGCGTGTTAAAGGGAAATTTGCAGAACCGCTTCGGTAGGGGCCCTCGGCCCTGCCACCACTGTGGAACCTACAGGAGAGGTAAGGGGTGATGCTCTATTTCCCCCGCATGTTTTTTCTTCATATTCAAATCAAATGATTATGTTGATTGCATGA
Source organism: Triturus cristatus (assembly GCF_964204655.1). NCBI lineage: Eukaryota > Metazoa > Chordata > Amphibia > Caudata > Salamandridae > Triturus > Triturus cristatus. The sequence goes on from NC_140588.1 coordinate 928,094,082, forward strand.
TGGCACAGATGTCTGTCTAACTGAGAGAGATCAAAAGAAGCAAGAAGGGAACCTTTTCACCTCGTGCTCTCCAGGGCGCTGTCTTCTGAAAGAATAATAGATGTCACAGCCCTCTGGGGTCACTAGATGTAAATCTGCACTCATGTGACGTGGCACCCCTTATTTAATATATCTGAAATAGGCGCATGTGGTGCAACGCACATGAGCTCTATCTAGAAAAGTACAATCTGACCAGGATTCTGGACATAGTGATGGCCATTTCTGCACCTGAATGATCCAATTGGGCTGCAAGGGGTGGGAGGGAGCGGTGGTCAGTCTGGAGCAAATAGGTCAGAGTGGGGAGAGGTTTACAACAAAAGCCCTACCTCAAAGGGATATAATACTGCACATAGAAACAAGTATGGCCTCCAAGACTGACCAGCAATGATTCCAAACTATAAACAAAATAAGAGACAGTACTGAAGACAAACTGCACACAGCACAAGTGATCCCAGAACAGAAACAGCACCGAAGACAATGATTCCAAACTGCACACAGCTTCAGTGACCTTAGAACAAAGACAAAACTGAAGACAATGATTCCAAACTGCACACAGCTTCAGTGACCTTAGAACAAAGACAATACTGAAGACAATGATTCCAAACTGCACACAGCTTCAGTGACCTTAGAACAAAGACAATACTGAAGACAATGATTCCAGAATCGCACACACATGGGACCTCTAGAGTAGAAACAGTGCAGAAGGCAGTGATTCCAAACTTTGCAAAGCACAAGTGAAACTGAGACAGTACTCCAGACAAGTGTTTCTAAACTGTACACAGCACAAGTAACCTATTGTGTGAAATAAGCATGCCAAGAATGTCGGAGCACAAAAGCAGTGTGGGATTTCTCTAAGTCACTAGGCCTTGTAGGAAATGAACTTCTATATATCAATAATCCGCTGGACTCTGTTTTTTGGCGCGATAGAGCAAAGATACACTGTTGTCTCCATTGGGCTTCAGTCTGTTGGTATCAGTGCAAAGTCTCTGACTTCCCACCTGCCTATCTGCACTATTTACAACATGTTGGTCTCCGTACCATGACTCGCCTGTTTCTGTGTTCTGTCTCCCTGTTGGTCTGTTTATTACACCTTCCTGTTGGTTTTAGTGCTATGTCTCCCCGCTTCCCAGTCTCTCTTTACTATATCTCCCTGTTGGTCTCAGTGTTATTTTTCCCACTCATCTGTGTCACTGTACTCTGTCTCCCTTTTTTTTCTCAGTACTATAACTCCCAAGTTTCAGTATTTTGGCTCTTTGTTGTTCTTGGTACTATGACTGCCCTGTCTCAGTACGGTCTCTCTGTTTTTCTCAGTAGCATGACTGACCAGTTTCAGTATAATGTCTCCCTGTTGTTCTCAGTACTATGAATCTTTTGTTTCAATATAATGTCTCCCTGATAGTGTCCCTACTGTGTCTCACCGTCTGTTTCAGTACAAAGCTTCCCCTGTCTGTCCCATTACTATGCCTCAGTCTGTCTCAATGCTATGAACCCTGTCTCTGCAAGTGCCATGCATTCTACGTCTCTATCAGTCCCTTTTGATTTAATGCGACCCTCTGTATCCCCATTTCATCTGCTGGGTCTGGCCTATGCATCTGCCGAACCTGTCTGGGAGAATATGTTCAAACATCACAGCAGGCTCTGGGAAAGGATGCGCCTAGAAGCTTGATGAAATACCCTACAAGTCTACAGCTCTACATTGTGGATACTTTTAGCACACAGGGGAAACAGATCGTATACTCCCCAGAACTTTCTGTAAACGTTCTGACTTGATGTGAAAAGTACAAGAATTCAGCAGAATGGACCATTGCATTTCCGCCCAAGCATGACCTTTAGTCTCAGCACAGCCTCCTACACTCCTTGTTCTCTGTGTATGAGTTGTGTTATTTTATATTATAAGCATTTTTATACCTCTCAAGTGCAACTAGAAGTTGCATTCTATCACATTCCTATTTTCCTCTTGCTTCCACCTTTTTATTTTCTCACATTTGTTGTTTTCTAGACACCCTCTCGTCCCCTTATTACCCCTTCACTCCTCTAATTGCTTTTTCTTTGTTCTCTTCTCATCTACAGTTTTAACTCCAGTTGTCTCTCCTATCGTATTATAGGATGATGTGTTTCTTGTGCGAGTAAGAATGCGCACAATACTGGGCAGAGCTGTTCTGGACCCGTAGATTTAGGTAGTGCGAGTATTGCGGTGAAAGACCTATTTATTAATCTCCAGACATCTTCCTGATTTGTTGCTTTTCAGTAGCAGGCTTGTGGCCTCATGTGTGCTTGTTTGGTAATTTAATGCCTGCCAGTCAGGCCTGACTTTCCTGGTACAAGATGGCTCGCCTCTCTAGGCTCTGACGCCTAATGGAAACAGTCGCCATTGTCACCGGCCCAGGGACAGATGCTCCAAGTAGGGAAGTTTTGGAAAAAATCGGCAAAGCAGGTTTTGTTTTTGGGTACAATTATTCCTTCCTAAAATGGAATGCCTTGAAGTTATGGACTTTCTTGCAGCATGTGCAATCTATGTGTTCTCCTTTAAACTGCCGGTGTATTCAACTGTGTAGCCTTGGACCGTGCCATGTATGTGCCTGTAACTTGCATGATTGAGGCCACGTGTCTCTCGGACCTCTTTCATGTGCTAGCGGCCTTTTTCCCCAGCACATCCCCCCCACCCCCGCTACGTGCCATGGGCGGCAATCTGAGGGATAGCCCCGGGCGCCAGAAGCCCTAGCTACGCCACTGATTCAACTACCTGTTTGTCTGTTGTTTCTTTCTATCCTTTGTGTCTATATTGTTTACTTATATACCTAGCCCTACAGCGCTCCTATAGATGGCTGCATTTTTTAGCTCGAGCTTTTACTTTAAAACCTGCATATATGTTTATCCAGCAGATTCTACCTAAGTAAACGCCTTGACCTCCGTTCTTTTGAGACCAGAGCGGCCCCGCCTGTGTCCTCACTTTGACATATCTGCCACGCCTAGAGTTTTTACAGGTGAGCGGAAACGTCCCCATCGTCTGCCCCAAAGCTCCCTTGAGGTGACCTGTATTCTCCTCTTTCCCCCTTTTTCATTTCTTTTTTCTTTTTCCTCTTTCCCTTTTCTCCTTTCCTCTTTCTTTTCCCATCTCTCCTCTCTCCCCCTTCTTTCTCTAATAAACCCCTTTTTTCCCTCCCTTCCCCCTTTTTTCCTTACCCTTACCCCTGCTTTAGGTAGCCATGGACACAAGAAACTTGATATCCACTATGTACATAGGTTTCTATTCTACTTCCCCTGAGTCTTCACTATCTCATTATTTAGGATCACTTATGGTGGCGGTATAGGATTCGCCAGTGTTTACGTTCCTTTAATAAATTTTTCTATTGGGAATTATTGTTATTAAATTATGATGTTTGACACTTATGACCAATGACCTCTGCATGTCCAGTCTCTTATCAAGATACATGATGTTATTGAATTATATTTGTATTATTTGTTGATCTGTTATTTCATTTTTGCTAGGTCCCAGCAAAAATTCTAAAGCTATTTCCTTGTTCGCCCTGAGGAAGGTGGCACCAACATTTCGGTGCGTTCACCGAAACGCGCGTCGGCGCTTCTACGGGGTCCACCCAAGCCCTTTTTCCCTTAAATTCGAACATGTACTTTTTAGCACAGCATTGAATGTTCATATATCTTTGTCTATATATTGATTGCTGTGGCTTCCTTTGGACCTCTTTTTGATTAGTTGCATTTTTATGTACAGATGTTTGCTGTCTGTTTTTATGGTGTGATATGATACCGGTATAAGAGTCTGTGTGCGTTTGATTGTGACTGGGACCTATTCACAATCGCGTTTTGTTATTTGATGTTATTCTCTCAAATTACCAATAATTCTATGTATTGAATTTATTTCTTTTTTAAATTGACTATAGTGAAAAATAAAACACTAATTAATCTTTCTTTGACTATGTGCTGAAAGTTTTTTTGAAACTACTGCCTTGTAGGTCTAGCTTAAGTGTCAGTATACCTATGTGATGATACATTGTACATTTTGAAACATATAGGTAGAGTACCCTCTTTATTCTTTGACAAATACTTTACACACTGTCTCTAAGTTAAGCTTGACTGCTCTGAGCCAAGCTACCAGAGGGTGAGCAAAGGTTAATTTAGCTTTTACCTGACCCTTAGCCTGACTAGAATTGTGGTTGCTGTTTGACTAAGGTTCACACCCAAGTCAACCTACAACACCGTTTATAAGATTGGTGATCAGCAATGAGATAAGGAGTTGTGTTTGTGCATTGCCATACTGTAACTTGATGTTCACTACCAATCCACATCCAAGACCAGTTCAAATTTTATTTTACTTTCTCCCAAATTGGCATTTATGTTTATTTAAAATCATGTCTCTGGCTGCTGGTTCTACAACTGGAACCCTGGAATTTGAGCTGCTCAACCTGGAAACCTATACAGTGGCCCAGCTCAGAGACTTTTGCTAGGAGATGGGACTTCCTGCCAAGAGGGCCACCAAGAAGGTGGAGTTACAAAAGGTGCTGAGTGCCTGGGCAGAACCCCACTCCAAAAAGGAGAATAACACAGCTGAGCATGATGGATTGGGGGACCCTAGGAATGGCTCTTCTGGAAGGGAGCCTCCCGTGAAGCCAAGGTAGGGGCATGTTCTAATTTGCCTACTTGCCAGGTTGCCTGTTGCTTGAAAGAAATGTAAATGTACACAATTGGTTAATTTACAAATGTAAAGGCTGCCTGGAAGCCAGTATTCCTCTCAAATGATGGAGGGCCCGATTCACAGAATTAACTTAAGACAAAATCCTAAACTTAGTACCATTTTGGTATTCACAGAATGCACTTACTACTTCTGGTATTCACAGAATGAGCTTACTACTTTTGCGATTCACAGAATAAACTTACTACTTTTGCTATTCACAGAATGGATTTACGACTACTAACTTTACGTCCGGACTCGGGCCGGAAATTCCGGCCCGGAGGCGGAGCTTCCGGGCCGGAGGCGGGGCTTCCGGGCCGGGGGCGGAGCTTCCGGCTCGGAGGTGGGGATTCCGGCCAGTGGCGGAGATCTAGCCATGGCCAAAATCTCCACCTCTGGGCCGGAAGCTCTGCCTCCGGCCCGGAAGCTCCGCCTCCGGGCCGGAATTTCCGGCCCGAGTGCGGACGTAAAGTTAGTAGTCGTAAATCCATTCTGTGAATAGCAAAAGTAGTAAGTTTATTCTGTGAATCGCAAAAGTAGTAAGTTCATTCTGTGAATACCAGAAGTAGTAAGTGCATTCTGTGAATACCAAAATAGTACTAAGTTTAGGATTTTGTCTTAAGTTTGTTCTGTGAATCGGGCCCGGAGTCACTAGACGCTTCATAATGATAACGATGTATTCTTTTTGAGAGGAGCTACCAGCTGAGCTGTGGAGTGCCTGCTTTTAATGGGCAGTTACAAGAATGTTTTTGCACTACCTACATACTATATAACTAAAATCTATTCTTTGGAAGTACTTTTTTTTTTATCTTAAACCTAATTCTTTTGCACATTTTGTGGCAGCCTATGTTATACTGTTTGTACCTCAAGTTGAAAAGAATGACTTACACATTGACATTACTTTATGTCACAGGTAGGGTGACTACCTACCTGTTGTTTACATAGACAGCGCATAATTTCGGACTCCGTCAATTGTTTGTAACGGTTTCTTCAACTGATGCAGTTTGTCCGTAATTGTTGTACAATCCAGTGTGACAGCCAATGCTGTGGCTGGATTTCACCCTCTAGGAACCTCCAGGACACAGACTGTAACTTGACCTAGATTGACTTGTATGTGACCATCCAATTCTAGGGCTTTTAACCCCTCACCATCAGAATGTTGCAAATGGTCCTTTTGCTTGGGCCTGGGCTTACTTTAGGAAATGTCAAGCACACCTTCGCTCATTTGCCTCCCTGGTTCCAGTACAGTTGAGAGGGCTTATTGTAACCTGCTTTGCACATTTGTAAATGTTCTTCCTCCATGTCAGGTGAGGGGTTTGCAAACACAGCAGCACGGTGGGGGCACTACTGAAATGTCAAGCGGCATCCTGCTTGACCAAATTGTCTGATCCTAAGCAAAGATTTTATTTGAAATAGCCTCCTTTATCACTGTGAAATTTTAGAGGTGGGTGAGCCAATAAATTAACAGGGAGAGCAAATGTCTTGCATGTATGCAACAAGCATCATGTAATGTATATTAAAATCTCTTCAAAATCCAAACAACTGTGTTTCCTTAACATACACAAGCTTTGACCGTACTACGCATTTTAAAAGTAATTGTTTTTAAACATGAACTTGGAACCCTTCCTGCCACTTCTGTATCCTGGTGACAATGCCATTAGTGACCTAAGAGACAAGTCAGTTGTCTCGTGCATACTGTATGTGGCCGCATTCTTATAGCTAGGGCAATATTATAGTCTAATAAATGAACACACTAGATTTGTACCGCTCGTATTCTGAGCTCAAATAGTTGAAGGTTATTTGATATGTGATAATGAAGTGATTGGTGAAATTAAATATTTACCTACAGTCACACCATTTCGTTAAGCAGGAAGCCAGGATTAATCCCTAGTTTTCTGGTTTCAATTTGTACAAATCAATAACTAAATGGGTATTTATTTGTTTCTCCTTTTTACTTCAAATGTTAAGGCCTTGATTTTATCTCTTTCTCAAGAAGTGTAGGCGGACGGAAGAAGTGAAATAAAAGCTCTGCTTGTTTTGGGCTCGAGGCTACACGAGGCACACTAGCGGAGTCAGAGCAAGGCATATAGCTCAAGCCTGACTCGAGCTTTCAGTGATTAGCTGTTAGAAATTGGGGTTCTGGTTGGCAGAGTTATGCACCCTGTCCAAGCAGGAACCACAATTCTAGTCAGGGTAAGTCACAACACATCCTAAATGATCCTGTGCTCACCGTCTGGTAGCTTGGCACAAAGCAGTCAGGCTTAACTTAAGAGGCAATGTGTAAAGTATCTGTGCCATATTTCAAACAGTAAAAAAACAATCAGGGTCTTGGCTAATCAGCAGCAAGGCTTAGCCTAATTAGCCTAATTAACAAAACAAGGGGAGCTGCCAATGCTGCCCGTTATTTAGCATCCATTTGTATTCAAAGTGTGATCAGTAAAACAACACACTTGTGACTTCTTTTTCTGTCAGATTTAATCTTTGATCATTTAGATTTATAAAAGACAACACAACACTACAATTGTGCCCCAAACAAAATTCTACTTGAAGTGATAAGCGTTATTTGATATATACAAAAATAATTTTTTTGAAAGAGAAGACGCAAAAAACATATTTGTACAAAAAACATTAAATACATCAATCATACCCATTCATACCACTCATATCTTGTACAAATTACAAAATTACAACAAACATTGAAAAAGGCCATCAATAAAATGGAACTCAGTAAACTCTATTTTGTTTTAACTAGAAGATTGGCCTTAGGACTAAAGGTCGACGCGTTTCAGATCCCCTTTCATGTGGAGATCCTCATCAGGACCTATGTATGACTGAAACAGAAAACAAACAACCTCGTTTACTCAATGACCCAATATATCGAGCGTCACAGCCTACCAACTATTTTAATTCGACTCTTACCTGCAACAATGCAGCAACAAGAAGACAAAGTCAGTGGACCTAAGGAGGGATAAAACAAGGACTCTAAATATAGTCCTATTTAGTTGCAAGTCAACGTCCGTCTACTAAAGCTGGCAGTTTCGTCATTGTTTTATGTAAAACTAATGGATTCTTACTTGTGATATCTTGATGTTGTGTGGACCCAGCTGCGGGCGGAGATGGAGATTGGAGTGCGCTGAAATGAATTAACGCACAACTATGAGAATCGGGCTTGCAGACGTTAAAAAAGGGGGCTTAAACACACAACTAGTTAGATGATAGTACCTTGGATCGTGGCGTTTTTTTGTTGGAGCACGAACAGGACCAACGAAGATTTTGTTTGTTGACGGACAGTTGTTTATCTAAGATAAACAGAAACGGACAATTTAGAAATCTATGTAACAGCAAATGCCGGTTGGCTAAAGAATGTTAGTAAAGCACAGCTCGTTGTCTTTACCTCTGAGTAAAACGGTGTCCTGTATGGTCTCTTTCCCGCATTGGCGCCTTCTCCAAGTTGAATTGCCTGTGTGTCCCGCTTGTTCTCGCGATATTTATTGCTGCTGGGAGTTGTAGTTTTTTTAGCATCGTTCAATGCACGTGTGTGAATCAACAAACTTTATTTAGATCCTAGGAGTGCACCGCTGTCCTCGAGTTACGCTTATTGCCAAAGGCGTTTTAGAAAGATGTCTTTTGGCGGATTAATACTTTGAATATGTGGATATATTTATAGACATATATATTGGTGGCTGTTTTATCCATATCAAGTGTACTTGATCAATAAACGCATGAATGTGGCAAAGAGTAAATCGGAACAGGATCATTAGTGCCGATTAGGTGCATGAACCGTTTTTATGAATCCAGATTTATATTTCAGGTATTACCATACCTGATGCATTAGTAGGACTTTGTGACATGCAAAAACTTTGTATGGGCGCTGTTCCTTTTGTTATATAAAATGAACATTATAGATTGTAAATTTCGGATAGTTCATTCAGCCCATCTATAGATGTATTAAATTTGACAATGAGCATTGCCTCACGTTTTAATAGTGGTTGGCCCTCGCCCACACGGAAAAAGATCTGAGATGGACCGTGATCTCTAAAGTTGAACAGGACATGAGAGGAGGTGATCTAGATTCCAAACTATTAAAACGTGAGGCAATGCTCATTGTCAAATTTAATACATCTATAGATGGGCTGAATGAACTATCCGAAATTTACAATCTATAATGTTCATTTTATATAACAAAAGGAACAGCGCCCATACAAAGTTTGGATTCATAAAAACGGTTCATGCACCTAATCGGCACTAATGATCCTGTTCCGATTTACTCTTTGCCACATTCATGCGTTTATTGATCAAGTACACTTGATATGGATAAAACAGCCACCAATATATATGTCTATAAATATATCCACATATTCAAAGTATTAATCCGCCAAAAGACATCTTTCTAAAACGCCTTTGGCAATAAGCGTAACTCGAGGACAGCGGTGCACTCCTAGGATCTAAATAAAGTTTGTTGATTCACACACGTGCATTGAACGATGCTAAAAAAACTACAACTCCCAGCAGCAATAAATATCGCGAGAACAAGCGGGACACACAGGCAATTCAACTTGGAGAAGGCGCCAATGCGGGAAAGAGACCATACAGGACACCGTTTTACTCAGAGGTAAAGACAACGAGCTGTGCTTTACTAACATTCTTTAGCCGACCGGCATTTGCTGTTACATAGATTTCTAAATTGTCCGTTTCTGTTTATCTTAGATAAACAACTGTCCATCAACAAACAAAATCTTCGTTGGTCCTGTTCGTGCTCCAACAAACAAAACGCCACGATCCAAGGTACTATCATCTAACTAGTTGTGTGTTTAAGCCCCCTTTTTTAACGTCTGCAAGCCCGATTCTCATAGTTGTGCGTTAATTCATTTCAGCGCACTCCAATCTCCATCTCCGCCCGCAGCTGGGTCCACACAACATCAAGATATCACAAGTAAGAATCCATTAGTTTTACATAAAACAATGACGAAACTGCCAGCTTTAGTAGACGGACGTTGACTTGCAACTAAATATGACTATATTTAGAGTCTTTGTTTTATCCCTCCTTAGGTCCACTGACTTTGTCTTCTTGTTGCTGCATTGTTGCAGGTAAGAGTCGAATTAAAATAGTTGGTAGGCTGTGACGCTCGATATATTGGGTCATTGAGTAAACGATGTCGTTTGTTTTCTGTTTCAGTCATACATAGGTCCTGATGAGGATCTCCACATGAAAGGGGATCTGAAACGCGTCGACCTTTAGTCCTAAGGCCAATCTTCTAGTTAAAACAAAATAGAGTTTACTGAGTTCCATTTTATTGATGGCCTTTTTCAATGTTTGTTGTAATTTTGTAATTTGTACAAGATATGAGTGGTATGAATGGGTATGATTGATGTATTTAATGTTTTTTGTACAAATATGTTTTTTGCGTCTTCTCTTTCAAAAAAATGATTTTTGTATATATCAAATAACGCTTATCACTTCAAGTAGGATTTTGTTTGGGGCACAATTGTAGTGTTATGTGTTGTCTTTTATAAATCTAAATGATCAAAGATTAAGGTGCCGATTACGATCCGTTAAAAACCGCGTACGAACCGTCGGTCGGAGCGAATTCCCCGTCCGACTCGTACCCGTTTGTAAAACTTTACAAACATGGAATTACGATTGGCACGGAAACACCATTTCCGTACGAATCGTGAAAAACACCGACCGACGAAAATATACATACGAATGTGATCCGGGAATGCTGCGACGTGACGTCGGGACGCTTTCAGGCAGCGTTTCACGAACCAGGAATTACGATTCGAACCGACAGCAGTCCGGACGGCAATATTTTCACGGCACCCAAAAAGTGCCGCAAAAGCGAAGTACGGCGCGAATCGACCAGAGTAGGTGGCCCGGTACGCGCCGACCCCCCCCCAGCCCCCGTAGGTACGCGCCGACCCCCCCCCAGCCCCCGTAGGGACGCGCCGACCCCCCCCCAGCCCCCGTAGGGACGCGCCGACCCCCCCCCCAGCCCCCGTAGGTACGCGCCGACCCCCCCCAGCCCCCGTAGGTACGCGCCGACCCCCCCTGTGTGTACACCCGTGTACGGTGCGTACCCACCCGTGTATGTACGGTGCGTACCCCCCGTGTACGCTCGAGTCGAACCCCCCCCGTGTACGCTCGAGTCGTACCCCCACCCGTGTATGTACGGTGCGTACCCCCCGTGTACGCTCGAGTCGAACCCCCCCGTGTACGCTCGAGTCGTACCCCCACCCGTGTATGTACGGTGCGTACCCCCCGTGTACGCTCGAGTCGAACCCCCCCGTGTACGCTCGAGTCGTACCCCCACCCGTGTATGTACGGTGCGTACCCCCCGTGTACGCTCGAGTCGAACCCCCCCGTGTACGCTCGAGTCGTACCCCCACCCGTGTATGTACGGTGCGTACCCCCAGCGCTACGCTCGAGTCGAACCCCCCCGTGTACGCTCGAGTCGTACCCCCACCCGTGTATGTACGGTGCGTACCCCCCGTGTACGCTCGAGTCGAACCCCCCCGTGTACGCTCGAGTCGTACCCCCACCCGTGTATGTACGGTGCGTACCCCCAGCGCTACGCTCGAGTCGAACCCCCACCCGTGTATGTACGGTGCGTACCCCCCGTGTACGCTCGAGTCGAACCCCCCCGTGTACGCTCGAGTCGTACCCCCACCCGTGTATGTACGGTGCGTACCCCCCGTGTACGCTCGAGTCGAACCCCCCCGTGTACGCTCGAGTCGTACCCCCACCCGTGTATGTACGGTGCGTACCCCCAGCGCGTACACCGCACATACACGGTGGGGGTACGACTCGAGCGTACACGGGGGGGTTCGACTCGAGCGTACACGGGGGGTACGCACCGTACATACACGGGTGGGGGTACGACTCGAGCGTACACGGGGGGGTTCGACTCGAGCGTACACGGGGGGTACGCACCGTACATACACGGGTGGGGGTACGACTCGAGCGTACACGGGGGGGTTCGACTCGAGCGTACACGGGGGGTACGCACCGTACATACACGGGTGGGTACGCACCGTACACGGGTGTACACACAGGGGGGGTCGGCGCGTACCTACGGGGGCTGGGGGGGGTCGGCGCGTACCTACGGGGGCTGGGGGGGGGTCGGCGCGTACCTACGGGGGCTGGGGGGGGTCGGCGCGTACCTACGGGGGCTGGGGGGGGGGTCGGCGCGTACCTACGGGGGCTGGGGGGGGTCGGCGCGTACCTACGGGGGCTGGGGGGGGGTCGGCGCGTACCTACGGGGGCTGGGGGGGGGTCGGCGCGTACCTACGGGGGCTGGGGGGGGGTCGGCGCGTACCTACGGGGGCTGGGGGGGGTACGGCACGTACCGGGCACCTGTTTGGACGTCTCCATGGTTGTTATGGGAGTTCGGTGCGGACGGTCTTTTCACCATACGGTTGTACATTCGGACGCCCGGGATGGATCGTGATTCCCCGGTCGGAGTTCACCTTTCACGTTTGTACGGTGAATCGTACGAGGACGTGTCGGACACATTTTCCGACCCGAGGACGTGTGGGGAAATATTCCCAGTGCGGTTCGTATGGACTTTTTACCATGCGAATCGTGATTGCCAGTTCGTACGGCACTTGTACGATTCGTACGGTAAAAAGACCCGATACGAGTCGTACGGGGACATTTTTTACCGGATCGTGATCGGCACCTAAATCTGACAGAAAAAGTCACAAGTGTGTTGTTTTACTGATCACACTTTGAATACAAATGGATGCTAAATAACGGGCAGCATTGGCAGCTCCCCTTGTTTTGTATATTTCAAACAGTAACACAGTGAAAACACAACAAAAAGGCTCCACAGCAGGTTAAAAAAAATGAGAATAATTTTATAAATAAAACAAGACCAAAATGACAAAAATCCAACAAGTAGAAGTTGAGATATGAAGAATCACTGACAGAATATCTAAGGTCAGAATATCGACCTACAGAAATATCGACGCAAGAATATCGAAGTCAAGAATATTTACATCCTATCTACATTATGATAAGTACAAAAATATCGGAAAAAAATATCGATGTCAAAAATATCGTTGTTAAAAATATCGTGTTTTATTTAAGTTAAAAAAATAATGTAAAATAAAGTAAATATTACATATCATGAAATACACATAGTTAAAAATATTTGAAAATGTTTAAAAATTATTAGTAATATATATATATAATGTAAAAATAAAATAAACATATACATATAATATATATACTTACTAATCATTTTTTATAATTATTTTAATAACTTATAATTAAAAGAAATTATGTAATTTATAAATACATCTATACATATAAAACAATAATATAAATAAAAATTAAATAAATATATATAACAAATAAAAAAAATATTTGTAATCTTTTTAATATTAATTATATACTACATTAACTAAAATAATATAAAAAATATTAGATAGCGGAGGTAATAAAATTACTATTCCAACTCCAAACAGTGCAACAGTAGGGAAAATGTTGGATAGCGTAGGGGTAAAAATTACTATTCCCACCCCAGTGAGTGCAGCAGTAGGGAAAGTGTTGGATAGCGTAGGGGTTACAATTACTATTCCCACTCCAGGGAGTGCAACAGTAGGGAAAATGTTGGATAGCGTAGGGGTTACAATTACTATTCCCACTCCAGTGAGTGCAACAGTAGGGAAAGTGTTGGATAGCGTAGGGGTTAAAATGACTATTTCAACTCCAGTGAATGTAACAGTGTGGAAAATGTAGGATAGCGTAGGGGTTACATTAACATACTTATGAATTAAATAATTTTTGTACAATAAATAACATATTCAAAATTAATTAACTAAAACATTAATAATAAATACCAATAAAATTAAATTAATATTTACCTAAATAACATTAAATTACTTCCCACCCTATTCCCCTATAAACACACAACCCACTACATGTAAAAAAGAACACAATTAATGTAATTGTCAATTAATCAATTAATAAAAATTAATAATAAACTAACAAAAAAATTAACAATAACAACAAATTAAAAACAAATAAAAATTAATTACAATTAATATAATTATAAATTAATCAATTAATAAATATGAATTACCAATTAATACTTAATTAATATTAAATTAATTATCAATAACAATAAATACAAAAATAATAATTAATTATAATTAAATTACTTCCCACCCTATTCTCCTATAAACCCAGAACCTGCTACACATAAAAATTAACATATATAGGGTCCGATTCCGGCCGCAAAATGAACCGACCGACACGGACCCGGACCGAATACGGACCGACACGGACCAGCACCGTACGACCCGTGCAGTACGATGCAATGTGAGTAAATTACAAACAACACGTACGGAATACAAGCCGTACGACCGAGCCGTAGGGAAAATAGTGATCCGGCCGGAAAACCGACTCGATTTTCACCGACCAACACAAACCCGGAATGAACCCGACGACCCGTACCCGCGATGTACGATTAGCGCAGTACGATGCAATGCATGTAAAACCAGACCGACTTGAACGAAGACCAAGCAGCATGACCGACACGCACCGACAACCCAGCACACAAGCAATAGAGACCGCCGCGACCGCCGCGTACCAAACACAGAAGATAGGCAGCGTGAACGAGGCGGAGAAGCCCGCACGAGACAACAGCAGCGTCTGTTTCCATCACATGAACGTCTCCTTCATGCCTACAAAACCCAAAGGAAAAAAGACCAAAAAAGGACCAAACAAGCAATGACAAAGCCAATAAATACCAAATAAAGAAACATGGGACAAAGACACACTCACAACTTCAACTATATAAAGAACTACAATCACTATCATCATCCCTTGCAAACAGGAGACACAGCATGCAGCAAACATCAGTACACAGCAACCACAGACACACTCACAACTCACCCATCACACAACTCACACACCATCAGCACCTCATACAAAAGCACACACATATACACCCAGCAAACCCAACACCAAACCACCCTTACTTGCACCCTCACACACACATCCCTCACCACCACCACCCATCACCATTCCCCCAAAGAAGAATCTAAAGTTCACAGATAGTGAGTTAGAAGTGTTGGTAGACGAGATCATCAGAGTAGAGCCACATGTGTTTGGTACATTGGTCCAAAGGACCCCCATCTCACAGAAAACCAAGATGTGGGCGAGGATTGTGGACAAGGTGAACGCTCAAGCAACAGCAAGGCGCACAAAGGACGACATCCAGAACAGGTGGTATGACGTGCGCAGGAGGGTCAAGAAACTCATCGAAAAAGATCACGCCCTGAGTCAGTGCACCAGCGGTGGCCCTCCTGCCAAACCAGTCTACTTCAGGACCTGAGAGGAGAAGGTGCGGGACATCCTACCACCAGAGAGCATCCATGGCCTAACAGACATCCCAGAGCCTGGTGAGTACACAAACAACATACCCAAGATTGTGTGGCAAGGGGACAGTGAAACCATGCACCGCAAGCAAAGCTACACTAACCAATAGATAATCATACCACGATGTGTATGCCAGTCAGACAAACACAATACCTGCCATCTCATAGTGACTGTGAACTGTGTCATGACATGCACCAACCTACAAACAAATAGAGCAAGCCAGTGGCACAAAGCCAAATAGACCCTGTGTTCTGCTTGGGTTTTCGGATCAGATAGAACCCGCTCATCAGAGCCTCACTAACCCAGCCAGAACGTTACCCCCTCCCTAGAACCTATTTACAATACTGCAACCACATATATCTATCACCTAAGGACAGGGAATTCCTACTATACATACCAAGACCTCTTATAATCGGCGGCCTCGCGATCCCATACGGATCCAGACCTCTCTGCCCATACGACAGTATCACAAGTGGCGGCCTCGCGATCCCATACGAATCCAGACCTCTCTACCCAGACGGCAGTCTCAGCACAATCGGCGGCCTCGCGATCCCATACGAATCCAGACCTCTCTGCCCATACGACAGTATCACAAGTGGCGGCCTCGCGATCCCATACGAATCCAGACCTCTCTACCCAGACGGCAGTCTCAGCACAATCGGCGGCCTCGCGATCCCATACGAATCCAGACCTCTCTGCCCATACGACAGTATCACAAGTGGCGGCCTCGCGATCCCATACGAATCCAGACCTCTCTGCCCATACGACAGTATCACAAGTGGCGGCCTCGCGATCCCATATGAATCCAGACCTCTCTGCCCATACGACAGTATCACAAGTGGTGGCCTCGCGATCCCATACGAATCCAGACCTCTCTACCCAGACGGCAGTCTCAGCACAATCGGCGGCCTCGCGATCCCATACGAATCCAGACCTCTCTGCCCATACGACAGTATCACAAGTGGCGGCCTCACGATCCCATACGAATCCAGACCTCTCTGCCCATACGACAGTATCACAAGTGGCGGCCTCGCGATCCCATACGAATCCAGACCTCTCTACCCAGACGGCAGTCTCATACAACAGTTCATCCTATGATCACCATAACATACAAAAAGGGAATCAGTCTCACTATTCATCCGATCACACAAGGACTGCCAGTTCGAGCATAGCCTGTTCTCTGGTTCGAGGGGCTCCTCTTTCCCTTATTCAGTTACCACTTACCTGATCAGGGTTAACATCTGTTCATGTAGCCGCAGCTGACTAGAAGAATAGGCTACCCTCTCATACAAGAACACGCAGCACATGTTGGTTCACTACAAACTGGGTGCTTTATTACTCATTACATACGCAATCACATAACATTACAATATAACACATAACCTGCAAAGAAAAGTGAAAGATTAAGTTGTACACTCTAATAAGAAAGGGTCGACATCACCTTAGTAGTGTGTAGCCTGCACTCAGTGGTCATCTAGGTTCCCTTCTCGTCTGTGCCTCGGCTCGCCTGGAAGTCACACCTCCGCAGTCACGGATACATGTCTGCACCACTATGCGCTGTTCTCTTCACCCTTCTCCGAGTCACTGGGACCTCTTCCTTATCGGCTACTCTCTCCTCTCTGGCTATTCTGCTAGGAGAGTATCTGTCTCTCGGTTCTTCTCCGCCTTCAAGATGGCGTCTGTCTTCCCTGGAATAAGTAATAGCTTTACTGCTAACGGCTAGATGCCGCCTACGGACTGAACATGTAACTGCCTCAGACTTTCACTAATATAGAGGTGCGTTTCCTCATGGAAAATTCCGGCCCGTAACCTGCCGCCCACCAAATTCTTGTACCTCCCCGTACCAAGGACACTTTCCCAGCCGGCCGGCCTGATGTAGTGTCTTCGGCATGAAGAAAAATACAATCCTTCGATAAGGGCCGGCCTGAACCGGTTCTCTCCAAGCGAATAACACCTCATAACTAAAACATTACATTTGACCTAGAAGCATCCCAAGCTGCCGGAGCAGAAAGAAAGATGGAGTCTCTCCCGTTTGAGGCCTACCAGGCCTGAATTCAGCACGGCTCCATGAAATACCCTCACTACAGGACAGGTTATCCCTAATACTAACGAATCTATCCCCTAGGCTATGTGTGCAAGCCCTGATCTATGGGGAAGAGCACAGGATCATGTCGAAGTGCCTAGTAAATAGGCTCCATTCACTACTCTAACCCTTAGACTTGAATGGTAAGAGACTGAAGTCACATTCAATTACTTTTCAACACAAGAAGGCCAGGAAAATCGAGCAGAACACCCTGCCAGACAATTTGCCACCACAAACACACCACCTCACAGTGCAGCTGACTGTCAGGAAGGAATAGTGGGGATGCAGGTGAAGTGAGTGTAACCAAAAGCATGATGGGGCCTGTAGTCACAGATAATGCTTCCCCTCCTGATTGGCCCATCAAGACCTCTCTGAAACATGCCCACATCACAGGGAGTGGAAAATGACTGACAAGATGGCTGACACTGGGTCCTGCTGTGGGGCGCACAAGGCCCTGCTAGGCGTTGTGTGCAAATCAGAAGCAGGACACCACTGACTGACATCCTGAAAGACAACTTGCACGCCCTACAATGGAAGCACATTTCATGATGGGAAGGAGGACTGACAGCCCTGACCATACTTACCAGCATGTGGAGACACCCCCCCTCAACACAAACTCCACACAACTCACTGGGTACAATGCATTGCCACACACCTCATTGAAATATCAGCAAAAGATACCCCGTACTGGGTGCTGCTGTGTGAAGCACAGGGGCTCACTTTGGACATGTAGCCAAACAAACACCAGGATTTCACAGTCAGCCATCTTGCCACTGTTGTCACATCCCCTCACAGGGAAGCAGAGTCAAGAGGGAGGAAGTATGGGCATGCTGGGAAAGGGGTGTAGCCAAGAGTATGATGGGAGTCGCAGTCACAGAGACAATCTACACCCACCCACATGGCCCAGCAAGCTCACACTGAACCATACTCGCCTCACAGGGAGTGGGAAGGGACTGACAAAATGTCTGACACTGGGCTCTGTCGTTGGGAGCACAAGGCCATGCTGGCAAATGGCCAACAACAATATCAAACTCTGTCCGTGACAAGCAGGGAAAAAGCAGTGTACATGCAGGCATCTGTTCGAAAAGTAGAAAATGTCATGTTTGTGAACCATCGATGCATGTAGAAACATAACTCACATTGTGTGTCTCTTCCAAACACAGGTGGTGCTGGGCACCCAGCACCAAATGATGAGGATACCCAGTCCCAGACTCTGGTGGACACTGAGCTCTCTGGTCTGACTTTCTCTCGGCTTCTTCGGATGACGACGGCCAACCTGGCCCCTCCAGTGTGAGCCATCATGCAGCACCAGCAGCATCAACATCTGCACCCCCTGTACCCACGCCTCCAGCATCTGGACACTGACAGGGCACCCCCACCAACACGGACAAACCAAGGCAAATCAACACCCACAGCACAGAGACACAGGACCCCCCGGAAGCTACAGCAAACACCACGAGCAACACCACCCAAGGTGTCCTAGTGTCACCTGTGCATCCCGCCCCTGGTCCTGCCAGTGTGGAGAGGGGTGCTGGGAGGGGTGGGAGGCAGAGGGCATGCCTTGCAGTTGGGTCTGGACTGATGACCCCCACCTGGCACGCATCTTAGATGCGTACCAGGATAGCACCGGAGGATTTGGCCAGGTAGTGGGGATCCTCAAGGACATGCAACACGAGCAGGTCGCCCACCATGCCCGCATGGAGGCCAGGTGGGATGACATTACTGCGGTGCATCGGGACATACTCCAATGCCTCTGCCAGATCAACACCAACCTGTCCACACACCCCTGTGTGGCCACAACATCTGAGGCAACACCATCTGCAAGCGCCACAGGGAGGGAGGAAGACTCTGGCGGAGAGTCCCCTGCACCGCAGAGGCCTGCACATGAGCATCCCTCCCCCGGAAGAAGAGGGGTCTTCCGAAGAAGGACATGTGAGAGGCAGATTTCCCAGCACATCCCCCAGGGCCTCTAAACCTGTTCTGGACAATGTATCTGCAAGACACACCTCCACAGCCAGACCAGGGGGTACCCTTGGACAATGCATCCCCAGACAATGAGTTTGAACAAATGGTTGCAATGGCTGTGTGTGCGACCGTGTTTGGGTTGGCCAGTGCATATGTGTGATTTTCAGTCACATCATTTATCAGGCCCATGTGTCAGACATCTTGCCCGGGCATTAACTTTGTGAGTGACTGGCACCACCTGTGCAATGTGTTTTAGCATAGAAGGTGTGTGTATGGCAAGCATCAGTGTTATTTGTTTTCAAGTCAGGACCTCCTCCAGGCCAGTTATCCCATCATGAAGCGTGCCACCATTGCAGTGGGTGCAGGATAACTTTCAGGATGTCAGTCAGTGCAATCCTGGTGTTTGTTGGTGCCCAGTTCCCAGCAGGGCCTTGTGCTCCCCACAACAGAGCCCAGTGTCAGACATCTTGTCAGTCCATTTCCACTCCCTGTGAGGTGAGCATGGTTCAGTGTGGGCTTGCTGGGCCATGTGGGTGGGTGGGAATTGTCTGTGACTGCAACTCCCATCATGCTTTTGGCTACACCCCCCTTCCCAGCATGCCCATCCTTCCTTCCTTTTGACTCTGCTTCCCTGTGAGGGAGTGTGACAGCAATGGCAAGATGGCTGACTGTGCAGTCCTGGTGTTTGTTGGTGCCGAGTTCCCAGTAGGGACTTGTGCTCCCCACAACAGTGCCCAGTGTCAGACATCTTGTCAGTCCATTTCCACTCCCTGTGAGGTGAGCATGGTTCAGTGTGGGCTTGCTGGGCCATGTGGGTGGGTGGGGATTGTCTGTGACTGCAACTCCCATCATGCTTTTGGCTGCACCACCCTTCCCAAAATGCCCATCCTTCCTTCCTTTTGACTCTGCTTTCCTGTGAGGGAATGTGACAGCAATGGCAAGATGGCTGACTGTGCAGTCCTGGTGTTTGTTGGTGCCCAGTTCCCAGCAGGGCCTTGTGCTCCCTACAACAGAGCCCAGTGTCAGACATCTTGTCAGTCTATTTTCACTCCCTGTGAGGTGAGCATGGTTCAGTGTGGGCTTGCTGGGCCATGTGGGCGGGTGGGGATTGTCTCTGACTGCAACTCCCATCATGCTTTTGGCTACACCCCCTTCCCAGCATGCCCATACTTCCTTCCTTTTGACTCTGCTTTCCTGTGAGGGAGTGTGACAGCAATGGCGAGATGGCTGACTGTGCAGTCCTGGTGTTTGTTGGTGCCCAGTTCCCAGCAGGGCTTGTGCTCCCCACAACAGAGCCCAGTGTCAGACATCTTGTAAGTCCATTTCCACTCCCTGTGAGGTGAGCATGGTTCAGTGTGGGCTTGCTGGGCCATGTGGGCGGGTGGGGATTGTCTGTGACTGCAACTCCCATCATGCTTTTGGCTACACCCTCCATCCCAGCATGCCCATGCTTCCTTCCTTTTGACTCTGCTTTCCTGTGAGGGAGTGTGACAGCAATGGCAAGATGGCTGACTGTGCAGTCCTGGTGTTTGTTGGTGCCCAGTTCCCAGCAGGGCATTATGCTCCCCACAACAGAGCCCAGTGTCAGACATCTTGTCAGTCCATTTCCACTCCCTGTGAGGTGAACATGGTTCAGTGTGAGTTTTCTGGGCCATGTGGCTGGGTGGGGATTGTCTGTGACTGCAACTCCAATCATGCTTTTGGCTACACCCCCCTTCCCAGCATGCCAATACTTCCTTCCTTTTGATTCTGCTTCCCTGTGAGGGAGTGTGACAGCAATGGCAAGATGGCTGACTGTGCAGTCCTGGTGTTTGTTGGTGCCCAGTTCCCAGCAGGGCATTGTGCTCCCCACAACAGAGCCCAGTGTCAGACATCTTGTCAGTCCATTTCCACTCCCTGTGAGGTGAGCATGGTTCAGTGTGAGCTTGCTGGGCCATGTGGCTGGGTGGGGATTGTCTGTGACTGCAACTCCAATCATGCTTTTGGCTACACCCCCCTTCCCAGCATGCCCATACTTCCTTCCTTTTGACTCTCCTTCCCTGTGAGAGAGTGTGACAGCAATGGCAAGATAGCTGACTGTGAAGTCCTGGTGTTTGTTTGGCTACAAGTCCAAAAAGAGCCCCTGTGCTTCATACAGCATAACCCAGTGCGGTGTATCTCTGGGTGATATTTCACAGCAGTATGAGTCAATGCATTATACCCGGTGAGTTGTGTGGAGTTTGTGTTGAGGGGAGTGTGTGTCTACACATGCTGGTAAGTATGGTCAGAGCTGTCAGTCCTCCTTCCCACCCAGCCAGACATCCCACCATGAAATGTGCTTCCATTGAAGGGCATGCAAGTAGGCTTTCAGGATGTCAGGCAGTGGTGTCCTGCTTCTTATTTGCGCACAACCCCTACCAGGGCCTTGTGCTCCCCACAGCAGGACCCAGTGTCAGCCATCTTGTCAGTCATTTTCCACTTCCTGTGATGTGGGCATGGGTCAGAGAGGTCTTGATGGGCCAATTGGGAGAGGGAGCATTATCTGTGACTACAAACCCCGTCATGCTTTTGGATACACTCACTTCACCTGCATACCCACTATTCCTTCCTGTCAGTCAGCTGCACTGTGAGGTAGTGTGTTTGTGGTGGCAATCTGTCTGACAGTGTTTATTTGGCGTTGTGCCACTGCCTTGCTCTATTTGTTGGTAGGTTTGTACATGTCATGATACAGTTACAAGTCACTATGAGATGGCAGGTATTGTGTTTGTCTGACTAGCATACACATCTTGGGATGATTATCTATTGGTTACTATGGCTTTGCTAACGGTGCATGGTTTCACTGTCCCCTTGCCACACAATATTGAGCATGTTGGTTGTGTGCTCACCAGGCTCTGGTATGTCTGACAGACCATGGATGCTCTCTGGTGGTAGGATGTCCCGCACCTCCTCCTCCCAGGATCTGAAGTATACTGGTTTGGCAGGAGGGCCACCACAGTGCGCTGACTCAAGGCGTGATCCTTCTCGATGAGTTTCTTGACCCTCCTACGCACGTCATACCACCTGTTCTGGATATCATCCTTTGTGCGCAACATTGGTGCTTGTGCGTTCACCTTGGCCACGATCCTCGCCTACATCTTTGTTTTCTGTGACATGGGGTCCTTTGGACCAATGTACCAAACAAATGTGGCTCTACTCTGATGATCTCATCTACCAGCACTTCTAACTCACTATCTGTGAACTTTGGATTCTTCTTTGGGGGCATGGTGATGGGTGGTGGTGGTGAGTGATGTGTGTGTGAGGGTGCAAGTGAGGGTGGGTGAGTGTCAGTTTTGCTAGGTGTATGTGTGAGTGCTTTTGGTGAGGTGCTAATGGTGTGAAAGTTGTGTGATGGGTGAGTTGTGAGTGTGTCTGTGGTTGCTGTCTGATGGTGTTCTCTGCTGGCTTTTCTCTTGGATTTGCAAAGGATCATGGTAATGATTGGTGTCCTTTATATAGGTGGAGTTGTGGGTGTGTCTTTGTTCCAAGTTTTTTGTTTTGATATTTATTGACTTTGTCATTGCTTCTTTGGCCCTTTTTTGTATTTTTTCCTTTGGGTTTTATAGGCATGAAGGAGACTTTCTTCTGACCAAGACGTACGCTGATGTTTGGCTCATGCGGGCTTCTCCTGGTCTTTCACGCCGACTTTCTGCTGTGTTTCATACGCGTCTGTCGCGGAGATCTTTATTGCTTCAGGTCCCTGTTTTCTGTGCGTGTCGGTCATGGGGCTTGGGCTCTGTGCGAGTCGGTCTGGATTTACACGCATTGCATCGTAGTGCGCGGATCAGACATCGCGAGTACGTGTTGGTCGGGTTCATTCCTGGTGCGTGTCAGTCGGTGCGAATCACGTCCGGTTTCCGTGCGAATCACTGGTTTCCCTACGGCTCGGTTGTACGGCTTGTATTCCATACCTTCGGTTGTAATTCACACGTGTTGCATTGTACTGCACGGGTCGTACAGCGCCGGTCCGTGTCAGTTGGTCTCCGTTCACGATCCGTGTCGGTCGGTACGTTTTGCGGCCGGAATCGGAATCGGCCCCCTAGTGGTACGCCGAGGCCAGGTCCGGTAAACACCCAAAATATAGAATTAAAAATATCGAGAGGACATAATATCGAATCAAAAATATTGAGAGGACAGAATATAGAATAGACATAATATAGTTGGAAATAATATCGACATATAGGTAAGTAATATCAAATGTCATATCGAATGTCATTACATAGAATGTCATTATATAGAATGTCATTATATAGATTTTTTTATTGTATTATATGTTAGTATATGTGTTAAAAGAATATAATATTTTTTTAATGTATGTTACAATTATTTTAAGATAATGAATTTTATGTTAATAAATTTTTGCGTATCTTAGTTCCATAGCGGGTTGTGGGTTTATAGGGGAATAGGGTGGGTAGTAATTTAATTTAAATAAAAAAAAAAAAAAACATTCATTAATTAATCATTTATTGTTTAATGATTAATGTTGGTAATTAATTTTCACGTATATGAGTTCCGTAGCGGGTTGTGGGTTTATAGGGGAATAGGGTGGGAAGTCATTTAATGCAAATTAAAAAAAAAAAAAATAATTAATTCATAATTTTATGGTAAATAATTATTATTGGAAATTAAATTAAATAACTTATTATTAAATATTTAAAGAGTTGTAAATTGTGTACATTTTTATTAATTAGTAATTAAATATTAATTTTTAATAATTATTGTATTAATATGTTAAATATGTTCATTTTTTGAGGAGTGTGTTGAGTGTTTATAGGGGAGAATGTTATGCTATGTTATGTTATGTTATATCCATTTGTAGCGTGCACGGATACTCGTGAGTGTCCCGGCGCGATACCCGAGGGGTGTAGGGAGAGACCATCATACAAAGAGATGCGTTTTAAGCTTCTTTTTAAACACCACTGGGTCTTGAGTGGAACGAAGATCGAATGGGAGGGAATTCCAAGCCACGCTTGACTTAGCCACAAGGGAACAGCCCCCCAGCCTCTGGAACTTGAAATGCGGGACCTGGGCATAACGAAGGGACGAAGAGCGAAGGGCCCGCGAGGGGACGTAAAAGGAAAAACGCCTCTGAAGATAGAGGGGACCATAACCATGGAGGGCACGATAGGCCAAGACCAGAAGTTTAAACTTGACCCTATCCACCACAGGCAGCCAATGGAGAGAGCGCAATTGGGAAGCAACACTCTTCCTTGTCGGAATGCCCAAAAGCAGTCTAGCCGCCATATTCTGGACCACCTGTAGTTTTTTAAGCAGGTAGCCAGGGACACCGGCATAGAGAGCATTGGCGTAGTCCAATCGAGATAGAATCAATGCACAAGTAACAGTTTCTCTTGCTGCCTGCGGAAGGAGTGGAAAGAAGTTCCTGAGAGTCTTAAGAAGGCCAAAGCAACAGCCAGCTGTTTTCTTAATGTGTGTTGAAAAAAAAAGACTCTCATCGAACCATACTCCCAAGTTCTTAGCAGGCTGGCCCGAGGAAAGGGGCAGTGAGGAGTCCTGCAGCCACAACTGCTCTCGAAAATCAGCGGGAAATTTGCCAAAGAGCAAGATCTCAGATTTTTGTTCATTGCACTTAAGCTGTGCATCCGCCAACCAATTGAAGATGGAAACTAAGCAATGTTGAGCCGCTAGAACAGAATCCGATGTTTTATCCCAGGTAAACAGCAACTGGGTATCATCCGCATAGGCCATCACCTTAGCCCCAAGATCCTCTGCCAGATGTATCAGTGGTGTAACATAAATGTTAAAGAGGAGAGGGCTAAGGGAGGATCCCTGCGGGACTTCACTGGTGACCAAATGAGGAGAGGAGGAGAAGGGAGGAAGCCAAATCTGCTCAGCCCGCTCCTCCAGAAAAGACCTAAGCCAGCCCCAGGCGGTCCCTGACACACCAACCTCTGCAAGACGGGCCAAAAGAAGAGCATGTGGGACCGTATCAAATGCCGCTGAGAGGTCCAGCAGAATTAAAGCTGCCCTTCCTCCGGCATCGAGGCACTCCCGAATGGCCTCCACCACCTCAACCAGAATAGTCTCGGTGCTGTGGGCGGCTCGAAATCCTGATTGTGCTGGATGCAGAAGTGCCTCGGTCTCCACAAATTCTGTTAGTTGCTTTAAAAAAACAAAAAATTATTAATTAATAATTTTATGGTAAATAATTAATATTGGTAATTAAGTTAAATAATTTATTATTAAATATTTAAAAATTATTAATACAAGTGTTTAATTAATTGATAATTATGTAAATTGTGTAAATTCTTATTAATTAGTAATTAATTAAATATTAATTGTTAATAATGAATGTATTAATATGTTAAATATGTTCATTTTTTGAGGAGTGTGTTGAGTGTTTATAGGGGAGTATGGTGTGTATTAAATGAATTGAAAATACATTTTTTTTTTTTTTTTGAAACCGTTTATTACAAGACTCAAAAATATACAAATATGGGCCTACAACCTTCCGGCCGGCCGCCAGCAATGAAAGGAGCATACGATATACATTTATAAAACACATGGTGCTGCGGCTGAGCATGCACAGGAGTTAACTGAAAATACATTTTGATTAATATTTATATAATATTTAATCAAAGTTATTTTATACTGTTAATTGTGTTAATTAATTTAGATATCACTGTTATTTTTTGTTGTTAATTGTGTTTAGCTAATTAATTCAATGTTAATTAATTATGTTAATTTATTAATATTTTAGACTATTGGAGGTGACGTTTATAGTGGAAAATAGTGGGAGGTAAATTACATTTAAATAATTAATTTAAAAAAAAATAATTTTAATTAAATTGTAGAACTGGTTCTACTAAATGATTCCTCTACGCTATCCAACACTTTCCCTACTGTTCCACTCGTAGGAGTGGGAATAGTAATTTTTACCCTCCCGCTATCCAACACTTTCCCTACTGTTTCACTCACTGGAGTGGGAATAGTAATTTTTATCCTCCAGTTATCCAACACTTTCTCTACTGTTCCACTCATTGGAGTGGGAATAGTATTTTTTACCCTCCCGCTATCCAACACTTTCCCTACTGTTCCACTCACTGGAGTGGGAATAGTAATTTTTATCCTCCCGCTATCCAACACTTTCCCTACTGTTCCACTCATTGGAGTGGGAATAATAATTTGTACCCTCCCGCTATCCAACACTTTCTCTACTGTTCCACTCACTGGAGTGGGAAGAGTAATTTTTATTCACCCGCTATCCAACACTTTCCCTACTGTTCCACTCACTGGAGTGGGAATAGTAATTTGTATCCTCCCGCTATCCAACACTTTCCCTACTGTTCCACTCATTGGAGTGGGAATAATAATTTGTACCCTCCCGCTATCCAACACTTTCTCTACTGTTCCACTCACTGGAGTGGGAAGAGTAATTTTTATTCACCCGCTATCCAACACTTTCCCTACTGTTCTCCTTGTAGGAGTGGGAATAGTAATTTTTACCCACCCGCTATCCAACACTTTCCCTACTGTTTCACTCACTGGAGTGGGAATAGTAATTTTTATCCTCCCGCTATCCAACACTTTCCCTACTGTTCCACTAATTGGAGTGGAAATAGTATTTTTAACCCTCCCGCTATCCAACACTTTCCCTACTGTTCCACTCACTGGAGTGGGAATAGTAATTTTTACCCTCCCACTATCCAACACTTTCCCTACTGTTCCACTCACTGGAGTGGGAATAGTAGATTTTACCCACCCGCTATCCAACACTTTCTCTACTATTAAACTCACTGGAGTAGGAATAGTAATTTTTATTCTCCCGCTAGCCAACACTTTCCCTACTGTTCCACTCATTGGAGTGGGAATAGTAATTTTTATCCTCCCGCTATCCAACACTTTCCCTACTGTTCCAATTACTGGAGTGGGAACAGTAATTTTTACCCTCCCACTGTCCAACACTTTCTCTACTGTTCCACTTACTTGAGTGGGAATAGTAATTTTTACCCTCCCGCTATCCAACACTTTCCCTACTGTTCCACTCATTGGAGTGGGAATAGTAATTTTTACCCTTCCGCTATCCAACACTTTCCCTACTGTTCCACACATAGGAGTGGGAATAGTAATTTGTACCCGCCTGCTATCCAACATTTTCCCCACTGTTCTACTCATTGGAGTGGGAATAGTAATTTGTACCCACGCGCTATCCAACATATTCAATACTTTTGCACTTGTTGTAGTGTGAATACTATTTTTATTCACTACGCTATGCAACATTTTTATTATTGTTCCATTTAGGGGCCTATTCCGATCCTGTAAAAAGGCCCTACGAATAGTCGTACGGAGCATTTTCTCCGTACGACTCGTACCAGGTAAATTCATTCTACAACCTAGGAAGTACGATTCATACAGAAAGCCTTTTTCTGAACGATTCATACAAAAGACCATACAGCAAAAAAATACCCACGATTCCGATCCGGAACTGCTTGTACGCGACGTCCGTACGTATTTCAGCAGCGTTTTCCGGCCCAGCAAGTACAATTCGTACCGATGTCACTGCGTACCTCGCTGTGACTACGGGAGCGAAAAACTGCCGCGAAAGCAGAACCCTACGCCACGGAGCCCCGGTACGCGACGTACAGCCATGAACCCCATCGTACGTTTCATCCCGGTCCTCTTGGCCTACGACCTGGTGCACCGCACCCGACGCACACGCCGCAGAAGGTGAGAACAACATGCGTGGTTACGGTGCGTACCACACGTACCCCTACGGCGCCATGACAACAGTGGTACGGACCGTACCCACGCATGAATGCGTGGGTATGGTGCATCCACACGTACCCCTAGGCGCAATGACAACAGTGGTACGGACCGTACCCACTCATGAATGAGTGGGTACGGTGCATACCACACGTACCCCTACAGCGCCATGACAACAGTGGTATGGACCGTACCCACGCATGAATGCGTGGGTACGGTGCGTACCACACGTACCCCTACGGCACCATAACAACAGTGGTACGGACCGTACCCATGCATGAATACGTGGGTACGGTGCGTACCCCTACGGCCCTATGAGTACTCAGGTACAGCCGTACCCACACATACATGCGTGGGTACGGTCCGTACCACACATACCCCGTTACGGAAGCAGGAAAATTTGGATACGAGGCGTACACACGCCAGGAATGTGAGCATAGAGGACTGGCCCAGCATGTTACCTTCAAATTGTTGTGTGTGTAGGTCCTGGCCAGCAGTGCACAGCTCCAAGGGGGTGCGTGGGTGGGTGCAGAGGCCTCCCAGCAGTGTCCAGACATATGAGGGGTGGGTGCAGAGGACTCCCAGCAGTGCCCAGACATATGAGGGGTGGGTGCAGAGGACTCCCAGCAGTGGACAGAGATATGAGGGGTGGGTGCAGAGGACTCCCAGCACTGCCCAGACATATGAGGGGTGGGTGCAGAGGACTCCCAGCAGTGTCCAGACATATGAGGGGTGGGTGCAGAGGACTCCCAGCAGTGTCCAGACATATGAGGGGTGGGTGCAGAGGACTCCCAGCAGTGCCCAGACATATGAGGCGTGGGTGCATATCACTACCAGCAGTGGACAGAGATATGGGGGTGGGTGCAGAGGACTCCCAGCAGTGCCCAGACATATGAGGGGTGGGTGCAGAGGGCTCCCAGCACTGCCCAGACATATGAGGGGTGGGTGCATATCACTACCAGCAGTGTTCAGACATACGAGGGGTGGGTGCAGAGGACTCCCAGCAGTGGACAGACATATGAGGGGTGGGTGCATATCACTACCAGCAGTGCCCAGACATATGAGGGGTGGCTGCAAAGGACTCCCAGCAGTGGACAGACATATGGGGGTGGGTGCAGAGGACTCCCAGCAGTGGACAGACATATGAGGGGTGGCTGCAAAGGACTCCCAGCAGTGGACAGACATATGGGGGTGGGTGCAGAGGACTCCCAGCAGTGGACAGACATATGAGAGGTGGGTGCAGAGGACTCCCAGCAGTGGAAAGACATATGAGGGGTGGGTGCAGAGGACTCCCAGCAGTGGATAGACATATGCGGGGTGGGTGCAGAGGACTCCCAGCAGTGGACAGTCATATGAGGGGTGGGTGCAGAGGACTCCCAGCACTGGAAAGACATATGAGGGGTGGGTGCAGAGGACTCCCAGCAGTGCCCAGACATATGAGGGGTGGGTGCATATCACTACCAGCAGTGGACAGACATAAGGGGGTGGGTGCAGAGGACTCCCAGCAGTGCCCAGACATATGAGGGGTGGGTGCAGAGGACTCCCAGCAGTGTCCAGACATATGAGGGGTGGGTGCATATCACTACCAGCAGTGGACAGACATGTGAGGGGTGGGTGCAGAGGACTCCCAGCAGTGTCCAGACGTATGAGGGGTGGGTGCAGAGGACTCCCAGCAGTGGAAAGACATATGAGGGGTGGGTGCAGAGGACTCCCAGCAGTGCCCAGACATATGAGGGGTGGGTGGAGAGGACTCCTAGCAGTATCCAGACATATAAGGGGTGGGTGCATATCACTACCAGCAGTGGACAGAGATATGTAGATGGGTGAAGAGGACTCCCAGCAGTGCCCAGACATATGAGGGGTGGGTGCAGAGGACTCCCAGCAGTGGACAGACATATATGGGGTGGGTGCAGAGGACTCCCAGCAGTGGACAGACATATGAGTGGTGGGTGCAGAGGACTCCCAGCAGTGGACAGACATATGAGGGGTGGGTGCAGAGGACTCCCAGCAGTGCCCAGACATATGAGAGGTGGGTGCATATCACTACCAGCAGTGGACAGGCGTATGAGGGGTGGGTGCAGAGGACTCCCAGCAGTGGACAGACAGATGAGGGGTGGGTGCAGAGGACTTCCAGCAGTGGACAGGCATATGGGGTTGGTTGCAGAGGACTCCCAGCAGTGGACAGACATATGCTGGGTGGGTGCATATCACTACCAGCAGTGGACAGACATATGGGGGTGGGTGCAGAGGACTCCCAGCAGTGCCCAGACATATGAGGGGTGTGTGCATATCACTACCAGCAGTGTCCAGACATATGAGGGGTGGGTGCAGAGGACTCCCAGCAGTGTCCAGACATATGAGGGGTGGGTGCAGATCACTACCAGCAGTGGACAGACATATGAGGGGTGGGTGCAGAGGACTCCCAGCAGTGTCCAGACATATGAGGGGTGGGTGTAGAGGACTCCCAGCAGTGGAAAGACATATGAGGGTTGGGTGCAGAGGACTTCCAGCAGTGGACAGACATATGAGGGGTGGGTGCAGAGGACTCCCAGCAGTGGACAGACATATGAGGGGTGGGTGCAGAGGACTCCCAGCAGTGGAAAGACATTTGAGGGGTGGTTGCAGAGGACTCCCAGCAGTGCCCAGACATATGAGGAATGGGTGCAGAGGACTCCCAGCAGTGTCCAGACATATGAGGGGTGGGTGCAGAGGACTCCCTGCAGTGGAAAGACATATGAGGGGTGGGTACATATCACTACCAGCAGTGGACAGACATATGGGGGTGGGTGCAGAGGACTCCCAGCAGTGGACAGACATATGAGGGGTGGGTGCAGAGGACTCCCAGCAGTGCCCAGACATATGAGGGGTGGGTGCATATCACTACCAGCAGTGGACAGACATATGAGGGGTTGGTGCAAAGGACTCCCAGCAGTGAACAGACATATGGGGGTGGGTGCAGAGGACTCCCAGCAGTGGACAGACATATGAGGGGTGGGTGCAGAGGACTCCCAGCAGTGGACAGAGATATGGGGGTGGGTGCAGAGGACTCCTAGCAGTGCCCAGACATATGAGGGGTGTGTGCATATCACTACCAGCAGTGTCCAGACATATGCGGGGTGGGTGTAGAGGACTCCCAGCAGTGTCCAGACATATGAGGGATGGGTGCATATCAGTACCAGAAGTGGACAGACATATGAGGGGTGGGTGCAGAGGACTCCCAGCAGTGTCCAGACATATGAGGGGTGGGTGCAGAGGACTCCCAGAAGTGGAAAGACATATGAGGGGTGGGTGCAGAGGACTCCCAGCAGTGCCCAGACATATGAGCGGTGGGTGCAGAGTACTCCCAGCAGTGCCCAGACATATGAGGGTTGGGTGCATATCACTACCAGCAGTGGACAGAGATATGGGGGTGGGTGCAGGAGACTCCAGCAGTGCCCAGACGTATGAGGGGTGGGTGCAGAGGACTCCCAGCAGTGCCCAGACATATGAGGGGTGGGTGCAGAGGACTCCCAGCAGTGGACAGAGATATGAGGGGTGGGCGCAGAGGACTCCCAGCAGTGGACACACATATGAGGGGTGGGTGCAGATGATTCCCAACTGTGCCCAGACATATGAGGGATGGGTGCAGAGGACTCCCAGCAGTGTCCAGACATATGAGGGGTGGGTGCAGAGGACTCCCAGCAGTGCCCAGACATATGAGGGGTGGGAGCATATCGCTACCAGCAGTGGACAGACATATGGGGGTGGGTGCAGAGGACTCCCAGCAGTGCCCAGACATAAGAGGGGTGGGTGCAGAGGACTCCCAGCAGTGGACAGAGATATGAAGGGTGGGTGCAGAGGACTTCCAGCAGTGGACAGACATATGAGGGATGGGTGCAGAGGACTCCCAGAAGTGGACAGACATATGAGGGGTGGGTGCAGAGGACTCCCAGCAGTGCCCCGACCTATGAGGGGTGGGTGCAGAGGACTCCCAGCAGTGGACAGACATATGAGGGGTGGGTGCAAAGGACTCCCAGCAGTGCCCAGACATATGAGAGGTGGGTGCATATCACTACCAGCAGTGGACAGACATATGAGGGGTGGGTGCAGAGGACTCCCAGCAGTGGACAGACATATGAGGGGTGGATGCAGAGGACTCCCACCAGTGGACAGACATATGGGGGTGGTTGCAGAGGACTCCCAGCAGTGAACAGACATATGAGGGGTAGGTGCATATCACTACCAGCAGTGGAGAGAGATATGGGGGTGAGTGCAGAGGACTCCCATCAGTGCCCAGACATATGAGGGGTGGGTGCAGAGGACTCCCAGCAGTGGACAGACATATGAGTGGTGGGTGCAGAGGACTCCCAGCAGTGTACAGACATATGAGGGGTGGGTACAGTTCACTACCAGCAGTGGACAGACATATGAGGGGTGGGTGCAGAGGACTCCCAGCAGTGGAAAGACATATGAGGGGTGGGTGCAGAGGACTCCCAGCAGTGCCCAGACCTGTGAGGGGTGGGTGCAGAGGACACCCAGCAGTGTCCAGACATATGAGGGGTGGGTGCATATCACTACCAGCAGTGGACAGACATATGAGGGGTGGGTGCAGAGGACTCCCAGCAGTGTCCAGACATATGAGGGGTGGGTGCAGAGGACTCCCAGCAGTGGAAAGAAATATGAGGGGTGGGTGCAGAGGACTCCCAGCAGTGCCCATACATATGAGGGGTGGGTGCAGATGACTCCCAGCATTGCCCAGACATATGAGGGGTGGGTGCATATCACTACCAGCAGTGGACAGACATATGGGGGTGGATGCAGAGGACTCCCAGCAGTGGACAGACATATGAGGGGTGGGTGCAGAGGACTCCCAGCAGTGGACAAACATATGAGGGGTGGGTGCAGAGGACTCCCAGCAGTGCCCAGACATATGAGGGGTGGGTGCATATCACTACCAGCAGTGGACAGACATATGAGGGGTGGGTGCAAAGGACTCCCAGCAGTGGACAGACATATGGGGTGGGTGCAGAGGACTCCCAGCAGTGGACAGACATATGAGGGGTGGGTGCAGAGGACTCCCAGCAGTGGACAGAGATATGGGGGTGGGTGCAGAGGACTCCTAGCAGGGCCCAAACATATGAGGGCTGTGTGCATATCACTACCAGCAGTCTCCAAACAAATGCGGGGTGGGTGCAGAGGACTCCCAGCAGTGTCCAGACATATGAGGGGTGGGTGCAAAGGACTCCCAGCAGTGGACAGACATATGGGGGTGGGTGCAGAGGACTCCCAGCAGTGGACAGACATATGAGGGGTGGGTGCAGAGGACACCCAGCAGTGGACAGATATATGGGGGTGGGTGCAGAGGACTCCTAGCAGTGCCCAGACATTTGAGGGTTGTGTGCATATCACTACCAGCAGTGTCCAGACATATGCGGGGTGGGTGCAGAGGACTCCCAGCAGTGTCAAGACATATGAGGGGTGGGTGCAGAACACTCCCAGCAGTGGAAATACATATGAGGGGTGGGTGCAGAGGACTCCCAGCAGTGAACAGACATATGAGGGGTAGGTGCATATCACTACCAGCAGTGGACAGAGATATGGGGGTGGGTGCAGAGGACTCCCATCAGTGCCCAGACATATGAGGG
This sequence comes from Triturus cristatus, assembly GCF_964204655.1. Taxonomy (NCBI): domain Eukaryota; kingdom Metazoa; phylum Chordata; class Amphibia; order Caudata; family Salamandridae; genus Triturus; species Triturus cristatus. The sequence continues at coordinate 928,127,606 of NC_140588.1, forward strand.
GTGGGTGCAGAGGACTCCCAGCAGTGGACAGACATATGAGTGGTGGGTGCAGAGGACTCCCAGCAGTGTACAGACATATGAGGGGTGGGTGCATATCACTACCAGCAGTGGACAGACATATGAGGGGTGGGTGCAAAGGACTCCCAGCAGTGGACAGACATATGGGGGTGGGTGCAGAGGACTCCCAGCAGTGGACAGACATATGAGGGGTGGGTGCAGAGGACTCCCAGCAGTGGACAGAGATATGGGGGTGGGTGCAGAGGACTCCTAGCAGTGCCCAAACATATGAGGGCTGTGTGCATATCACTACCAGCAGTCTCCAAACAAATGCGGGGTGGGTGCAGAGGACTCCCAGCAGTGTCCAGACATATGCGGGGTGGGTGCAGAGGACTCCCAGCAGTGTCAAGACATATGAGGGGTGGGTGCAGAAGACTCCCAGCAGTGGAAATACATATGAGGGGTGGGTGCAGAGGACTCCCAGCAGTGAACAGACATATGAGGGGTAGGTGCATATCACTACCAGCAGTGGACAGAGATATGGGGGTGGGTGCAGAGGACTCCCATCAGTGCCCAGACATATGAGGGGTGGGTGCAGAGGACTCCCAGCAGTGGACAGACATATGAGTGGTGGGTGCAGAGGACTCCCAGCAGTGTACAGACATATGAGGGGTGGGTACAGTTCACTACCAGCAGTGGACAGACATATGAGGGGTGGGTGCAGAGGACTCCCAGCAGTGGAAAGACATATGAGGGGTGGGTGCAGAGGACTCCCAGCAGTGCCCAGACATATGAGGGGTGGGTGCAGAGGACTCCCAGCAGTGCCCAAACATGTGAGGGGTGGGTGCAGAGGACTCCCAGCAGTGTCCAGACATATGAGGGGTGGGTGCATATCACTACCAGCAGTGGACAGACATATGAGGGGTGGGTTCAGAGGACTCCCAGCAGTGTCCAGACATATGAGGGGTGGGTGCAGAGGACTCCCAGCGGTGGAAAGAAATATGAGGGGTGGGTGCAGAGGACTCCCAGCAGTGCCCATACATATGAGGGGTGGGTGCAGAGGACTCCCAGCATTGCCCAGACATATGAGGGGTGGGTGCATATCACTACCAGTAGTGGACAGACATATGGGGGTGGGTGCAGAGGACTCCCAGCAGTGGACAAACATATGAGGGGTGGGTGCAGAGGACTCCCAGCAGTGCCCAGACATATGGGGGTGGGTGCAGAGGACTCCCAGCAGTGGACAGACATATGAGGGGTGGGTGCAGAGGACTCCCAGCAGTGGACAGAGATATGGGGGTGGGTGCAGAGGACTCCTAGCAGTGCCCAGACATATTAGGGCTGTGTGCATATCACTACCAGCAGTGTCCAAACAAATGTGGGGTGGGTGCAGAGGACTCCCAGCAGTGTCCAGACATATGAGGGGTGGCTGCAAAGGACTCCCAGCAGTGGACAGACATATGGGGGTGGGTGCAGAGGACTCCCAGCAGTGGACAGACATATGAGGGGTGGCTGCAAAGGACTCCCAGCAGTGGACAGACATATGGGGGTGGGTGCAGAGGACTCCCAGCAGTGGACAGACATATGAGGGGTGGGTGCAGAGGACTCCCAGCAGTGGACAGAGATATGGGGGTGGGTGCAGAGGACTCCTAGCAGTGCCCAGACATATGAGGGGTGTGTGCATATCACTACCAGCAGTGTCCAGACATATGTGGGGTGGGTGCAGAGGACTCCCAGCAGTGTCCAGACATATGAGGGATGGGTGCATATCACTACCAGCGGTGGACAGACATATGAGGGGTGGGTGCAGAGGACTCCCAGCAGTGTCCAGAGATATGAGGGGTGGGTGCAGAGGACTCCCAGCAGTGGAAAGACATATGAGGGGTGGGTGCAGAGGACTCCCAGCAGTGCCCAGACATATGAGGGGTGGGTGCAGAGGACTCCCAGCAGTGCCCAGACATATGAGGGGTGGGTGCATATCACTACCAGCAGTGGACAGAGATATGGGGGTGGGTGCAGAGGACTCCCAGCAGTGCCCAGACATATATGGGGTGGGTGCAGAGGACTCCCAGCAGTGCCCAGACATATGAGGGGTGGGTGCAGAGGTCTCCCAGCAGTGAACAGAGATATGAGGGGTGGGTGCAGAGGACTCCCGGCAGTGGACAGACATATGAGGGGTGGGTGCAGAGGACTCCCAGCAGTGCCCAGACATATGAGGGATGGGTGCAGAGGACTCCCAGCAGTGTCCAGACATATGAGGGGTGGGTGCAGAGGACTCCCAGCAGTGCCCAGACATAAGAGGGGTGGGTGCAGAGGACTCCCAGCAGTGAGCAGACATATGAGGGCTGGGTGCAGAGGACTCCCAGAAGTGGACAGACATATGAGGGGTGGGTGCAGAGGACTCCCAGCAGTGCCCAGACATATGAGGGGTGGGTGCATATCACTACCAGCAGTGGACAGAGATATGGGCGTTGGTGCAGAGGACTCCCAGCAGTGCCCAGACATATGAGGGGTGGGTGCAGAGGACTCCCAGCAGTGCCCAGACATATGAGGGGTGGGTGCATATCACTACCAGCAGTGGACAGAGATATGAGGGGTGGGTGCAGAGGACTCCCAGCAGTGCCCAGACATATGAGGGGTGGGTGCAGAGGACTCCTAGCAGTGGACAGACATATGGGGGTGGGTGCAGAGGACTCTCAGCAGTGGACAGACATATGAGAGGTGGGTGCAGAGGACTCCCAACAGTGCCCAGACATATGAGGGGTGGGTGCAGAGGACTCCCAGCAGTGGACAGACATATGAGGGGTGGGTGCAGAAGACTCCCAGCAGTGCCCCACTCCCAGGAGGATGGATGTCATTCACACACTGCATGACACACCACATGTGGGTGTGAGGACATACAACACATGCATACCCACCCATGGCGGATGCCCCACAATACACACCCTGATTTCATGCCAACAGACTGTATAGTCATGGAAATGCATACTAAAATAAGTTAGCCAAGGGGAACACACACTGTCACGCACATCACAGGAGTGATAGGAATGTCCTGTTGCTGGTCCAGCCACCCAGATGTTGTCTCTCATGTAAGGAATAGGGTTCACTGCCACTAGATACAATGCCCACAATTGTGAGTCAGGTGCCCAAATACCCTGCATTACACGTGCCATTTGTGTGTTAGGCCTTGATTACACACATGCATAGTGCTGAAAAGGGGCAATTGGTCTCTGATGACATTCCTACATACACAAAACACACAAGTACAATGACTGGCAAGGATGGCACAGACGATTTAGCAGGAGACATCGGTGAGCATGCATGGCCATTGTTGAAGGGATCCATCATCAACAAAGGATATGTTGACACAGGTCAGCACAACAATTGTGCAACTGTTTGCAGGGAACATGTCAGGTGCCACAGAGGAAGGAAAACTCCTTGGGACAATGTCTCACAATCCAAAGGAACACACACTACCAATTAATATTTTCAGAGACATTGTGATGGCACACAGATACCATGGTCCACCTCATGACCATCATACTAAAACATTTCTCAGAACCCTAACACATTACCAGAACACCAACTTCATGGGCCTCATCACCAACATCAAGTACCTGAAATGCAATAGTGTGGTAACTAAATGAAAAGGCTTTATTCAGCACACCCAAAAAAAATTGTAAGAAGACACTATTTACAAAGGCCAATGGCCAGTCCATAGTTCGAGTCCAAGGGTGGACGTATGCGACTGTGTCCACCCCTACCTTGCCTGCACAAAATCACCTCAAGGTTTGTCGACCGGGGGGGCATCATCAGTGGGAGTACCAGGCACCGCAGGGACAGGAGTGGGTTGGTTAGGTGTGGTGGGTGCAGGGCTGGACGTATCCACCACAGGGGGTGGGGCAGCGCTAGAGGTGGTGGTGAGCAGCTCGCTGCACACTGCTGCCAGGGCGTCCAGAGGAACCCCTGCACCGGAAGAAACACCAGGGCCAACAGAGGGGGGGTGTCCGAGGGATTGGGTGCAGCGCTCTTGGGGGAGGTGGTGGACATGGGGGGGGACTCAACTCCCCTGGCAGGAGACTTCCTCAACCGCTTGCGGCGTGGTGTCACAGTGGGGCTGAGGGACAGACTAGCCATGTAGGTCTCTTTGGGTGACAGTTTGGCAGGAGAGCTAAGGGGAGTGGATTTGGAGGAAGTGGGTCGTGAGGACTGCGGACTCTGACTGTGGCTGCGTGTCTGCCGTTTGCCCCCAGACCCTGTGGGTGTGACTACATCCCCCTGAGTGTGCGTGCCAGGAGGTGTGCGCTGTGCCTTAGTTGGGGGTGTGCTGGATGTGTCTGTTGGGGTGTGTGCCTGTGACTGTCTGTGTGTGCTTTGGACAGGCATGGGAGAGGGCAGTGTGGATGGGTCTGGGGTAGGGGGGGACAGAGCGCCACAGGAGAGACACTGCTTCCGTCAGTGAAGAGTCCATGGACCGCAGAATCCTGCGTTGCTCAGTCATCGTTGATGACATGCCCTCCACGAACGACACCAACTGTGTGAGCAGTCTAGTGTGTTCATGGAGGACATACAGCATCGATGCCTGACCAACCTGCAACTGCCGCAGTGTGTCCACAGACTCTTCACTGAGGGCAGCAGGGGTGACAGGGGCAGGGGCTGCGGTGCCTGGTCCGAAGGAGACACGGTGGGACCCTGCACGGACAGAAGGGATGGGAGCAACTGGGAGGGCAGAGATGGCAATGGAGGAGGCGGGCACAGATGGTGGGATGCTGCCAGATGTTGTTGCATCCTCCGCCTCCTCAAGGATGTCAGCCTGGGACCCATCGGTGTGGTACATGCTCTCGCCTCCGGACAGGTCCTCCGACTGACTCCCCTCGCCCTCCGTGCCACTGCCTCCTGCTGACTCCACAGCACTGGTGGCACTGTCGCTGGGTCTCTCCTCAAGGTCCATGCAGGTGTCTCCCTCGCTTGTGGATGATGATGCTGTGGGCAAGGAGAAGAAACCAGAAAGCATCAGTCACCTGTATACATCTGACACATGAGCACAAGAACAATTGGTCACAGTGCATATCAGGCAATGCATCATGAGTAACAGCTGGATTACTCTGCACATATGTAAGCCCTGTACTGCCCAGTTGGTAGACCCACCATGCCACTTTGACACCAGGAAACTCAATACACAAAAGGCCACAACTTGAATGAACAATACACTGAGAAGCTAGTGTCTGTGAACCGGTGAGCACAGCAATACAATGAAGTCATGACACCTCTTGTTTACCCTGAAATAAACAGGAGTGGTGCACCTCAATACTCAAGGTGTCACCACACTCAGAGACCTGTAAGTCCCTTGGAACACAAAACAAACAAATGTTGGTACCTTGGGACTCACAATACTTTAACCAATCCACATGTTTGGGATGTGCCAATTGGCCATTTCGTGAAAAGAACACTGATGTGCCTGCATGCAAGATGTTGCACATGGCAATGCACACAAAAGTACATTGACACTGTCATTGAAGAAGGTGGCACCTTTTCGGAGGACCCACTGTTAGAAATAGATGGTGTTGCAGAAAGTACATAGACATGGGCCCACGGAGGTCTTGACGTCTTGACACTCGTTAGTTTGTATCACCGACAACTAATGAGTCTCACAAAATCAAGACCACCGTGGGAACATGTATATGGAGAATCTGCAACACCATTTATTTATAACAGTGGCTTCTTTGAAAAGGTGCCAGCTTATTCAATTACAGTGTCAATGTACTTTTGTGTGCACTGCCTTGTGCGACATATTGCATGCAGGCACATTAGTGTTCCTAACACAAATCATCAAATTTCCACATGTTAAACATGAACAACTGTTGACAAGTGCTGTGAGTGCCAAGGTTCAATTCATGAAGAGTAACAACTTGAATCATGTCAGTTGTCACCAGGCCATCCGTCACCTGATTACACAGTTGGCTACACATATGACCTACTGCCTGTCATCTGGAGTGGCAGACATGTCCACACGCAGGACAATGCATGAGCTAATGGGCCTACAATTGGGTGGTAAAAAGGGCCAGCTGTACTCTGGGGACACCCTCATGGCAAGCCAGAATGTACACACAGATGTCAGCCGCACAAAGTCCAAACTGTGTTGCAGCTGTACCACACACGCCAAAAATGTATGAGCAGGATTCTTGTTGGTAAAAAAATGACACAGGCTGCAAAGCACATACATTAAGCACTGGCCAGCATCACAGGGGCACTGCCCAGTGTATTTTAGTCCAGGCAATTCTCACACACAAGTCAGACCTGGCAATGAAAAACTCAGGGTTGCACATGTATGCCTCTCCCGCCCCCTCACCCCCAATGTCAATGTGATTTATACAGATCAAGAAGTGACACCTCTTATTCAGGGTTACAACAGCTGTGCTAGAAAAATTGCTTCATTGACACCACATCACCTCTTAGGGCTGACAACACATATTTGTGACAAACAACCATCAACAGATTGTTGTGAATAGCCACACAGGCACTGCCCAGTGTGAGTATGCACAAGCAAAATGGTGTATCCCTGTCCAGTGGACACATGTAGCACACATTAACAAAATCCAAACTAGGCCAGGGAACAATGCCACAGAGGCAGACCTATGCAGCACACACAGAGAATGTGCACAGTGTTGGATGACACACATGATTAGGATGCCAGGGTGTCTCAGGGGACTGTAGTGGGCACACTGCTCCATGGTCCTGAAATGAGCTGACTCTACCATGTTTAACCGTCATGGCACTATGCATATCTCAAACTCATGCACATCATGTCTGAGGCCACAACATTGCTCATGCATGCTGCAAGGGTGTCCAGTTGAAAGCTCACACTCCTATGTTGAGAATCAGCATCAGTGACAACAACTATGGACCCCCTACATAGTGAACAGGTCATGTCACAGGCAAGGTACCAACACAAGTCACAGACCACCCTCCCACATGATGCAGAAAGCAATGTGCACTTAGATGTACTGGCACCCTAGATGACCATGTGCAAATGTGATTACACACACACCAGGGGACACATGTCAAGGAGAGGAAGGGATGAAAAAGATCCCCAGGTGACATTTGGGAACAGAAAATGCACTGCACATATGAACTCTGGGAGTGTATTCATGCAAAATAGCACTTCCTAAAGCTGGCGACACATAACACAACAAAAAGCCATGTACCTACCCCCTCCTTGCTGCAGTCTCTCCTGTAACTGCCTATCGAGGTCAGGGAAGACCACCGCCAGGACACGTTTCATGTGGTGGGTCAGGTGTCGGCGGCCGCCGTGGGGGCGAGGTGGAGAGAACTTGAGCTGGACCCGGGCGATCCGCCGGGTCCATCACCGGATGTCCTGCCACCTCTCGCGGACCTGGGCCAGCTGCCGATCACACCCCCCGCAGTCCTCACGGCCCTGACGACGTTGGTCCAGATCACCCCCTTCTCGTAGGCAGTTACCTGTCAGGATGACAAAGTGACACAACATCAATGCACCTGCTCCATGTCCCAGAGACACACATTAGAACATCTTTGAAATGTTGAACAGGGCATAGGATGCTGACATGAATAGCCTCATTCACAACATGAAATTGGCCTGTGTGCAAGCGCCAATGCAGTACATGGCATTGAAAGTCTACAGGTGGCATGAGGGGTGCAAAACACTCAATGAACATGCCACACACTGTGCAGCACATGCAACAGCAGGCCGATGGGCAGCACGTGCCATGCAGTCACATGTCCCACTCCACTGACGCACCCTCAGCAGACTAGACAGACACACCCAGCCACAGATCACTGGCCGGTCATTGACAACAGCGGTGTTGGACCCGGCCTCGTGGCGTGGTCCTGAACCCCCCTACCAGACCAAACGGGGGCAACCCCAACCCTTCGGGGTCCCCCTGGAGTGTACCCCGCTAACCGCGCCAGCCTTCGCGACGCGACCCGCCCCCGGCCTCGGTCCCAGCGAAGCCCCGACATCAAGGCGCCAAGATCTGACCGGAGGGGGTCGAGTGGCCACTCCACAGATCCTGGAGGAGGAGAGTTTCGATGGGGCCTCCAGCCGTCCCCCGACGCCTGGTTTCGATCGCCCTCTGGCCTCCCTGGGCGCTGGCTCCCCCCCGCTGGGTGTCTGGACTCTCTTAACCCGGCCCCTCCGACCCCCCCAGGCGCGAGGGTCCGGACATCAAAGGGCTCCAGACATATATCTGGGGCAGCCCAAAACCTGGGGAGGAGATGTATCCTGGAGTCAAGAGCCCTGCTGATCAGATCGCGGCTGACCCTACGGAGAGAGACTCATTGCCTGGAACTTGGAACCTCGAGCCCTGCTGACTGCGTCGCGGCTCCCCCTTGCTGAGAAGAAAGATCCTCACGGAACATCGGAGCCCTGCTGACCTCGTCGCGGCTCGACCTCGCTGAACTAACCATCTGAGCCCTGCTGACCTCGTCGCGGCTCGACCTCGCTGAACTAACCATCGGAGCCCTGTTGACCTCGTCGCGGCTCGACCTCGCTGAAGTAACCACCGGAGCCCTGCTGATATCGTCGCGGCTCGACCTCACCGAAGCAACCCCTCGAGCCCTGCGGACGACGTCCCGGTTCCCGGAACCCCCCCAGCTCGAGGATTGAGAGCTGGGCGCAGGGTGTCCCCGTACCGGGCTGGTACTGAGACTGTCCCGCTACCCCGTCCCTAAAAGACCCTGAGACTCTTTTGGATCCCTCGATTCGCCTGTAAATATTGCCACGGAGACCTGCCTTTAATACCGATAAAGACTTGTGAGAATTGATACCCTTGTTGTGTCCCTTTGTGGTGGTGGGATTGCTTGGCTGTTACGATCAAATGAGAAGGACCTTGCCCAGGAGGCTTCTCAGCGGCGCTCGGCTACTTTCCTACGGAACGGTGGCTCGCGGGGTGGTCAGTCCGACACCATCTGACTCCCCGGAGATCGCCCTTCTAACAAGCGGATACAACCCTCATTCTGCACATGTGCCATTTGCCATGGGGGAGTCACAGGTGTTGTGCTAGCTCTGCAAGTCAGACACATGCACGGCTCACCTGTCACATCAGACGGTAAGATCAGTAGCCTCCAACATGCAGCTGTGGTGCAACACTTCACATAGACACTCACCAACATGACAAGGAACATTCACACACATCAATGTCCATGAGGTCGTACACGTCATTTGGACACTCTCACCACAGGTCCACTCAACTCATACACATCTGTGGGTACAGTCACCTGTCACACCAGGGGGGACCACTGAATCACCTCAGGACAACAGGAATAAAAGCCCCCCCAAGGATTAGCCAGGCTGAATGTCTCATGCACTATGCAGTGAAAGTCACTGTAAGCACCATGCAAGTGAGGAGTGCACACAGGAACTACATGATGCACTGCATGAGAGACATAAGCATGCCCCCCGGGACACACTCTGAACAACATTGCAAGTCAGTCCCACCTGGACACAATATTGACAGTCACACAACAGGTGCATAGGCAAAGGTAGTGGACTCAGCACTCACCTGCTCCCCTGGTCTCCCATACAGGCTGGTGTGCTGTGGGAGGAGGATGTCCAGCAGGGCCTGATTCTCCTCCAGAGTGAATGGCTGGGCCCTCTCCACAGCGCGAGACATGGTCCAGGGAAGCAGAGACAGCAGCAATGTTGTCGACAGGAAAGTTGTGCAGGCAAGTGCCCTCTCATGGCTTCTGGCTGCCTTATATCTGTCTTACTGAGGGGCATTCATTTTGAGGAGTACATAGTGATTGGTCAGAATCATTCGCATCTTACGTTTACTCCAATCCCTTTAAACATACACCAGTGACAGCATTTGCATCGTTCAAATTTAGAGCATCATGTCAAGTCAACAACCACTTTGCAACATTGTATTTTGTGGCCAACTGACTTTTCCAGGACACCTGATGGAAAAATTTGAAGAGAAAACTCGGCATCCATTACAACCAGCATGCATTTAGGGCCTAATACTTGTCCCTCATGTGTCCCCTATGTAATTTTGAAAGCCACACACAGGTACGGTGCGTTTCACACGTACCCCTACGGTACCAGTTGCACAGTGCGTTTGAAACGTACGTGTAGGCACTGATAGTACACGTACGTGTACTACCAGTGCCTACACGTACGTGTACAGCTAGTGCGTACACATACTTGTACACGTACGTGTAGGCACTGGTAGTACACGTACGTGTACTACCAGTGCGTACACATACTTGTACACGTACGTGTAGGCACTGGTAGTACACGTACGTGTACTACCAGTGCGTACACGTACTTGTAGACGTATGTGTAGGCACTGGTAGTACACGTACGTGTACTACCAGTGCCAACACGTACGTGTACAAGTAAGTGTGCGCACTAGTTGTACATGTACGTGTACTACCAGTGCCTGCACGTACGTGTACAAGTACGTGTATGCACTAGTTGTACATGTATGTGTACGCACTGGTAGTACACGTACGTGTACTACCAGTGCCTACATGTATGTGTACAAGTCCGTGTACACACTAGTTGTACACGTACGTGTGCAAGTACGTGTACGCACTAGTTGTACACGTACGTGTACGCACTGGTTGTACATGTACGTGTACTACCAGTGCCTACACGTACGTCTACAAGTATGTGTAGGCACTGGTAGTACACGTACATGTACAACTAGTGCATACACATACTTGTACATGTACGTGTAGGCACTGGTAGTACACGTACGTGTACTACCAGTGCCTACACGTACGTCTACAAGTACGTGTAGGCACTGGTAGTACACGTACATGTTCAACTAGTGCATACACGTACTTGTACACGTATGTGTAGGCACTGGTAGTACACGTACGTTTACTACCAGTGCCTACACATACGTGTACAAGTACGTGTATGCACTAGTTGTACACGTACGTGTATGCACTGGTTGTACACGTACGTGTACTACCAGTGCCTACACGTACGTCTACAAGTCCGTGTACGCACTAAGTTGTACACGTACGTGTACTACCAGTGCCTACAAGTACGTATACACACTAGTTGTACACATACTTGTACTACCAGTGCCTACACGTACGTGTACAAGTACGTGTAGGCACTGGTAGTACACGTACGTGTACAACTGGTGCGTACACGTACGTCTACAAGTACGTGTACGCACTAGTTGTACACGTACGTGTACTACCTTAGTACACGTACGTGTACAACCAGTGCATACACGTACGTGCATGCATTTCACACGCTTACAATGGTAATACGGCCATACACATGCCAGGAATGGAGGGCTACGAGTCGCACATGGATGTCCATCAAGTACTTGTCATTGCATACTTTCATATGCAGGCCCTAGGTGTGTTAGCCAGTGATATTGCACAGGTCCTCTCATCTAGTTGCACAATTGATGTGTTCTGACCTGTGGACACATGTCATGTGTGATGGGGCACGATGTGGCACACATCACCTTGACACTTGCCACATGTGTGTCTGTAGTCCAACTGTGTCATGCATAGCAGCAGTGGGTGGCGCAGTCATCAACACCCGCACCTGTCTCTTGATGCCAGGGACAGGGACAATTTATCAACTGACCTGTCACGATCAGCGTACCCCTTTGGGACTATGTCAGGTGTGTGTCATGTGTTCCCATGAGCTTCATGTCAGTGTCCCGTCAACGGCATCTGCTGTTGGTGCATCCAACAGGGGTCTGTGTGGAGGTGGGCAAGTAACACATCTACGCACACCCTGCCACATGTGGATTCCCAAGGCTATAGGGTCTGTGTGCATGGGACATTATATATTTTCAGTCATACATGTGTTGTCTCAATGGCTGTGTCTTTGTGTTGTCACGTGTACCCCTTCATCGCACTGTGTTTGACATGTACATTTGACATTCCATGTGACCTGTGCATGAGCCTTGCAGTCAGCTGTCTGGATGAGATGACATCCTTCAAATGCAGCTATGTGGTTGTGTGTCACACTGGTCATATCTGTGGCTCTTCACTCAGACTGGCCCCCAAATTATTTCAGGGCATGTCATGTAGACTTGACAATCAACAGGTGTATCAGGCTTTTTGGAGGAGTGCCAGCAAGCTGGCATCTGTGTCCTGGATGTATTGCACACACCCGACTCCATAGTTACCTGATGTGTATTAGCAGTGTAGCATGTGCTATGTTCATTGACATTGATGTTTGCCGACTCTCAATCTTCATTCTTCAAAACTATGTTTTGCAGGGCACCACCTGTCCCAAGACTAATGCCAGACTTGGGTGCCATGAGGGAACGTGCCTGCATCTGCCGTTACAGATTCACTCAACAGTTGATTGAGGACCTGACAAACAATCTGGCACCACACCTCCAACCGCAACACAGGTATCATACTGCGCTGATCCCCAAGACGAAGGTGATGGCAGCCTTACATTTTTTTGACACAGGTACGTTTCAATTTACCATAGCTGATGTGGGTCGGATGTCCCAGACTATGTTCAGCCGTGTCCTGCATGATGTTTTAGCAGCCATGTTGGAGCACCTTGATGAATTCATCAAAGTTCCGACTCCAGAGGGGTTGAGGGCTGTCAAGGGGGATTTCTATGCCCTGGGTGGGATGCCCCATGTAATTGGGTCCATTGATGGTACACATGTGGCTTTTGTGCCACCACAGGCACAGGAACAAGCCTATTGCAACCGCAAACATTACCACTCGATAAATGCCCTTGTGGTGTGTCTTGCTAACATGCTGATTTCCCATGTCTGTGCACGTTTTCCAGGATCAGCACACGATGCCTACATCATGAGACGTAGCAGGGTGCCACAAATGATGCTGCGGCTGCACAATGAACGAGCATGTCTTGTTGGTGGGTATAGTCTTTTTGTCCTATGTGTTGCGGTAGCTTTGTCTCTTACGGCATCTCGTGACCCACTTATTTACATGATGTTTCAATGTAGGGGACTCTGGCTATCCCAACATGCCATGGCTGCTGACACCTCTCCGCAACCCAAGAACAGCTGCAGATCACCGGTACAACGAAGCACAAGGCCAGACCAGGCGAGTGATTGAGAGGACGTTTGGACTCCTGAAGAGCCGATTCCAGTGCCTGGACAAGACAGGCGTGTCCCTCCCTTATGCGGCGGAGAAGGTCTGCAAAATCTTCATTGTGTGCTGCATGCTGCACAACATGGCAGTTGAGAAGGCAGTGCTACTCATCCTGGATCCAGATGAGCAGGCGCATCCACCCGTGGAGGATCAAGGGCTTGGTGACGAGGCTAGTGATGAGGAGGAGGAGGGGGATGATATCCGGAGTCAGCTCATACGCAACTTTTTCTCATAATGGTGAGTCACTGGCTTTGAGTGTGCAAGCTTGTAGCATTCATTGTCATGTGTTGCAATGTGTGTGTCCAGCTGACTGAATGCAAATTGACATGGATGTGTGTTCTGATGTGTTACTCGAGTGATGATGTCATGCAACACAGTTTTGCGGAGAGACTTGATTGGCAATTTACATGTGTCCAACATTGTTCATGTTTTGTACACTTCCATGTGTGCGTTGAGAATTGTTTTAGGTGACTTCTCGTGTGTCTGTCATTCCCAGGTATTTTGCACCTGTTGTCTGGTCGTGTCATCGTTGTCCTCCTGCTATTCCTCGTGAGGATTGCAACGTGTGCTGAATCAGCGTTCCATGCACGGACATGTGGAAATGTCAGTTTGGGTAAGTATTGCAGCAAGGCTTTTTGGTGGTGGTACAGGTTGGGAATGTGTGGTGACTGCTTCTGTGCATGTTGTGGTACCATGCATACATGTCTTCTCACCATGGAGCATATGACATGTAGCATTACTCCCATGACATGATAGTCAGCCTTCTTGACAGTCATCTGTAGTGGAATATGGCGTCTTCTGAAGGCATCAATGTGTGTGAACCTTGGCTCTGAAACATTGCAGATGCTACGGGTGGACATAGTGGGGGACATCACAACAATATGCTCTATGGGGAATTTCAGCCTCTCCGTGTGCAGCAGGATGTCTTTTGCTCATCCCCTTACCTTGTGTGCCAGTTCATTGGGATTGACATCATCCGTGTTGTGAAGGGGGGGTCCAGCGTATGTCCCACATGTTCTGTCAACTGACCTGTGAGTATGTTAATATGGAGGCATATCCCTTTGTGTGTGTATGTGGAATAAAGGGGTTCAGCATAATCCAAAGTGCCTCATCTCGGTCACTGCAGATCTCTTACCAGTTTGCATGCGTCATCTATGGCATAATTGACAAAGATTGAGCATATGAGTGTATGTGTACTTTGGCAACATGCATGCAGTGCTTCATGGCTAATGATCTCTATTGTGCATGAAGTACCTCGTTGTGTATGTATTTGTGCAGGTTGCTGCCCACAACGGGACGTGAATGCCTGCTGATGGTATCTCTCCTTTGCGCATCTCCGCATTTTGTTGCCTGACACAGTGGCTGTAATTTATGGTGATTGATCATACACTTTCTGGGAGTGACCCATGAGTGAGCTGATACTCCTTCCTTGACATACACCTGTTGGACTGTGCCTTGCAGATCTCCTTGTCTTTGTGTGTTGATTTTTGCATGATTTCTAACCCCTTCCGCCTGCTGCTGCCTCACCTGTGGCCCTGCCACTCCGAGTGCCCTGATTCTGCAACCCCCACGCCTCAAAAATGCTCAGCCCATCCCCCTCCACCCATTTGAAATGCAGCCAGCAGCTTTTCTGTGCCACTGTAGCCCCAGCGCCGTGCCAAAGGCCGGACCGTCTGCGCCTGCAACATGCACAGTGCATGACCCTCTAGTCTTTGCATGACCCACGTCACACAACAGGCTCATGCTGCAGCCACTCTCCAAGCAATGTCCTCGTGACAATCATCCTCCTGCCATCAGGCAACCCCTAAGCACACACACGACACCTTTGCATGCTGAGTGTGCTACTCCAACTGCCTACACAGCGCTGCCCAGCCTACCAGACCCTGTCAGTACAACCAGGTTATGTGCCTCCTACTCCACACCCGCTCCATCCACCAGCACGCCATTGGACTCTGTTACCTCCTCAACACTACAGCCCCACACATCACCTTCATGACAGTAACCTGGACAAAAGCATCCTCAGCACATGACATCTTCATTGCCATCTCAGACGGATCCAAGATCACCCGCAGGGACGCCAACACCAATCCCGGGGGCTGAATTGCTAATTATTCACAAGTACACCCTGAGAGTCACAAGTCCGGGTTTGCAGCAACTCCCTAGCAACCCTCGGAGTAACACTCATCTGCAGGCCTACATCCACAATTCCGCTAAGCCATCAACACATACATCTGCACGCAGGCCCTCACCTCCACAGGCTACATGTGGCTGGGGGCCAGTAACTTCTTGCTGGAGGGGACACACACCACCATCCATCATTGGTCCATCAACATTTGAATCCACGTCTCCAACAAGCAACACAGTGCCACACACCCCGCTATCGATCCCTCAAAGATGCTTGATGTAAGTCGCCACAAACAAGCTGTTTGGGACACTCAAAACAACACCACCACCACACCCTGCAAACTCACACACTGGATCAGCAACTGCTCCAACAATCTTGCCACATTGACAGACTTTCCTGTGAAGCACAACAACAGTTAAGGCACCTGGGACAAGGCAGACCTATTGGACTCCTACAGACCTAGCCGGACTCTTGTGCAAACCTTGCAACACAAAGAGACATCATTTTCCTTACAGCCCTTGAAAACACCACACACAGCCATCACCATATCATCAGCAAGGACAAGTGGAGATACTTCAGATAGTGCCGAGACACCCAAACACACGACATCAAGGAGCTCATCAGCATTGTGAGTGAACTGACAGTAGATCTCCATCCAAGACACCCCACCCTTGCAAGGCAGATCCCATCCCTTGTAACTTTGTACCACTGCAAGCTCATGGCCATACACAACAGCCTTGGCACACAGAGGCAGACAGCACTTTTATCCGCTGGACACACCCCCCTCAGGTCATGGACTCCCGTCAGCAGCAAGTACACAACCGGGATCATGTGCACCATCCACTGTGGCTATCCATCAGGCCCCTTCCCACACAACATCTCAACCACATCTTTTGCCATCCTTGAAGCCCACGTCCTGCGCGTCATGAATGTCTCCTTTGAGTTAGCCACATTCCATGGCTGCAGGAGGCATGCAGAGCCCCAGGCCCTTCTTAAACAACGGACGGCAGTACCGCAGGATCTCCTGGTACATCACCCTACTTCCCTACCCAGCAAATGTCACCAGGAAGACACTCAACAAGCAACTGACCAATTTCCTACATGCAACCAGCTCCAGCCAACCGGCACCAGACCGTTTTACACAGTAATCACACCACTGCAACCGTCATCATTGCCACCACCAACGACTACTTTGCCCTGCTCAACAATGGTGAGGCCACCACCATTGACCTCTCAACGGCATTCTACACTATGTGCTACCACACTGTCAGCTCACACATCTCCAACACTGGTATCCAGAGGAGGGCCCAGGATACAATCAGGAAGTAGCTCACCAGTAAGGCCCAGGGAGTCTGCCTCCACCCTGCAACATGTAGTACACTGGGGTCATCTGGCCCATGCCCCAGGGCTCTTCTCTCAGCATGACGATCTTCAATGTCTCCATGACCCCCCCTCTCCACCATCACATGCGCACACAACCTCATCATCATCTGGTATGCCATTGACACCCAGCTGCTCCTCAAACTCACCAAAGAGCCAGCCATTGCCAGATCCAAACTTCAAGAAGGCATGAGATCCGTTGATGAATGGCTGAACATCAGCCATCTGAGGCAGGACTTGGACAGGACAGAGGTCATCATCTGAGGATTGTCCCCTTATGGCTAGGTCAACTCCTTGCGTCCCACTGGTCTGTGCACCGCACCAGCACCCTGTGGCCACGCAGGCAAGCTGGTGTTCATCATGGACCCATCGCTCACAATAAACATGCAACTCACCAACATCTGTACCTCATGCTGCAACACCCTCCACATGCTGCTGATGACCCCAGATAGATTCACTCCAAGGCAAGACAGACCGTCCCCCTGGTCCAGGACACCAGCCGGCTCAAATACAGCACCGGCCTCTACAGAGGACAACAGCAAACATGCAGGAGAACTTATCCACATCCAGGGTGCATCCGCACACCTCATCTGCAACATCCCCCGCCCCAGCCACATCACCGTCCACCTGAGAGAGGTACAATGGCTCACTGTGTGCTGCAGGTTCACCTTCAGGCTCCTCAACCACACTCAGGAGGCAGTCCACAACCCCAGACCAAACTGACCTTGGACGTGTGTCATCCAACACCCCGTTGGCCCTACTCCCACCTTGCCCTGGCCACCATTCATCACATCCACATAAAATCTGCATGCAGGAGATAGTTCTCCCACCTCACAAAACAGACCTGGGACTCCCTCCCCGGGCACAACAACATGACCCATGACCTCTACACCTTCATGTAACTCTTTCAAATTGGTCTGTCAGAGCAATATAGCAAGTCCCCTTCAGCAGCTTGAGGCCATCACGGGTGAGTGTTGGGCTCCATGTCTGTATTTTGTGATACATTGTGAGCCATGTGTGTCCTTGACCGGACTCAGATCCAAGTGTATGGATGGCTGGAGTTAGTTCCACACTCAGGGATACTTTGACATATCCCCATATGTATGTTGTGGACTCATGCTAAATGACTGCAACATGAAATTTCAATTATTAATTTTTTAATTTCTAGCTCTGGGGCGTGATTTGTGCACAGAAAATGGGGAAATGCAGGGACCATAGAATCCAAAGTTCACAGGGGGAGATCGGATCCTTGCCATTTGAAGTCATCAGAGTCCAGCCCACAGTGTTTGGCATCATTGGTCAGACTGTGACCAGCAAGTTCATGTGGCAGATGATGTCAATCAATGAGGTGATGCTGTCGCACATGAAGGCCAGGTGCCAGGCCAGGTGACCTGGGAGATGTGGATGGCCCGCTGCCTCTCACGGTCTTTTCCGTGGACGACCAACCTTCCTCCGGGGACCCTCAGATGCAGGCCTTGACGATGTTTGGGATGCTCCGTCGGACGAATTCTCCTCCTCCTCCCTCCCTGTGGCTGGTGCTGGTCTGCGCCTGGTGTCACAGGGAGGGTTGCCCATGTTGTCGGCGATCCGACGGAGTGAATGGCTTACGTCCCTTTGCACCACCTGGAGCTCAGCCTGTCTTGCCTCCATCCGTCCTTGGTGTTGTTGTTGACTGGCGTGTTGCTCGGCCTGCTGGTTTTTGATCTCTGTGAGGGTCACCACTACCTGGCTGATCTCCCTGGTGTCACGCCGGTATGCCTCCATCATGTTGCGGATGTGTGACATACCGGTCCCTTCAGCTGGCTGGTCAGGTTCTCGCCTCCGCCTGCCTCCACTCCCGCCACCCCTGCCCACACGAGCCTGGCCTGCCGTTGTGGGCACATCGGGTCAACGGGACCCCTGAGGGATGGCAGTGGCGGTGTTGTCTGCCCCCTCCTGGGTACCCGTCGCACCTTGTCCCTCCAGGTCAGACTGGCTCTGTTCACTGCGGGCAGGGCTCCTGGGTGTCTCCTGTGATGTGGCAGGAATGGGGGTGGTGGTTGGCACAGATGTTCCTGAACCAGGTGCTGCAGGGGCTTGGACACCAGAGGGTCCAGGTCGGTCGGGGTCATCTGCGGAGTGTTGAGAGGCGTCGCTGCTGGTGGGATCCGGTTCCTCCCGAGCCTGTGACTGTGATTCTTCACCCCCATTGTTGGGGGGAAGTTCATCACGTTGCCCTGTGTGTGAGAGACAGACAATGTTACTGCTGTTTCATGCAACATGCATGTTTCATACACATTCAAGTTGGCACTGTTCCTCCAGGTAGTTGTATGTGCCTAGCATTCTCCTCAATGTTCACTTGTGTATGGGTATGTTGCGGGGGACAGATTGATATGTTCTCCTGAGTCTTTGACATATCCATTTGTGGCTTGGGTGATTCTTCGGCTATGTATTGGTCTTGTTGTGTTACATGTCCATTGTGGCAGTGGGTAAATCCATTGCCTGTCCTGGTGGTGTCTGCTTGTGTAAGGGGTGTGTGTGACAGGGCCTGCTGGTGGGTGTAGTGTGATTTGGCACTGGGGCTCCCAGGTGATGTAGCTGTCCCCCCATGGAGCATGCTGCCATGACAGTGAGTGTGAGTTCCTGTCCTAGATATCTGACCTTGTTGTGTTGGTGTTTGTGTTTGCACTGGTCACAGGAGGGCCTTATGCTGCTTAAACCAGGGCCAAGTGTGAGCTATCTTGTCAGTACTTTCCCAATCCCTGGGCATTGCGCATGGTGCATGGGTATGTAGCTGGGCCATATGGGATGAGGGCAATTGTGTCTGATTTGGAATTCAAACATGCGTTTTGGTGCACCCACCCTCCCAGCATACCGGACATCCATTCTTGGATTGGTGCTTCGTGTAGCATGGGACAAAGCATGGCCTTGCTTTCTCAATGGGGCATACACATGTTGTTGGCATTCGCGTTGTTTGTGACTGTGGTTCTGGCGGGTGAGGGCTTGGGGGTAGTTGCGTGCATTTGGTGTAGTTGGGGTGTGGATGCCATTACCCCCATGTTACGTAAGTTGTTTGTGTACTCACCAGGCTCTGGAGGTCCTTGGAGTCCATGTACTCCCACCGGCGGAAGCATTGCCATCACCTTCTCCTCCCAGGGATGGTAAAGTACTGGTCTGCGGGGCGCACCACCTCCACTGATGTTGGTCTGGGCGTGCTCTTCATTCATTTTTCTCTTGACCGCCCTCCGCAGATCGTACCACCTGGCTTGGCATTCATTCCTGGTCCTTCTGATGGGTGCAACAGCATTCACCCTCTCGACGATCCTCTGCCACAGGCGTGATTTTTCAGCTATGCTGGTCTGTCTGACCAATGTTCCAAACAGCTGTGGCTCGACTCTGATGACTTCGTTGACAAGGATGTCCAGCTCCTCCCTTGTGAACTTTGGATTCTTGTTGGTGGGCATGGTGTGGGGTGAGGGTGTGGATGGTTGTGGGTGTGTGGGTCTGAATGTGACGGTGTGTGTGTGAATGTGGAGAGGGGGTATGTGTGAAGGGGTGTGTGTGAAGGTGTATATGTTAAGGTGGATGGGTGCAGTGGTTTGTGTGTGCTCTGTAGCAGTAGTGAGTCTGTTGCAAAGGCTCATGGTTTGTGTGTGTGGTCCCTTTTTATTGGTCCATTTGTGGGTGGGGCTCAGTTTGAATTTTTGGTGGGTGTGTTATAAGGGGTGGTTGTGAGGTTGCCCCTCTGTTTGCCTGTTTGGATGTGTCCAGGTCAGTCCTTTTCATTTTTTGTGCAGTGTAGACGTGTTTTGTGGTGTTGTGCGAGTCGAATAGGCCCTCCTTGTGCTGTTTTACAGTGTCCGTGGTTCAGTACGATACAGGGGTACGAGTCGTACAGCCACACACCCCCATGCATAGTGGATGTGAGGTGCGTACACGGACATTGCTATGTACGGTGCGTACACCCCATTGCTTCTGTACGGTGCGGGTGCGTAGACCGCCATCGCGTATGTACGGTGCGTACCCGCAACCTCGCGTACCTGCAACATCTGCCGTACATACACGATGTTGGGGGTACACACCGTACATTTGCAATGGGGGTACGGTGCGTACATACGCGCTGGGGGTACGCACTGTACATACGGGCTGGGGGTACGCACCATACATTCGCACTGGGGGTACGGTGCATACCTACAAGCTGGGGGTACGGTGCGTACCTACGTGCTGGGGGTACGCACCGTACATTCGCACTGGGTGTACAGTGCGTACCTACGCGCTGGGGGTACGGTGCATACCTACACGCTGGGGGTACGCACAGTACATTCGCACTGGGGGTACGGTGCGTACCTACGTGCTGGGGGTACGCACCATACATTCGCGCTGGGGGTACGGTGCGTACAAACTTCGCTTCATAGCTGGCAAAGTCATTCCCCGTGTACGGGACGTTTTCCGTACGAGACGTAAATTGTAACGCCGGTCCGGATCGTACTAGTACGGTCGGACTTCATTTTTACGATTTGTACGGAGAAGTGTCCGGGTCTGTCTCGTACTAATTTTCCAGCTACGATTTGTACGGATCGGGCCGATCCGTATGTACTTTTTCCCGTACGGATCGTACTTCACGGGTCAGACGTGACTTGTACGATTCGTACGGAAAAAAATACGGATACGGGTCATACGGGAAAAAAAAATACAGGATCGGAATCGACCCCTAAATGTAGTGTAAAATATTAATTTGCAAAAAAAATATTAATATTATTATTTAAATTATTGTATATTATTTATTTTTAAATTTATATAAAATGTTTGTTTATATATATATTCACTTAAAAAACCATAGGTTTCACACATGTTATAGTTAGCTGGACATTTCGTGAAAAACCATTGAAATTCCCCCGTTATAGTTAGTGCAGATAACTATAACTCACGCGACCGCAATCCTCTGCTGATGACGTCAGATATTACATCACTGTATTTAGACACTTATTTACCCATGTCTTCTTCCATTAATTTTTAGCTATACATATATTAAAACATTTTTTTTTTCAGAAAGACACATATGTCATCAGTGATGTAATATCTGACGTCATCAGCAGAGGATTGCGGTCGCGTGAGTTATAGTTACCTGCACTAACTATAACGGGGGAATTTCAATGGTTTTTCACAAGTGAAATGTCCAGCTAACTATAACATGTGTGAAACCTATGGTTTTTTAAGTGAATTTGCAAGGTTTTTTAAATGCTAATTCCTAACTATAACGTGTATGAAACCTATGGTTTTTTCAGTGAATTTGTACGGTTTTTAAATGCTAAGTTATGTATTTATTTATTTATTTATTTTAAGGTTTTTCACCGTGCGCGCGCTGTGCGCCCACGTCACGCAGTTCGCGGAATTTTTCCGTTTCTGCCGTACGAGCACGCTACGCATACTCCGCGATTTTTCGTAAAAAAAATTAAAGAAATTTTGGCCCTTGGGGGTCCTTCTGGGACCCCCTGACAAAAGCTAGGGGGTCAGGAACTGTCCACCCTGCCCCCTTTTCACGTTCTCCACCTTTGTTTTTCACCCCCTCAGACTGCGAGAGACAAAATGGCGGCCGACACTTCCTGGTTTTGACCGATTCGAATGTTTACTAAGATCTAACTACCAATCAGAATCGCGCTCGCGCACGGCAGCGTGCGCGTACGGTAAGCTTACCGTACGCGCTCGGAGCGCGCCTATAGATATATATATTGATTTAAATGCTATTTTCTCTCGGAAATACTGAACAGATTTACACCAGCAAAAGGCACATCCCTGACCTGAGGACTACCTCTGCAAAATTTCAAGTAATTCTGTTCAGCCGTTCGGGCTGTAGCTTGGACTAAAGGTCCTATGGAAAAATGCATGGGGAAAAAGCGTTTTGGGACACCCCCTTTTTCTCAGCCCCCGCTTGACGAATCCCCCCGAGACTTTCAGAGAAGGAGCGGAGCGGAGCGCCCCACCTATTTTGAAAATTTGGCGAGGATTCGTCAATCGGCGCCAAAGTTATTCCAAATAGAATGTTGCGGATTTCCTATGGAAACACGGTCCTAACTATAACTATCTACTGGCGACCGCCAGTAGATAATATATGTAATTATATATTTAACTATGTTTTAAATATTTTATCATTAAGAATATTAAATATGTTTTAATATTATTAAGTTAATAAATATATGTTAAAAAATAATTTATTTTTTACATTACATTTATTATTTTTACATTTTAAGCTTTTTTACATTATGTTAACTATGTTTTATTTAATTGTGTTTATTATTTAATTACTTTTATATTAGTTTTAATATATTTTTAAAAAATCGATATTTTTGTTACCTATATTTTTAACAACGATATTTTGTACTCGATATTTTGGTACTTACCTGTTTGTAGATAGGTATTCGATATTATGTCCCTCAATATTTTAGCTTCTATATTCTGGACACTCAATATTGTGTCCCTCGATATTTAGTCACTGATCCGCCAGGTCCAACGTACTAAACCACTTCACACCTGACACTGCAGCTAGAAATCTTAAGGGGAGAGTGTGAATCAATCCAAATGGCCTTGTTCAAGTTTCATAAATCCACGCAAACTCTAAGTTCGCCATTCTTCTTGTGAGCCGCCTCAAGCAGAGACAGCAATAGAGAAGACATCGATTGGTTCTATGACGCAGTTGTCACAAAGCTTTACCAATTCCCTTTCCAGGTCCTTCCTCATGGAAAGTAGAACATTTCACAATTTGTGTTTGACAGGCATGGTCTGGGGGTTCTAATATTCTCTTGGTCCATAAATCACTGAATAGCTCCTTAGTAATCATTGTTATTCTTGCTCCTGAATCTACTAGCAATTTTACTGATTTGCTACCAATTAGGATAGCCACATACGGGTCCACACAGGTAGAAGGATCGCCTGACCCAACAGTATCTTCCCCAACTGCCAACACAATATCTTGGATATTTTCTTGAAGCTTGTCCAACTGGCCTTCATATGTTTCCTCTCCAAGATGTGCTACTACTCTGTTACTTCTGCCAGCCTGTTTCACCTGACTGACACCCCTTGGCGAAATGCTCCACCTTATTGCAAACCCTGCAAGTGACATTTCTTGATGGACACAGTCTCCCACTCCTAAAATGTAATACATTTCCACATCTAAAAGCTTTTCTGTCTTACAATGTTTACAACTTTGGTTTTGTTATCTTTCAGCTCTTTCACTTCATGGAAGACAACATTTTTAGTTGTATGATAGCCTTGTTTGAACAGTGGCAAATAAATTGGTCGAGCATCAACTGATCTGTAAAGTTATCAAACTGACAATCTGCCACTAGTCTCCTAAGTGCTGACACATACATGTCTACATTTTCTCCAGCCAGTTGCTTCCTCATAAGAAATGTGTGACTCAAAACTACAATACTAGGTGGAACATCAAAACATTACTCCAGCTTTTTTAAGCATTCTATATACTCATCCAACTGTTCCTCTTCGGTACCTTCTATGTCGGGTACATGTTAAAATAAGGCACACCCCTCAAAACCTAGGGAATGCAATAATAAAAACGTCCTCCATTCTGAGTGAAACCTTGAAGTTCCTATTGCTCCTAAATAATCTCAAATGCATCGAACCAGTTCTTCCACACCACAGGTGGTTTCCCAGGTGACTCCAGGAAAGGTGGTGGCGGATTAACTGACTGCATGTTGACCCACTTGAAAATCTGCATCTTAGAACAGATTAAAAAAAAGCCTTCCCAGTAAGCCAGCAACAGAACGTGTCACTAGAGTTGAGGAGGATATGGTTACCACAGCAAAGACGTGCTAAAGCATCCAGATGCCACGTTGGTCTAATGGCAGTATAAATGTTACCTATTACTCAGCCTGAGAGCCTTCTGTTACGTTCTGAAATCGGTCTAGTCCCATGAATTTAATTCTGTCTACTATTGGCAACCTAATGTAGATTGTTGTTGAGACTGCAAGAAACATCACACTGGAAGCCTGGAAGCAGCGTGTTACACTTCAGGCGAGTCGATGGACACACAGATGAGAAATTTGAACCATGCACATTGGCATATTTTCCCGAAAGAAAATTTCCCGAAAACTATACAACATTCCAAATCCTGCGTATCGGCGTCAATGCGCACCCAAAGCAAAACTTGCAGCTGTGCGCATCGTCGCTAACATAGAAATATAGCCGGTGTTGATGTGCACACAAAGTAAAACTTGCAACTGTGCGTATCTATGTTAAAATAGAAATATGGCAGTCACTGTAACACACACCAGCTGAACTGTAGTCATGTGCATCGGCTTACACACTGAAGCCTGGGCGCGTTGCCTTTACCTAGTAACTACACGCCTCTCTGTGACGCATTGGCAAGGTTGCTAAGTGCAGGCGTTCAGAGCTTACTGTTGCTCCTTATTGAATCCACACAACTATGAGTCGCCCCTTGCATACTTTAAATGACCGCTTTTGCTGAACCGCTGTGCTGAAACGCACCTGAACTGCATACGAAAAATGGCCAGGGTGACTCTGTTGAATGTCAGTGGCTAAAGAAGTAGCCTACAGGCTTATTTTAGATGCGGCTGATACCCTTACTGAGTCTTACTGGTTTTTCTCTAAATACAGCTTTGACGCTTACTACAGCCACGTACGGATATTCAGTACAATGAAAGTTCTACTTGCATTTCGATACCCAGCACACCAACAACAGTCCTGTGGGTCCTGTGGCAGCTCTACCGCTTGTCACCAACAAAAGTGTGGTAAGTCAACACTGACAAATGACCACACCAGCCAATGTAATTCCACAAGGTTTATTTTTAGTACAGAGCTGCCACCTCAGCAAGGCACAATACCACCCGCTCTCCTTCCAACTGGCATAGAAACTACGCATAGAATCTTGTCACAACATTCTGAACCTTCTTCTGCTCAGGTTCTGATGAAAGGCTTCATCAGAACCAGACACAGCATGATGTGAACACTACACACTTCCAATTTCGGATGCTGTCCTCTGGCTTAAAAATGCCTTTGCTACCTTCCAGCAGTTGGTTAACAAGGTCCTGGCTGGTAAGGAGGCTTTTTGTGCCACCTACTTAGTCGATATCGCTGTCTACAGTTCTGCTGGGAGGAACACTTGCATCACCTCCACAAGGTGCTCCAGGCCCTGCAACATGCAGGGTCTGAATGCATCTTCTGCTGCGGGAGCAGAATTGCCTTCGTACAAGGTGCTTCAGGCACTGCAACAGGAAGGCCTGATGATCAAGGCAAGTAAGTGCCAGATCGGGCAGGGTTCTGTGGTGTACCTGGGTCACCTAGTAGGCGGGGTAAAGGTGCAGTCCCTCCAGGAAAAGATTGAAACTATTATGGCCTGACAACCACCTAAAACTCAGTCAGAAGTAAGAGTCTTCCTAGACCTCACATGCTACTATCTAAGATTTGTTAAGCGTTATGGCACCATTGTTGCATCCTTAACTGAGCTGATACCCTGAAGGAAGCCATTTGTACAGCACCTGTAATCAAGGCACCTGATTTCTCTAAGCAATTCATCATGCAGACGAACGCTTCGAAGCATGGCCTAGGAGAAGTCTAAGCACACCTGAATGAGGAGGGCCTAGATTAACCAGTAGCCTTCATTAGTAGGAGGCTACTTCCACAGGAACAGAGGTAGAGTGCGAATGAGAGAGAAGCTTTTGCTCTGGTCTGGGCACTGAAGAAATTAAAACTATGCCTGTTTAGAACTCACTTCCTGGTTCAGACCGACTACAAACCGCTCATTGGCTCATGCAGATGAGGGGTGTTAAAAATGGGGGTCTCTAGTTGGCAGAGGTAGGTACCTTTGTCCAAATAGAGACCCTTGCTTCTGGTCAGGGTAAGGGGGATACACACTCTAGATAACCCCTGCTCACCCCCTTGGTTGCTTGGCATGAGTATGCAGGCGTATCCCAATGGCAATGTGTAAAGTATTTGTACCAACACTCACAGTAACACAGTGATAACACCACAAATGGACACCACACCAGTTTAGAAAAATATAATATCTTTATCTAAACAAAACAAGACCAAAACGACAAAAATCCAACATACAGCTACTCAGTGAAATGTTCTTTAGAAGGTTGTTACTAAAATAAACATGTAGATTCTGTATTTTTTCAGGCAAATGCAACGGGGTCAAACAGTCACAGATTAAAGCTAGATCACTTACAGAGACTGTATTGACTTCAGCAAACATAATGTCATGAGCCCATGTCTCCTTTGCACCGACGTACGGTGCCCCTGCTGTTACCAAGCTCTTCACCACTGTAATTCTGACTCTGTGGTCAGCCACCAAGGAATGCCCCCAGATGCTCGAAACAAACAGATTCAGTAGAAGAGGCCCCGGTACTGCAACTCCCTTCTGTGCTGGACCGGGCCGTTATAGGTGCTCAGAAAAGTTCCCCGCAGCCCGCCCAAGGCAGCAACCCACATGACGGCTCAGGATGCAAATCTGCGTGTTACCTGGGGAAACGAGGCAGGTACCGGCTCGAGGCTCCTTCGGTCCCCGGGCCGCTGATCCTGGATGATGCTGCACGGGGGAGCAGAGAAGCTCCTTCTTAGCTTGAGCGCGTTCTCGCTACTTGGTTCGAGCTGGACGTCCTGCTGGGCGGCTCTGTCGTCAGCAGCCGAGCTTCTCAGAGGAACCCCGGTTGTCCGGCAACACTTCACAGCCGATTCGATCACGGCACAGCTTCCTCTCCGATTATAACAATCTGGGGCTGTCGACTCGGGCCAGCGGTGGTGATGGGCACAAAGTGCTTAAAGTAATCACAGCTTCAGCAGGCTCTACGAAGGTCACAAGTTTTGTGCAGACACACGCACACAGCGTCGCCGGCTTCGGCAGACTTCACGAAGGTCACCAGTTGTGTGCAGACACATGCACACAGCATCGCAGAGACAATCTTGGAAACTTTTATGTCCCTGTGTTTCCGCAGCAGGAGGCCAGCTCACGCAGGCCCTTGGAGACTCCTCTTCAAGCCGAGGGTGGACACACCACACAGCAAAGTCCCTTGTCTTTTTCCTCAGCAGCAACAGCAAACTGCAGGCCAGCCCCAGACACACAGCTAGGAAAGCGCTTCTCTTCAGTATCATCAGCTGTCCTCTTCGGCAAAGGCTCCTCTTGATCACAAAGTAGTCCCTCCTTCAGGGGTTTTAGGTCTGATACTTATACCCCAAAATTTCTTTGATCCCTTTGTGCAAGGGGTTCTGAGCCCAGTCCAATATAGTTCTGGGGGCACTCTGCCAGTGCACAACATCTTCCTTTGTTAGTGTGGGCCCGGGTCTTCAGACAGACACACCACAGGGGGAGGAGCCAGCATTGTGGAAGGTAGGCACAGCCCTAATCATGTACAGGTGCTACTCCTCCCACCACTCCCAGTGCAGATTGGCCTATTCATCCAAGTGCTGACTCACCCAGACTCCTGGAGCCACAATACCTCACCAGCTCCTGTCACTCCCAAAGCCAGATAGTCAATCCACAACCAGGCAGAAGCACACAGAAAGGTTGAACAAGAAAAATAGCCACTTTCTAAAAGTGCTATTTTCAAACACAGAATTTAAAAACCATCCTTCCTAAAAGATGTGTTATTAAATTCTGAGTTCAGGGATACCAGACTTCAATTTTCATCTTACTCCTACGGGAAGATATGCTTGTAAAATGTTACAAAGCATTCCCCATTCTGTCCTATGGGAAAGTTAGCCTTTCAATAGTGGAAAAATGAAATTGGCAATATTTCACTGTCAGGACATGTTACCCACCTCAGTACATGTCCTAACTTTCACATACACTGCACCCTGCCCAGGGGGGTACCTTGGGCCTGCTATAGGCGTGTTCTATGTGTAAGGAAAGGGAAGGATAGGGCCTGACAAGTGGGTGCACTTGCCAGGTCGACATGGCAGTTAACAAACTGCGCACAGGCACCGCGGCGGCAAGCGTCAGACATCTTTTCCTGGCTACCCATGTGGGTGGCGCAATCAGTGCTGCAGGTCCACTGGTAGCATTTGGTTGACCAGCCCTGGCACACATGGTGCACTTTACTAGGGACCTACTAGTAAACCAAATATGCCAATCAAGGAGAACCAATCATATTCACAATTTACACAGGGAGCACTTGCAATTTGACACTGATCAGCAGTGGCAAAGTGCCCAAAGCATCGAAGCCAGCAAAACAAAATCCAGCACAGCATCAAAAACACAGGAGGTAGAGGCAAAAAGTCAGGGAAAACCACGCCAAGGATGCCAGGTGTAACAAGGGGTGAAAATCGTAAACTGCTGAGGTGGTCTATCTCTCTACAGGAATGGGACTTTACAGTGGAGCATCGCCCGGGGACAGGCCACACCAATGTAGAAGGTCTATCCAGGTTCTTCCGCTTTAGTTAAGAAAACTCACAAGGGGCTGGGTAGCTCTCCCACGTTCACTGAGGGAGATATGTGTAAGACCTGACAGCTTAGTTTGGCCTTTCCCCCAACTTTTTGGCAGTCTCCCTCCATTTTTCTGATCTTGTTTTTGCTAGAATTAACAATCTGTTCACTTTACCAATGCTAACCAGTGCTACAGTGCTAGTTCTCTCTCCTCTAAAGATGGAAATATTAGTTCATCCCCAATTGGAATATTTAATGTTCTAGTAAGTTCTAAGTAAAGTGGTACCCCTTGTACCTAGGGCCTGGAAATTAAATGCTACTAGTAGACCTGCAGCACTGGTTGTGCCACCCATTAATGTAGCCTTTTAACCATGTCTCAGGCTTACAATTGCAGAGCTTGTGTGGAAAGTTTACACTGCCATGTCGACCTGGCAAAACAACCCTTTTGCCATTCCCAACCCTTCACTTTTTATACAGATACGTCCCCCCTAAGGTAGGCCCTGTATAACCTAGTAGGCAGGGTGCAATCTATTCAAAGGCAGGACAAGTACTTGTAAGTTTTACATATCTTGCTAGTGAAAAACTCCCAAAGTCATTTTTCACTATTGCGATGCCTATCTCTCCCAAAGGATAATATTGGGATTACCTTATTATATTTTATAAGTGTAATTTCCAATTGGGAAGAGTTAAGACTTCCAATTCTGGTGACTCTGAAATCACAATTTAAGATCACAACTTAAGGTGAAGTCGGCTTTCAAATTGCAATTCTGAAAATGCCACTTTTAGAAAGTTAAATAGGTAGAGGTACATACAAGGGATTTATTCACAGTATATGATTATAAGTAACTCTATCTTAAATGGAGTGACGTCAAATGACACTATATGGAATAACTCAAATAAAATTCAACCAGATCAATCAGTAAATCAATTACAATAACCAGGTGTATCAAAAAATAATTGAAGTTATAATTCGAAAACAAGCTTGAAAGTGGAGGTACAGAAACAACAACAGAAAACTCTTACAAACATTGACAACCGAAGACAAATAAATCAGACATATAAGAATATCCTGGTTATCCATCTATTGCTGCCCATCTCCATGAAGTTAAACAATGAGTCGTCCTATGCAT
The DNA here is from genome assembly GCF_964204655.1 of Triturus cristatus. Lineage (NCBI taxonomy): Eukaryota > Metazoa > Chordata > Amphibia > Caudata > Salamandridae > Triturus > Triturus cristatus. The sequence goes on from NC_140588.1 coordinate 928,157,712, forward strand.
AGGATTCGGAACTCAAAGTAAATGAATTTACAATAACTAAAAGGTGTCAACATTTTGATATTCATTGCATCAAGTCAATGAGACCACCTTCAGGACAAATATAGATCTTGTGAGATTTCTTGACCCCTCAGTGAAGAAATCCAGAGTGGACTCAATTTATCAACCTAACCCATTTTTCCTTTTAATTATTGTTAATTAATTTACTTTGAGTTCCGAATCCTATGTATAGGATAGACTCATTGTTTAACTTCATGAAGATGGGCAGCTATACATTGATAACTAGGATATTCTTCTATGTCTGGTTTATTTGTCTTCTGTTGTCAATGTTTGAAGGAGTATTCTGTTGTTGTTTCTGTACCCCCACTTTCATGCTTGTTTTTTAAATATAAATTCAATTATTTTTCCATTTACTTATTGATGTGGTTTAATTTTATTTGAGTTAATCCATATGGTGTCCATTTAAGATAAAGTTACATAAAATCATATTCTGAGAATAAATCCCTTGTAGGCACCTCTACCTATTTGACTTCATTACCCAAGCCCTCAAGGGTTTATTGGGATGCCCATTTTTTTGTGATACCTTTAAAAAGTCAGCATTTTCTTACTTTAGCCATTTCGTGTCTGCTGTCTGTCTCTGATCAGTCTGGAGTGGGTGACAGCTGGTCTTTGTGTATTCTCCGTATACAGCCACATACAATGAGAGCTTAGATGTGACTTGATGGGCCATCCTTGGAGGATGGGAGAGAGGAGCTGTACCCAGCCTCACTTACACTTGTGTAGGCTGTGTCCTTTCCCCACACAAAGGGCTGCAGACCCCTATGTAGTGAGTCTGGAGTCATGGCAGGAAAGGTGGACCTCTGTGCACTTCAAAGCCCTGTCTTTCAAGTCTTCCCCACATCTAAGGCCCAACTGGGACCTCTTACACCATGCTTTCTGTACACTACTGGACCTGTGACTACTCTGCTAGGAAGAAGCACTGCTGTGCTGCTGAAAGGACTGCCACTCTGCTGGACTGCTGTTTGCTGAACTCCTACTTGTCTGTGCTCCCCTGGTGCCCTCTCTTGCATGGGTGAGAAGGACTGGACCAGCATCTCTTGAACCCAGAGTAACTCCAAGGGCTAGGTGGCTGGCCTCCTGATCTGAAGTCTCAGGAACATAAAAGACTTTCAACCACCCTGCTTCCTGCACCTGGACTCTGCCATCTGTGAGTCTGCCCTGCCATGTGGTACCACCTCAGTCCTGGACCCTTGGAAGTGGGCCTAAGGTGCTTGCTTTGGCGGAACCAATGCATCTTCTGCTGCGGGAGCAGAATTGCCTTCGCACATTGCCCTTCGCCTTTGGAACCACCACATCTCAGACCTCCCGCATCACCTCTACTGCGTGGAGAAAATCGATGCATCCCCTCTGTTACGGGGTTCACACAAATGCTAAACCAGTATTAAGATACTTTTGTTCAGTGGACCTCACTGGGTCCCTGTATACGGCCCTCGCTCCATCACGGTCGGCCTGAACTTTTGACTATGTCCCTGTCCGGCGTGACCAGATATCCTAAGTAAGCGCTTATGACTTCTAAGTGCTATTTTACAGTTTATACTTTAACATTTCATATCTCAAGTTCTACTTATTGGATTTTGTTCATGTTTTATTTAATAAATTTAGATCTATTGTTCCAACCTGGTGTGGTATCTTTTTGTGTGGTGTTTTCATTGGTTTACTGTTTGAAGTGTTGCACAAATACTTTATACGCTGTCTCTAAGTTAAACCTGACTGCTCTGTGACAAGCTACCAGAGGGTAAGCAAAGGTTAATTTAGGGTTTGTCTGACCCTTCCCCTGACTAGGATTGCGGTTGCTGTTTGACTAAGGTTCACGCCCCAGTCAGTCAATCAACAACCCAATTTCAAACCCAGCCCTATCGCTATGGAGCGCAAGCTAGCTACAGGGTCCCACTTAGGCCAGCTGAACAAAAGGGTTCACTCACATAATATCGAGAACACGAATATGGTGATGCATAAATATTGTGTCAAAAATATTGATGAGAAAAATATTGTTTCCTATACATATAAAGTAAGTACAAAAATATCGGGAAAAAATATTGGTTCACATTAATATAGTTAAGAAAGACATAAATATACATTTCTAATCGAAATATATCGGTTAAAAGAATAAATATTTTAATATATAAATATACTATAATGTAAAATAAATAAATGTAAGTAGCATTTTATATTATATATACATATATACTTACATAAACACACACAATATATATATATATATATATATATATATATATGTTTGTGCATATAGATATATATATATATATCCAAAAAACCAAGTTGCCCTGATGCAAGAATGCCTCCAACAGCGAAATGCTTTCAAAGCCTTTTAATGTGTCAACCGGCAATTCAGCTCCGACAGTAACAAAATCCTTATGCGTTTCAGAGCTCAGGGGCTCCTTCATCAGAAGATAGCAGCTGATGCAACTGAACTGCTCGTAAGTACCATTAACTACATGCACATCTATTAGAGCGGCCCCCCGTGGGCCTCTCAGGTGAGTTCCGGTTTCGGGGCATGCTGGTACATGTATTTTTTACATCTAGTCATTTATTTCCCCAGTGGGCTCAGTTTGTTACAGTGTCCTTTACAATTAAAATAACATCAGCCCCAGTGGGATCCGGAAAAGAATCCCCGGTCTCTTTTTCATGACCTCCGCTGTGCCTAAGGCTCCTGCATGTCTGTGTTCTCCTGCTGCCCTCTCTTGCCTGGGTGAGAAGGACTGGACCAGCATCACTTGAACCCAGAGTGACTCCAAGGGCTAGGTGGCTGGCCTCCTGATCTGAAGTCTCAGGAACATGAAAGTCTTTCAACCACCCTGCTTCCTGCACCTGGACTCTGCCATCTGTGAGTCTGCCCTGCCATCTGGTGCCACCTTAGTCCTGGACCCTTGGAAGTGGGCCTAAGGTGCTTGCTTCTGTGGAACCAATGCATCTTCTGCTGCGGGAGCAGAATTGACTTCGCACATTGCTCAACGCCTTTGGAACCACCACATCTCAGACCTCCCACATCACCTCTACTGCGTGGAGAAAATCGACGCATCCCCTCTGTTACGGAGTTGACACAAATGCTAAACCAGTATTAAGATACTTTTGTTCAGTGGACCTCACTGGGTCCCTGTATACGGCCCTCGCTCCATCATGGTCGGCCTGAACTTTTGACTTTGGCCCTGTCTGGCGTGACCAGATATCCTAAGTAAGCGCTTACGACTTCTAAGTGCTATTTTACAGTTTATACTTTAAAATTTCATATTTAAAATCCTACTTATTGGATTTTGGTCATGTTTTATTTATTAAATTTAGACCTATTGTTCCAACCTGGTGTGGTATCTTTTTGTGTGGTGTTTTCATTGTTTTACTATTTGAAGTGGTGCACAAATACTTTATACGCTGTCTCTAAGTTAAGCTTGACTGCTCTGTGACAAGCTACCAGAGGGTAAGCAAAGGTTAATTTAGAGTTTGTCTGACCCTTCCCCTGAATAGGATTGCAGTTGCTGTTTGACTAAGGTTCACGCCCCAGTCAATCAACAACCCAATTTCAAAACCAGCCCTATCGCTATGGAGCGCAAGCTGGCTACAGGGTCCCACTTAGGCCAGCTGAACAAAAGGGTTCACTCACATACTTTCGAGAACACAAATATGGTGATGCATAAATATTTGGTCAAAAATATTGATGAGAAAAATAGTGTTTCCTATACATATAAAAGTAAGTCCAAAAATATCGGAAAAAAATATTGGTTCATATTAATATCGTTAAAAAAGACATAAATATGGATTTCTAATCGAAATATATAGGTTAAAAGAATATTTTAATATATAAATATACTATAATGTAAAATACATAAATGTAAGTAGCATTTTATATTATATATACATATAAACACACACAAAATATATATATATGTCTGTGTACATGTATATATATATAACATAACACTATTATTAAAAAAAATTATTTCACATTATACTACATTTTTTATGTCTTTTGGAATATTTACTAATATAGAAGACACACACAAAAATATACATAAAATGATTCAAAACTTAAACGAAAAAAACTACATTTACCAAAAATAATCTACAAATATATAAAAAATGATACATATGTATATCCAAATAATATAAAACATAATATACATATAAACAAATAAACAATAACATAATTTATATTTAAACAATATTAAAAAAGTACTAGCATCTGTAACAAATAGATATCCTATTGTTAATGCATGTATACAACAGTATGGAAAGCGTTGGACTCCGGAGAGGTAGAATTTACTATTCCCACTCCAGTCTATGCAACAGTAGGGAAAGAGTTGGACACCAAAGGAGTGAAATGTACTATTCCAACTCCAATCTGTGCAACAGTAGGGGAAGTGTTGGACTCCAAAGGGGTCAAATTAACTATTCCCACTCAGTCTGTTGAACAGTAGGGAAAGTTTTGGACACCGGAGGGCTAAAATTTACTATTCCCACTCCAGTCTGTGCAACAGTAGGGAAAGAGTTGGACACCAAAGGAGTGAAATTTACTATTCCCACTCCAATCTGTGCAACAGTAGGAAAAGCGTTGGACACCAGAGGGGTAACATTTACTATTCCCATTCCAGTCTGTGCAACAGTAGGAAAAGCGTTGGACACAGGAGGGGTAAAATGTACTATACTCACTCTAGTTTGTGCTACAGTAGGGAAAGCGCTGGACATCGGAGGAGTAAAATTTACTATTCTCACTCCATTCTGTGCAACAGTAGGCAAAAGCTTTGGACTCCAGAGGGGTAAAACTTACTAATCCCACTCCAGCCTGTGCAACAGTAGGGAAAGCGCTGGACATCGGAGGGGTAAAGTTTACTATTACCTCTCCAGTCTGGAGTCTGTGCAACAGTAGGGAAAGGATTGGACATCGAAGGGGTAAAATGTCATTTGCCACTCCAGTTTAATCAACAGCAAGGAAAGCGTTGGACACCAGAAGGTTAAAATTTACTATTCCCACTCCAGTCTGTGCAACAGTAGGGAAAGCACTTGACTCCGGTGGGGGAGGGGGTAAAATTACTATTCGCACTCCACTCTGTGCAGCAGTAGAGAAAGTACTTCACTTCAGACAAATAACATATTTTAACAACTCTATTAATTGACCAAAAATATACAGTTCTTAAGATAATATTATATGTCTACATTAAAAATAAATTACATATTTCTTACAATTTTTAATAACCATTATGAATTAAAACAATTTATTTATTTATTTTTGTGTTTTATAGAGGGCGAACTTGACCCGTTAGGGTATCAGAGCGCTTTACAGGAATCATTGAAATGTACAATAGGCTTGGAATCACAATGATATACAAAAGGTACAGAGGGGCAGGGTGCAGGATATATAAAGGATAGAGGACACGTATGTACAGTTTGCATTTTATAGTTACTCGAGACAAGGCCCCAGGTTTCAAGGAGAGGTGACTAGGTAATCCGAGGGGAGGCGCTAGTCGGGAGTTGATCAGGGTCTCTGTGATGGTTGGAGGCAACATTTAACAGAGGAATTTACCCATAAGGAAAGTTTTCGCCTCCTTTTTGAAGCGTGCCAGAGAAGGAATTTTTCTGATGGCGGGCAGGAGAGAGTTCCATATTCTTGGAGCGGCCCCAGAGAAAGCACGAGGTCTCCAGCGGATCGGAAGTTTCTGATTCCTCAGATACCACAAGTTTCTGTGCAAGATAAGCAGTGGAGTTTGAGTATAAGGCCTTGTGTGTGATGCAGGTCAGTTTAAGGTGTATTCTAGCCTCAAGAGGAAGCCAGTTCAAAACGTTCAGGTGTGGAGAAATGTGGTCACATTTTCTTGAGCTGGTAAGAAGTCTAGCGGCAGTGTTGAGACAGTCTTTTAAAGGTGCCAGGGAGATCTTAGGTAAACCCGAGAGGGTAGAGCAGCCATATTCCAGTCTAGAGATGACAAGTGCTTGGACTGCCATTTTTAGGTCGGCAGTGTCGAGGAAGGGTTTCAGTTTCCTAAGGTAGCTCAGGTGGAATCTGGCTGATTTGGCCATCACGTTGATGTTGTCCTGCATGTTCAAATTGCTATCCAGGGTAATTCCCTGAGATTTGGCCGAGTCCACGATGGCCGGTGGGCAATCTAAGGCTGTGATAGCCTTAATCCATGTCTGCATCTCGGGATTCGTTTTTGGGGGTAAATTAGGAGAAATTCTGTTTTCTTTGCATTGAGTTTGAGTTGATTGGAGGCAAGCCATTGGACAGTCACTTTCAGGGCCTCATTCAGGGAGAGAATCTCCTCGAGGGATGAGGTTTTGATGTAGATCTGAGTGTCGTCAGCATAAATATGATGGAGATGTTCGCTGTGCGTAGAACTGCGGCTGGAGTTTCAAGGTAAGGGTTGAAGAGGGTAAGGGACAGGGTTGATCCTTGAGGGACTCCAACCGTGACTGGAATCTCTGCGATCGGTTTTGGAGGAAGGACCTAAACCATTCTAGAATGGAGCCATCCAATCCCAACCTGAGTTTGAGGCGTTCAAGAAGTTTTACATGGTTGACCGTGTCGAAGGCCGAGGATAGATCTAGGAAAATTAGGAAGCAGGTTTTCCCTTGGTTGTGGGCTTGGACGGCATCGTCAACGATGTGGAGCATGGTCGTTTCGGTGCTGTGCCCGGGTCTGAATCCAGATTGGAAGTCATCAAGTAGGTGGAAGTTGTTGATGTGTTGACTTAGTTGCTGTTGTACACATTTCTCCAACACTTTAGCTAAGAGAGGGATGTTAGAGATAGGCCTGAAGTTGTCGGGGAAGCTGGATCCAGCAACGGCTTTTTCAAAATGGGGAGGACTTGGCCGGCTTTCAGAGAGTCAGGAATGGATCCCTCCCGCAGAGAGGCATTAATTATTGCAGTCCAGCTAGGAATAATGGAACGGGCGGCGGCCGCAAGGCAGTTTGGTGGAAGAGGGTCATTAAAATGGTTGTTCGGGTTTAAGGTCGATAGGTTTTAGAGACGGAGTCTTCAACATAGAGTTTGAAATCGGTCCAGAGTGCTTGATTTTTAGGTGAAGTCTGTGGGGGCAGCGCAGGAGGAGGAGGCAGATCAGGAAGGAGTAGAGAGTATGTGGCAGCACAAAGTTAGTTTCCTAACTATGTGGCTTTGTCAGCGAAAAAAGAGGAGAATTCCTCGGATGATATTAAAGACTTGGGGGTTTCTTTCTCGGTTTGGGCCAGTTTATTGGATTGGAGTTTGACCAGTTTGAAGAGCTTGCAGGGTCTTTTCTTGGCGTTCCCCAGTTCAGATGTAAAGATTTCTTTTTTTAGTTGATGATGTTCCTGTTATAGGCATTTCTGGCCTGGCGGAGAATTTTTAGATGTGCTACAGAGAGGTGCTGTCTCCAAGATTCTTTCGGATTGTCGGAGGACTCTCCTCTCATTGTTGAGGGATCCAGTGAACCAGGGGTTCCTATCTTTGGTTTGGGTTCTCTTTAGTTTTAGTGGGGCTAGGTCATCCAGAATGTTCGATATAGTTGCAGAGTAGTGATCGTTGAGGTCACTGACCATTGTGATATGCGGGGGGGGAGATCTGATTTGCAGCGAGCCTCCAGTTCCCTGTGGTCCAGGTTTTTAGTTTCTCTGACCCAGCGTTTAGGAACCACTGGTCGCGGTGCCCTTGTCTTGTGGGTGCCAGGTAGTAGGAAGGCGATGGTCAGACCAGTCGCAACAGTCTATAGAGATAAACTTAACTGTTGATTCCTTAAAGATGATCCAGTCAAGGGTGGACCCTTTCGTATGTGTTGGGAGTGAGCAGGCTTGGTTCAGGGCTTGATCGGCCAAGATGTCTTTGATGGCATTGACATGAGGATCCCTGGGGTCATTCCAGTGCTGTTTGAAATCACCATGGAAAATATCTTTGGCGTTGGAAGAAATCTTAGCTGTGATGAGTTCCATGAGGTGATCAGTGAAGGCATAATTCATGCCTGGGGGGTGGTAAAAGATGTGCAAATTGCACAGTTGGGTGGAGTTGCTGCAAATGGAAAGGGCGTGGTATTTGCAGGAGTCGGTGGTACCTGCCAGAAGTTCAGTGCCAAGGAGGTTCGAGTGGTAGATGCATGCGATGCCTCCTCCTTTTATGCCAGATTGCCTGTCCAGTCTTGCAATGTTGTAGTTGGGAGGGACTAAGAGGTCCAGGCATGGGGATGAGAAATCGTTGAGCCAAGATTCTGTTAGAATTGCTAAGTCAAAGTTTTTGTTCAGGATGAGAACAGCAATATCGGCGGCGTGCTTAAAGGCCAATCAGCAATTGATTAGGAGACCAGATAGAGAAGTGTCGGAGGGAGTGTTGGGAGCCAGGGCGGACAGGAGAACTGGCGCTAGGTTGCTTTTGACCCAACTTCTGTTGTAGAGGTAGTTGATCTGTTAGGGTTGATAGTGACTGTGCAGATGGCATGTTCGGCACTCATGTCTAGAGGGTTAAGGGTAGCTGAGGTAGAGTTGTAGTCACGGAGGATGGCAAGGATTTCATCTTCAGTGAGGTCTAGCGGACTTGGGGTGTCAAGTGTAGAGTTGTAGGCGAGGACGAGAGCTAGGGTTTCTTCCTCCGAGAGGTGGAATAGTTGCTTGCGAGGGCGGAGGTGTCTCTGGGATAGCGGTAGTGGGTGCATGGGGGCTCTGTGGTGTGAGGGGGTTTGGCGTTCCTCTGGGGTTTGAGGTTGGCGAAGGCGAGTTCAGCGAGGTGAAGGAGGTTCATTAGATCTAGAATGGATATAGGGATGCTCTGAGTTAATTTGGCAGCTCTTGAGTGCAGGGTTTTGATATCCATATAAGAGGTAGGCGTTAGAGGGCAGGATGGTGGTATTTACTATCGGCATGCAAAGGGGATCGGGTAGAAGGGATGGCTTGACCTGTATCGAAGGTTTTTGGAGGCAAATCGGTCTCACAGTTAGCGTGGGGAGCTAGCAGGGAGGAGAACAAAGGTCTAGGGGTGAATCTGTTGGCAAGGCTGGGAGATGTGCAAGAGGGGATAGGATGATCCGTGTTGGAAACCCTTAGAGGGGTAGTTTGTGGGTGGCTAGGGACGCTAGACAGGCTGTTCGGCGGGTCGGAGGGGTGGTTGTTAGATGCCTTGCTAGTGTTGTGCACATGGTTACTGAAGAGGGTAAAGAGGTCCGCAAATTTGTTAAGGTTTTTGGTTGAGGCTTGGATCAGGACAATGCCATTTTTGTAGAGGGTGACTGTGAGGTCAGCTCACGGGGTTGCGGGGGGCGCTATTGTAAGCTTAGTGCCATGTGGGATGTTCCTGGTTGCGCGCAAAACAAATATTGTTTATTTAATTAAAATGCTACACTATATTCCCACAAACATAATAGGCAAACATTAAAATGTCATTGAAACAAAAAAGTATAACACAACATATGAAGTAATAAATAAAACAATTATTAATACATGAATAAATAATTGTTAATGTATTATCATTTAAAAAACTTCCCACCCTATTCTCCTACAAACACTACAAAACACTCCTAATATATAACATTAAAAAAATTAATAAATAGTTTGCAAAATTATCACTAAATTAAATAGTTCAATAATAAATACAAATAGTAATAATTACTTAATTTACCTTCCCACCCTATTCCTTTACAAACTAAATAAGCCACACTTAAAATGGAACCTAAAAAATATGATAATTACACGATTTACATAATTATTTATCAATCAAGTGATTAATAATAAATTAAAAATGAATTATCAATAAATTATTTATTAATTAACTTCCCATCCTGTACCCCCTAAAAACCCAACAACCTGCGCCTAAAATATAACAATTACGAAATGTATATAATTATCAATACAAAAATTAATTATAAATCAATAATTGATTATTAATCATAATTAACTTTCCACCTTTTACCCCTACAAACCTAAGAACCCGCACCTAAATTTAAACTTAAAAAATATATTAATTACAAAATTTACACAATTTTTCAAATAAATAATTAATATTAAGTAAATTAATTATTAATTAATTATAACTAATAAACTTCCCACCATTACCTCGACAAACACAACCCACACCTAAAATATAAATTAAACAATATATTCATTACACAATTTACATAATTGTCAATTAAATACTTTATATTTATTAAAAAACGAATTATTAATAAAAATTATAATTAACTTGTACCCCTAGCCTCAGCTGACCACACACAAAGGGCAGGGTTCTTTACTGGTACCACGGCTCCTACACATACCACGGACACCACTCCCACCGTCCACGTAATACAAAACACTAGCATACCCTTGGCGCCTCCTGAACGCTTCTACGGGGACCCAAAGAAATTTGAAACATTTTTAAATCAGTGCCGGGTGCATTTCTTGCGTAAACCTGCAGTTTTTCAAGACGAGACGGCAAAAAACGCATTTATGATGTCGTATATGGGAGGGAACGCTGCCAGTTGGACCATTCCCCTGATGGAACGAAACGATCCCGTTTTGCACCGCTTTGCCGACTTCTGCCTGGAAATGAGGAAATTATTCGACAGGAAATCCCATATGATGATATTGGATAGGGAACTGATCACCCTCCGCCAAGGCTCACAGGATCTCCTGACCTATATAACCACATTTAATCGTCTCATCGTGGAGACGGACTGGCCCCAGGAGAAGAGAATGATATTCGGAGACAGGACAGATGCACCTTGTAGCCTTCTTCTCTCGGAAACTCGCCCCTTGTGAAGCCAACTACTCCATCACTGACAAGGAACTGCTGGCCATTAAGAGGGCTTGTGAGGAATGGAGGCACTACCTTTTGGGTGCGCATCATACTATAGAGAAATACACAGACCATCGAAACCTGTTGTTCCTGAAAACAGCCAAAGCCCTTACGATGGACCCTCTTCTTTTCTGATTTTGATTTCGTGATAAAGTATCGCCCAGGACCACAAAACGGAAAAGCAGAGGCCTTATCTCGTCTAGACGAACCAGGGGAGGGTGTATTACAGGATGCCACAGATCCACCTTCGATACTCTCTGAATCAGCCTTTCAGTGCGTCTCCTTGGCCCTGGTCTCCTCGCAGGACTTGCAAGAGGACGTAAAGGTGGCCTTAGCAGATATGGATTTCCAGACTTGGATCCAAGAAAACCCTGAACACCGAACAACAAAAGAAGAGTTATTATACCACTTTCGTGCGTTATACGTTTCGAACGTCTCTCTCCAACAACAAACACTGCAATGGGCACACGACTCAACGTTAGGTGGACATATGGGGGTGTACAAGACAATCTCATGCCTCGAGCGTTCCTTTTGGTGGCCCACATTACGAAGCGATACTAAGGAATACGTAAAGAACTGCTGTGTGTGTGCGCAGGGGAAGTCCAGCCACTCTAAACCCGTAGGACTGTTGCGACCACTACCCATTCCTCCTCGACCATGGCACACCATCTCAATGGATTTCATCGTGGAGATGCCCCCCTGCGAGGGGTATACTACCATCATGATGGTAGTAGATCACTTGACAAAAATGGGACACATCATCCCTCTGGAAAAACTTCCCACCGCTTCCGAGTTGGCCCTCGTCTTCCTTCAGCATGTTGTCAGAGCCCACGGAGTACCCAGCTTTATCATCACAGATAGGGGGACTCAGTTCACCTCACGGTTCTGGAGAGCCTTGTGTGAGACCATGGATGTGGATGCCAGGCTTTCCACCAGTTACCATCCCCAGACCGATGGTAAAACAGAACGCCTGAACCACACCCTGGAACAGTATTTATGTTGTTTTACCCTGCAAAACAACACAGACTGGTACACCCTGTTTTGGCTGGCAGAATTCGCCTACAACAATGCTGTCCACACTACACTAGGCTATTCCCCTTTTTTCTGCCTATACGGCCACCACCTGAACATGCTTCCTTTTGAATGGCCAGTAGAATCCAGGCTTCCCAGTATCCATGAACATCACGCACATCTCCGAGCCATATTGAGCGATGCCCGACAACACTTAGCCATGGCACAAACAGCACAGAAACATTTTGCAGATAGGAAGAGAACCACGGAACCCGTATACAAGGTGGGGGATAAAGTATGGCTTGCCACCAAGAATCTCCATCTAAAAGGGGTTGATAAATTGAAACCGCGATACATAGGTCCCTATAGTGTCGAGGAAGTGATAAATCCCGTGGCCATGAATTTGTCCCTGCCCCGTTCTTGGCACATCCACCCTGTATTCCATGTCTCCCTGTTCCAGCCTTGCCCCACAAACATGAGGTTACCAGACCGACCCCTCCCTGTGGAAATAGATGGTCAAGATGAGTACGAGGTGAGGGAACTCCTGGACTCCAAGCTAGTGATGGGACGGGTACAATACCTGGTGGATTGGAAAGGGTTTGGGGTGGAGGACAGGACTTGGGAACCGGTGCAGAACCTCCACTGCCCTATCCTGCTGGAACACTTTCATACAGCACATCCGGGTAAGCCGGGATGACCACCAAGTCGGCGGTCCTCGAGAGGGGGTTCTGTCACGATCGTACAGCACAAGAGGAGACTCCCTTGCCAAACGCCCAGCTTTGTGGACTTCACGCCCGGTTCCTAGGTTACCGGCGTGCCAGGAACTACATGTCCCATAAAACCCTGAGGCGCCAGGCGAAGAACCGGCATTAGTCCTTTCTTTGTGCCTATAAAGCACCTCCTCCCAGAAGAGGAGGCGCTTGACAATCTCGCCCATATGGATTTTGGTTTAAGGCGGATGGTATTCCCCGCCGGATCTGTTCCCCTGATTGCTGGTTCCCGATATCTGCTGAGCTGATCCTTTGCGCGGACACACTGCTGAAAACGACGTTGCGGAACGGGGCTCCTCTTGGCAGCCGCATTTCCACCTGCATTTCCATCGAGCCCCAGCGCTGGAGTAGCAGGTATTTAGGCCCCGACCAGAGAGACACGGAGAGAGATGCCGGAACCGCGTCTCCCTCGTCTCGAGACTTCCGTTTGTTCTTCCGCTTCCCGTGCGGGGATCTCCCAGTGATTTTTCCTGTAAAATGCCAAGCTCGCTGTGAAGGGAACAGCGAGACTTGGAGTACATACTTTGTGAGAGCAACAGCAAACAGCTTGCATCTCGCTGTGAAGGGAACAGCGTGATTTGGGGTACATACCATGTGTGAGCTGCAGCAAGCAGCTTGCTTCCTTTTACGCTGTGACCACAAACAGTGTTTGGGGATACACCTTTGTTGTTCGTCACCCTCTTGGGCTTACTGTTTGGTGCAAGATTATTTGAATTGCCTGCAATCCAGGTTCTATAGGCCCTTCTCTGACCTGTTTATTTCCAAGGCCGTTGTATGGAGGAGCACTTTTCCTATCTAACTGGAACATTCATGCCAGGTGGGATTGCGTGAACACTGCCATCATTCCTTACCCTTGCTGCTGATTTTAAAGTGAGTAGGTATTCGTCCTGGGGGGGTCTGTGACATATATATAACCCATGTAGTCCCTGCCATAATCCCTCTCTTTTCTCTTTTATACAGTTATCCCAATGGGGAGAGAACTGAAGACTTCCAAAACCCTAGAATAGGAATAGGGCGACAAGGAACAATCAGAGCGGCAGCATTTCTTATTTTCTTCACTTCCCTTTTCCCCGGGCTGCTCTCTTGCACAGGAGTGTTTCTGTTACTCCGTGAGAGATTGCGCTCAGGGGAAGTGGGGGGCTCCTCATCAGTCATCGTCCCCGCTGGCTAATCCTTAAGGTTAGTGGCATTTTCATGTGCTGGTCCCTGTAGCCTACTGTCTGTTGGGTGAAGAATGTTGCCTATTGTTGACTTCTGTTGTCTATTGGCTGCAGACCCACTGGTTGTTGGTTACCGCCTGAGGGCCTATGGCTCTGGTCCAAATGTCTGTTGGTATGGCTATCTGAAAGATCTTTTGTTAAGTAGTTGGACAGTTTGGCAAGTACTTGTTAGTTGGCCTATTGACTGATCTTTCTCCAGGGGCTGTGTTCTATTTGTCGCCCCACAAAATGCAGATGGAAAATTGGCAAGAGAGGGGGGCCTGGAGGGGCTCTGTGTTTCTTGATAATACTGACAAATCGTGCCAAGCAGAACTCAGAGTAATCACAGATTAGGTAAGATTGTGGCAAGTAAGCAGATCGTGGCTAGTAAGTTTGTAAGCCCTTGTTAATATAGAGAATTTTGTGTCTCAGCTATATGGTTGCGATCCTGAGGTCAGACAGCGAGTTGTGCACTCCAGATGAGCCGGTGACGGTGCAAGGATCAGGCCGCTAGGAGTTGGGTAGGTGTTTATTGGCAGCCACGTGGTGAGCAGAGGTGTGTAGACCTGTGTCGCGGAGCCACCGCTGGGTTTCAAGTAGGCGGCCTCCCGGCAAGCGACACAGTCAGAAGGCACAGCGGGAGGCACAGAGGTGCTGGAGCAGAGCTGGAGCAAAGCCGTCAGGAGCAGATAGGTTGTAAGCTGTAGTTGTGGTGTTTGCAGCGGTCAAGGCTCCCTACCGGAGGACCAGGGAGGTCCGTGATGTGGTGTTAAGATGCTTGTTATGATCTGGAGGGTCACAGAGGACAGGCAGCTAGTTGTGCACTCCAGATGTGCCGCTGGCAGTGGAAGAATCAGGCTGCTGGCATGTAGGCTGAAGTCACGGTAGTAGACCTGGGATTCAAGTAGCCGGTCTCCTGACAAGCTACACAGTATAGAGGCACTGCAGCGCTGGAGCAGGTAGGCTGTATGCAAAGGTTGCAGTGTTTGCAGCAGGAGCTCCATTAGGTCATAGGGAAGCGGTTTTCAGGTGCCCGCCACCATGACACCCAGTCGGGATAGCGGGATAACTCTGCAGCACTGTATGGCACTATTACTGCAACCGGGGAGGTGCTTCACTTTTTTAGTCAGAGGTTGGAGTTATAGGGGCCAGAGTGGGGTAGGCGGGTTGTTTATGACATTATGCTAGTTAATGGCGATTAGGGGTTCCTGCTACATATCTGGTGCAGCAGGAGATGAACAGCCAGCGGGGTGCAGCCGTGATGCCATGGAAGGTTGTGTGGCATGGAAGCGGCAATTAAGTAGTGGTGTGCCAAAGGAAGCACTGATCCCCGCAGATGAGATGCCATATACACTCTGCAAATATGATCCTGGTCGTTTCAGGCAAGTGAAGGTCATGAGGCCAATTTAGGACGAGGGAATCATCCGAGAAGGCTCTTAGGGATGGAGGACGCCATTTTGAGCAACGCTGTCATTGAAAGCCCTAGGGTTTAAGGACAGTTTTCAGTAGGTTAAATGGCTGGAATCATCCTTCAGTGGTACAGCAGGGATGCTGAGATGTCTGGCTGATGATGGGGTTACCTCATTAGTTCGGATGGATGATTAGAGTGTGAGAAGTGAGTAGATGGAGCGCGGAGCCGACAATCTAGGCAGCCATCGCTAACGGACGCAGGCCTCACACCCCCTCCATATCTCCTTTAATAGTGCAATCTGTCACACAAATTATGGACGATTTACCCTAATTGATATTTATGCTGGAGAGGTAATCAAAGCGGAGATATTTCTTAGTTATTGGCTTTATGTTAGCAGATGGTCTTTGCACTTATAAAGTAACATTATCAGTATTTAGTGATATTATTAGATGCCTGTTAGTGAAGCTAAGGCCCTTTTCCACGTCATGTTGTTGCAATCGGGCCGCAAAGAGCTCCATTGCCTGACCAAATTGATTGAGGAAAGTGGGCAGGCCTGTCTCGCGCCTCGGGCTATATGTAGAGGATAGGAGATCATACCACTTTGACAAATCTTTGCCGTCAGTAGCTCATATAGTAAGCAAATCCACCACAGGATGTTGTTGCCAATTCCAAGTCTTTGTAGAATGCAATACAGGCACGGCCACTCCAAGGAATCTAAAGCCTTGGTGGCGTCTAGGAAGACCACCGATGCCTCGCACTCAGGATGGATGGGTGCTGCAGTGCAAACAGGGCTCTGAGATTATGTGAGGTGAATCTACCAGTGACAAACACAGACTGATCCAGTTGAATCAAGATGGGAAGTCGTGGATGCAATCTACTGCTATAAATGTTATTTCTATTAACTAGGGAGAAGGGCCTATAAGACTGTATCTCTGTCAGAGGCTTGCCCGGCTTATGAAGCGTGATAATAAGAGTTTTGTGAATGAAAGGAGGTAATCTGCCTGAACCAAATGCCTCCTCATAGACGGCCATCAGTCCATGGGGCAGGAGCTTGCCCGGCTTATGAAGGGTGATCATAAGAGCTTCCTGAATGGAAGGAGGTATTCTGCCTGAAGCAAATGCCTCCTCATAGATGGCCATCAGTCTATGGGCCAAGAGATTGTGTATTCATTATAAAATTAATAGGACAGTCCTTCCAGCCGGGGCCTTGATACTTGGCAGGGCCTGTATAGTTGCTGCACTTCCCTCCACTGTGATAAGCCAGTTCATGTACAATCTGTGGACTTCTTCCAACCAAGCTAACATGATAGTGTCAAAGCATTAGTCTAACGTCATTTGATCCGGGTGGTATTAAGGTATATTTAGGTCTGTATAGTGTTCTTGAAAGGCCGTCAGTATCTTGTCAGTTTCATTGGCTCTATGTCCTTCTAGCATGGTGATTTCCGTAATGACTGAGCTGGACGTATTTTAATGAATTTCAGTCACTAACAAATTGCCCAGCATGTCACCTTCTCCATACATGCAGGCCTTCATTTCCCTCCCCAGATAATTACGTTCAGCTTGTGCTGTCTCCTGGTAATCATCTAGCATGGCCCTAACAGATGCAAGGGGTTCATTGGTTACCGGGATACCTTGAAACTCTCTCCAGCTCCCTGAGCATTGAACCTAACTAATACGATCTATACGATCTCCCACCCGCTTGGCTATGCAAAGAGAGGATACACCCATAGACTTCTTATTTCTTAACAATATTCATCGTAAGGGCATATCATGGCTATACTGTTGCATACTCATCCTCACCAAACCCCCCCAAAGAAAAATGCTTATGTGAAACTATGGGAAAGGGACTTAGGCAAACACAATACAGACGATACTAGGGGAACAGTATGGCAAAGGGCCTCCAAGTCCTTCAGTTGCCTCCGTTACAAGGAGAACTCATACAAAATCCTCACACGCTGGTACCTTACACCTGTAAAACTTCATAGGATGTTTGGAGGCTCAGAGCTCTGTTGGAAAGGGTGTGGGGAAAGGGGCAACTTTTTACACACAAAGTGATCATGCCCAGCGGTTCAGATATTTTGGGGCGAGGTCCTTAACGCTGTACACTCCATTGCTAACAACTCAGTGCAACACGACCCGCTTGTGATACTTTTAGGTGACACAGGGGTGGATAGACTTTTTCTCACAATGATTTCACAGGGGAGGCTCTTCTCCCACCCATTAGCAGCATGATTGAGTATAGCCTAAATGTGGAAGCAACCGCAAGCACCCTCATTCAACATG
This sequence comes from Triturus cristatus, assembly GCF_964204655.1. Taxonomy (NCBI): domain Eukaryota; kingdom Metazoa; phylum Chordata; class Amphibia; order Caudata; family Salamandridae; genus Triturus; species Triturus cristatus. The sequence goes on from NC_140588.1 coordinate 928,175,185, forward strand.
TGGTGGGGAAGGTATGGAATCTCTAGGCCATGGACAAGCTTACAGCGATTACCGTGGACAGAGTTGCCAAATTTGACGCCACATGGTGTCCATTTACCACCTACATACGGTGACAGGACAGAACTGGGGGGTGCACTTAACGATGTCCAAGACGCTAAGGGCAACGGAGTTGAGGGTGATGTCCTCTTCAGACACAGACAGTGACCCTGTAGGAACTATATATTTATTAGGACTGCACTATCACCAGTCGACCAAGTGGGTGGGGCATTGTAATGCTACAGACAGTTATATATCATGTATTGATCATTGACTCCATTTTACTCTAACTACACTTTGTGAGCACGGTTTCATCTTGTATCTGTCTGTCCGTGCCTTTCACCTGCGAATGCAGGCAGGCCCAAGTTACTGCGCAGACAGAATTGTTTGTTTCTCACTTCACCGAGCGAGAGAGATAAGCTGTTAGACCAGACAGTGTAGGATGTGTACAGTGTCCAAGGGTGAGATTGTGTAGAATTCTGCCTCAGCTCTCATCGGAGCCTGGCCAGCTCTGTTGAGTGACCTCGATGATACAGAGAGTATATCCAGCACCTACAGTGCAGATGAAGGAAGGGGGAGCTTCTAGAAGTCTCTCGCTGTGTTAGTAAAGAGTATTAAGATGGAGATCTCTTGGCACTTTGACAGGAACTGGACACACTTCCTACAGCTTTTGTAACTGGTTGAGACTCTCCTGCCTGAGACTGACAATGGGTTCCCTAGTCGTGCTGGAAGAGATGAGGCTAAACAAACAGTCTGTGATGTATTCCAAGTTCTAATTACCCTATTCTGGTGTACATGTAGTTATCTTTCTATGCATTTATTCTTGTATATATACATTCACTATATGTATTTATTTTACATGTGCATTATTGCCATTTGATATATGGGAACTCGCTGCAATAAATATTCCCCTTTACTTGGCAAATGAGTGTTGAGCTTTGTTCAAGTTGTATTTTGGTATTCTAAAGTGTGTAGAGTCCTATTTTGAAGAGTGTTCACATTGTTTTCTGGTATTTTAAAGTCTTGCCCAAGTGCTCTTGAGAGAAAGCAAGACAGGCACTGAGACAACAACTCTGGGTAGTGCTGTAGTGTCATCTTTTGTCGTATTTTGCCTATTAAACCTCTTTGTACACGCTCTGGGAAGTAGATGTGTGCCAAGTGTTTCCTTGCTATTCTTGTATTTCTCGATACTAATGACAAATATGTACTATGTGTAATGTTCCATTATTGCAAAATTCAATATAATGTTGTTAAAAAGCCTATGCAATCTCTGCCTGATGTCTTTGATGACCCCTGCTAGCTTCGCAACGCAGGCCCCCCAGATAACCACCTTTTAGGAATCCCACAGGGTGGCCGTGCTGTCCGCTGATTGTTCATTCAACATATAGAATTGTTCTGTCTCATCTCTAATCTCTTCTCTGAATACCGCATCACAGTGCTCCCCAGAATGCCCTGTGTGCGAGGCCTTGAACTGCCGATCCAGCTGCATTGGAGCATGGTTGGACAGTGATCTAGCCAGGTGCCCAACAGCAGCTGTCCAACAGCCAATGACATCTGACAGCAACCAGTAGTCCAACCTGGACCACGAGTTGTTGTAGATAGAATAGCATGTGCCCTCATAAGTGTTCATTTGTCTGGTGCACCATATATCCAGTAGCTGCCCTGGGAAATGGTCTCTTGCTGTCACTGGATCTATCAGCTTGTGTGTCTAAGATTCCATTGAAGTTCTCACCTCATATGAAGGCAATAGGGCCAAGATTTTGTATCCTGCTGGGTATATCTCGCAGGTGTAGTGTGTGTGCTCATTTGCTCTCTCTGCACTGGCTCCCGGTGGAGTCTCGAATAAAATTCAAAACCCTGGTCATTGCCCCTAGGGCCCTATATGGTCTGGGTCCTTCCTACCTTCAGAAGAGGCTCGCCTTCTATAATCCGGCGAGACAGTTGCGGTCATCCTCTCAATTTTTGATGCTGACTCCTAGATTTAAATGCCAGAGGCTAGGTGGGAGTTCTTTTGTGCGTAAGGCTGCTTGGCGCTACGTAGCACTCAAGATTCTGTGATCTTTAAAAAAAGTTTAAAACCCTTCTCTTTGAATAATGCTTTGGCCTGTGGTTCCTCCGGGACACTCTGCCGAGTATCTGTGTGCGCAATAAATTGATTTAACATAACATAACGTATCTGGAGTCATAGCTCATGAAAAAAAAGATGGGTCATCCGTTTTGGGTCTGTACCTGCATATCAATGTAATGGGGTGGGTATGTAAAATCATTTGCCATGTGATGTAGCGTCTTCCTGGGTCTATTATGGAATTAATTTGTTGAAACAGAGAGTCATGCCAGATTAAAGTTGGAACCATCCCTGAAAGTATGATGATTATAGTGCTGTGTATCTTTGTTCTACCCAAATGGATTGTAGTCTTGTGTCCAATAGGCACACAACTATATTGTGTCCCTTAGCGTATGCTATCATCTTCTTGGTTTTCCTAGAGTCGTCCATTCTACAACAAGAATCCAATGTTCCTCATGTCGGTTTGGCTGAGGGCAATTCACTGTCTATGTGTGCAGTAGCCAGATGTTAACTGTGTGTGTACCTGCACCAATCTGTCAGGCATATCACTTCTGATCCAGTTCTCGGTCGTCTAGTGTAGAACAACTCCCTCCGGCTTCCCCAAACTAGACCCCTCCCTAAATTGCAAGACAGAGACCCAATCATGCCTGCCTTCCACCCTTTCGGGACCTCCAGGGAGTGATCGCAGCTGCTCAGACTAGAAGAGTTGGTCACTGGGCATGGTTAAATAATGGATTCCTCCTCCGGCCGGCAGAGCCTCGTTAGTTGGGAGCCATTTTGCAAATGCTCCCTCTAGCGCCCCAGGTATGGAAAATAATTAAACTCTCTGTGGAGGCTCCGTGTTTTCTTAGGAGATCAAAGTGAAAATTTACAATGTTATATTTTTTATGGTTGAGAGGTGTTTGCCAACAAAAAGGTGCCTTGTCTCCTCTCCTGGCAGTATGCTTTGATACAATTACAGAGAGGTAGATGAAGCATAGACAAGAAAGAGTCAGATACGGGACAGGGTTTGGCTACAAGGGACCAGGGGGAGGAAAAAGAGAGAGGAAGAGGATATGATAGAAAGACGAGCGAGAGAGGGGGGGAATAGAATGGGGGAATCAAAACCAGAGAAAGGGAAAAGAGAGAGAAAGGGAAGAGAGAGATAAAAGGAACAGAAAGCAAGAGAGGAAAACGGGGGAGAAAAGAGAAAGAAATAGGTGGTAGAAAAGAGAAATTAAGAAAAGATAACCAGAGGGAGGGGACAGGAATAGGAGGCAAGTGAGATGAGAGGTAGAGGCAAGTCAAGACAAATTTTGACAAGGGACAAAAAGAGATGGAAAGAAGAGATAAAGGGAAAGGAAGAAGACAGAGATGAGACACAAGGGGTTGGCAAACAGGCATTGTCGCTTAAAATCGCTGATGCAGAGCCTAGCACATTATCAAGGGTAAGCATGTTTTTTTATGCTAAAATAACGGGCGTAATCCATTGTAACATAATATTATTTGCATGTTTTATGTGACTTTATAAATGTACATGTATTTTGCCGAAAAATGATGGGCATAGGCATAGTAAAATGATGCTACATAGTCAATGATAAATTAATTGGTGTATTTTTGGCAATTACCTGGCATTTTCTTCTAGCATCATTCACGACTTATTTAGTGGACGTCTGGTACCTCATAGGGATCTTTGGAGGGTAGTGTACCCAGTAGTCACTCAGTCATCATGTGTCCTCTGGACTAAATAAGTGGACTCTCTTCTAAGGAAAGTTATTACGGTAGTGTACCGTGTATGTGTGTGGCATGGTATGAATGATTACATAAATAACCAGCCACCCTTTACCAAAAGGGTATTAATAGGGACAAACTGATCTTGACAAAAGCCACTTGATTGGGGTACGTGGCAGAAACTTGTTGATCACACTTAAGGGCCAAGGAGTAATAGTAACTACAACTAGACAGTTTTACCCAGTTTTCAACATTGTCAGACGAATAAATCCTGATTTGGGCACCGCCTAGGCATTTTTAAAGATTAACTGATAGAGATCCCACACCCTTTGTGCTTAAAAAATGCTCCCTTGTAAGGAAAGAGATCGCATCATGCCCAACACTCAGAGAGTTGGGAGGAATGCAATGATGAAGCATGTAATTGGATAACATTCAGCGAATGAGAGTTCCTTTAAGATAAAGGTCTTTCCCCTATACTGTGGGCCCATCCTAGATGGCTTGAGGTTGACTCTCCCTTGATTGTGGCTAAGAAAACCTTGCCATTGTGAAAGATTCACCTCACCATCGGCCACTCCCAACTCGATCATTCACTCGCAGGACTTCTGCAACAATCTCTCTCAATTCTTCAGCAACAAAATCACTGCCATTTACAACAGCTTCAGCCCACAACTGAACCCAACAGGCCTCACCAAACGCCACACGATCGTATCCACATAACCAATGCCAACCACTTGGACCATCATCACCCTAGAAAAAAACACTGCCACCATGAAGTCCATCCACACAGAGGGCCCGGTGGACCCCTGCCTCCACCATGCCTACTCCAGAGGACTGCAACTCACCAGCATCATGCTCAAAGCCAATCTGAATTCCACCAACTCTTCAGGAATATTCCCATATGCTTGGAAACAAGCAATTTTCCTCCCATTGCAGACGAAACATTCTGCTGACCCTCCCTGCATTGCTCACCAACTACAGATTGATCTCCCTTCTACTATTCCCAGGAAAGGTCTTAGAGAAAATTATCAACAGACAACTCATAGAATACCTGAACAACCTTGGCACCACTCAGTCTGGTTTCAAAACGAACCACGGCATGAAAACTGCTCTCATCGCTGCCACGGATGACATCTTCATGACTCTGGACAGAGGAGGCACAGCTTCCCTGATCCTCCTTGACCTCTCTGCAGTGTTTGACACAGTTTCTCACCCGATCCTCTTTCTACACCTACACAACATTGGAATCCAAGAACTCCGATGGATCTGCCTCTTCCTGAAAAGAAGGACAGAGTCAGTCAATCTGGCAATATATACCTCAGACGCTCGCAATCTCATCTGCGGAGTTCCGCAAGGATCCTCCTTAATGGGTACATAATCCCTCTATCCAGCATAATCCGCTCTCATGATATCAACATCCTCTCCTATGACAATGACATTCAACTCATTCTCTCCCTCACTGACGAAACGCCCAATACTGGGATGAAGTTAAACAGCTGCATGACTAAAATCGCCCACTCGATTAAGACCAACTGTCTAAAGATGTACACCAACAAGAACAAAATCATTATCTTTGGGAAGAGCACATCACTATGGGACCCCACCTGGTGGCCAGCAAAAGAGACCCTTCGAACAATCAGCTACAGCAAACTCAACATGACCGCCCAGGTCAATGCTTTCACCACCTCACTTTTCATACCCTAAATATGCCAAGGAAGATTTTCAAATGGCTCCTAGACAGCACCCAGAAAACCATCCCAAATGCCCCGGTTACAAGCAAGTTTGACTATGGGAACACCCTCTAAGCGGGGAACAACAAAAAACTCACCAAAAGTCTGTAGACCATTTAGAACTCAGCAGCCAGAATCACTCTCAACCTCCCATGCTGCACTCACATCAAACCACACCTGAAGGAGCCCCACTGGCTCCCTATTCACAAAAAAGCACAATTCAAACTACTCACCCACACTTTTAAGGCACTATATAACACTGGCCTGGCATAACTCAACAATCACATCTGCTTTCATAAATCTTCTAGACATCTCTGCTCGTCTGGACTTCTACTTGCACAAATCCCACGCATATGGATAACCAAATCAAGCCTTCTATTATGTTGCTCCTAAAGCATGGAATGCCCTGCTTCTGCACATAAGAGCCTCCTCCTTATGTCTTGAATTACGCAAGAAGCTGAAGACCTGGCTTTTTGAGTAGTCCCAAAATTCCCTCCATGTGCATAGACTCACACCGGCACAGCGCCAGAATACCCTCGTGGGTAATAGTGCCCTCTACTAATCTACATAATATAACAGTTTACTAGGCAGCCATTCATAGAGATTTTGCCTAGGAGAGTTGATTTTGGGAAACCTTACTTTTCAATGGTCTCATGCTTTCAGTTTGACAATACCTTGAATATCCGGTATGGACAAGAATTAGAGAGCATAGAATTATCGACGTTTGTAGTACCAGGACAGGGCACCTAAACAGCAAGCCACAGGGATTAAGTAATAGTTCTTCACCTACATCGGGAAGAGCCAAATACATTCTTCGGGAGTCAGTATGTAATGGGACTGCTCTTGAAAGTTTCATTTCCATTTGGTTTTGAGGTTCTCATTTAGGGCCAGCTGGAAAAGGGTTATGACATTTTTTCAATTTATCTTCAAGGGCAAAGATAAAATACCCGTTGTGAGATAGTTTTCACTTTTGTCAAAACAATTCAAGCTGAAATATTCTCTGTAACTCTACCTTTTACAAAGCTTTTCTATGCATTATGCATAATGTTTGCACAATGTTTCTCTGTAGGTTTACATTTCACAGGGTATTTCCATGCACAATGGCATTGGGCAGGAAAAGGACATTAACTGTTTTCTACTAAATATGTCTTCAACAGAACCATCCCATCTGTTAGTGGCAAATAAAGATATGTGCAACAAACATGTCGTAAAATTCATGATTTTTATATGTAAGTTTTAAGTGAAAAACTTTGAATCCTTGACAAATGTGTTACATTTGGCACAGATGTTTGTGAAAGTTGCAAAAAAAAATCTCTACAAATGTTCACATCCATAGGTCAGCCTCGATTTGGACACTGGGTTTGCAGATCACTTGAAACAAGTAATCTTGATGCTGAAGGATTCACTTCTCAATCCTAGTAGGTGATATCTAGGGTAACTTGGGAACAGGAGAGCTAGGGTTTATGGCTGGTAGCTACTTAACTGGTACCAATACAGGTAGAGGAAAAGCTGTGACAACCATGTACAGTTGACACTTGCCCGACAGGTAGGTTCCTTTGCTTTACTGCTTTGACTGACTACCCTCTGAACCAGCATCGGATTGGAAACGCGCGCACTCGGGCAATGCCCGTGGGGCCGGTGTCTGATCTCCAGCTGTGGGCTGCTTTTTTTTAGCAGTCTGGGGGCCGACTTGGGCGGTTTCTGCGCTGTTCGATATTGCCAGCGGCCCAGTGGGTGCCTGAGTGGCCTTTCTGGAGGTAGATGGGCGTCCATTACCACCCTTTTATCAACGGCAGAAATGTCACTCCCTTTCTCTCGCTGGGCCAGCCCGTTAATATATGCATATTGAGCGGGGGAAGGGGGCCTGAGCAAAAGAGACCTCACTTATTTTCAGGTGTGTTTCACCAGTGTAAACTAATCCGTGCATTTTTTTTAACTACCCCCCACCCTTTTTTTAATAAAATTTAGTTGTAGCATTGTTTTGCGGAAAGGCAATATGCAAATGTTGGACACTTTTTTTTAGCGTGCCCAGGACGATTTTTAATCCCAATCCAACCCTGCTTTGAACTCTAGCATCTATAGCAGGATAGTTTGAGGGCCTGCGAGCCGCATGCCAACAGCCAGCTCTGTGACTTTGTTCTTCATAGTAGCTTATTGTAGTGCCTGCCGATGGTGCTTCCTTCATGAACTGGACGAATTGACAGTGTTCTTCAGTCTAATCTCAAGCTCACCTTGTTTTAAGTAGGTTGTGGCCTTGCTCTAAGAAATATCAAGTTCTTGATGAAATTAGTATGACTATGTCACCATGCTCAGAAAACCTCTGACTCAAGAAATGAACAGCAGCCCAGATTTTTTCAACTTTAGGTTAGGGGTTACATTATTGCCTGAGAACCAGCCACCAAGTAATTTGATGCTGGAAAGCAAAACTCATGTCAGAATGTGTTCTTCGCTGTGTTGCATTTCAGTGGTAAAAGGCACTAATATGTTATCTGAGTCATGAAAAATTCTCTTAGGGCCTGACTGTATTTTCTCAGATGTAATTCTGGAAGACACTAGTTGCATCTGATATGCCAAAGTATGACCATTTGCCATGTCCTGACATACCTAGTTTAGCAGGAACTGGTGCTCTCTTCAAGAAACATTGTGACCAATCAACTGTGATCACCTAGTCACCAAATGATGTGGCACTCTGAATTATTGCAAAAAGAACAATTGATGGACAGAATGTAGAACAATGTCATACATTCACCCCAGTACAGAGGTCTGGGCCTATATCCATCGTTTTTTTGCTAACCATGCCATTCCAGTTTGAACCCAGCCATATGCAAATCAGCCTTGACCCTGCACCCAATGCTAACAGTCCAGCTCGAACTGCCAGGCCAGGTCCTCCTTGGACTGGAAACAAGCATCCTAGGACCAGTTTCGGGGTTTCACCCCTCATCAGCCAGGATAGCTTGACTCCAGTGGCATGGAGAGCACTGGACTCACATCTGGGCATACCCGTCCCACTCAGGGTGACAAATGCAAAAAGAACAATTGATTGACAGAATACAGAACAATGTCATACATTCACCGCAGTACAGAGATCTGGGTCTATATCCATCGTTTTTTTGTTCACCCTGCCATTCCAGTTTGAACGTAGCCATATGCAAATCAGTCTTGGCCCTGCACCCAATGAGACCAGTCCAGCCCGAACTACCAGGCCAGGTCTGAATTATTAGCACACTCAAGTAGGTACATGTCACTTCTCAGGGTTGTTTTAGCTTGTGTTCTTGGAGTACAGAGATGCCCATGGGATGGGGTGTTTGACCTTTTGGATATTAACATGCTCAATTGTGCATGTTGAAAGCAATGCAGCAGAGAGGAGATGTGAAGTTTGAGGTTTTAAATTTTCAAGCACGCTTCGCCTACAAATAGTGTTTGAATTATTTGAACACCTCAGTTAGGTTTGACTATGACTGCCACATGGTCGTTCACCTTGTGTACAAAGTGGATTGTCTCAGGGAAGTCTCCTTCATGCATGTCATTGTTGTTTGTCACCCATGTCATCTGTGTTTGTGCTGTACTCTTCAATTTGATTTGGACGTTTTGCTCTGTAGATTTGTCGAGTGTCTCAAACCAGTTCCCACTGACCAACTACTTTCATGAAATGGTTAGCTTTGCCACAGATGAAAATAATTTCCCTTTTCAATGGACTGCCTGCAAAGGAATTACATGCAAATAATGTGGGGCCGAATCCCTCACAATATCCTTATGTGACCTTCATATGTCTCTCTGTGACTCTTGACTGTAATCTGATAACATTTTAGCAGTGTCTCTGGGATCTAATTTGAAGGTCACATCAGCCAATGTGGATTCAAAGTACACTTCTATTACTTCCGACCACTTATGAGAATGTGCTTGACTGAGGATTCTCTTCAGTTGTCAGAGGATGAGAAATCACAGTGTCGAACACTTCCTACTAATTAAGTAGAACTGTGCTTCTGGACAACGTAAATGTCAAAAAATGGGGACTGAGCCCACTCATATAATCAGAGAATGTGGCCCAATTCCTAGCTAGCTCACAGTGCGCAATCTGGACCCCTAACCTGACACGATACCAGATGGTGTCTGCAACCTCAGAACATCACCCCTCTAACGTCCCCAAGGAAATCGTGGAAACAGATCTACCCTTTTGTTGTTGTTATTTAGGCATGTTCAAAGGGAGAAAGAAGAAATACACAAATTGCCATTTCAGAAAATCAATGAAGCAATGTAATTCTTGTGTACAAAACATGAGATGCAATAATTAGAAGAAGGAAACAAAGCATTGTTTGAAGCATTACAAGAATGGTGAAAAAGATGAATAATTCAACCATTATAACTTTCAGTGATTATATGAATATATGTCATACTGATACTCCTGCCTATACTATAGAGAGCATATAGAGAATGCGTTCGGCCTCCTATGAGCAGAACACACAAAGCTGGCAGAGAGAGTGATACAGACTGAGACGTCGCTGGCAGAGATTCTGCCTGCGCAACTAACATTGTCTAAACAGATGGGGGAAATATTTCAGAGAGTCCATGTCTTGGAAAAAAGTGCCGAATATGCTGAAGGGCGAAACCGAAGAAACAATGTTAGGGTCCTGGGCTTGCCGGAAGGAGAGGAGGGCACCAGCATGATTGTATACCTAGAGAATTGGCTCCGGGATGTGGTGGCGCCGGAGGGCCTATCCCAGTTCAACACTCTGGAGAGGGCGCATCTAGTTCCTGCTAAGCCGCTGGCCCCGGGTAGATCTCCGTGCCCGTGGTGGCTAGACTGCTCCATTTCAAAGACAGGGACATGCTGTTGCACCAAGCACGAACGGATGGGCCCTTCATGGTAGGCTACAGTAAGGTGTCGCTGTTCCCTGACTACACCTTGGACATTCAGCGACGTCGCACCTCCTTCCTCAAAGTTAAGAAAGCTTTGCAAGATGAAGGGCTGCAGTATTCGTTGATGTTCCCAGCCCGTCTACGGGTAATTCTGAAAGGGCAGACACACTTCTGCGATGATCCCAAAGCAGCATGGGATTGGATTGAAAACTACAAAACTGAAAATCTGCCCGCAACGCAAAATCGAACAACTCCTCCCGGAGGTCAGGAGTCGGAGAAGAGACGTCAGAGACGACCACGGCGAGGGCCTTTACGGAAGCCGAATTCCTCGCAAATGGAGAGGGAGAGAGCAGAGGCGCTGCAGGTGGAGACGACTATGCTGCAGGGAAATGGAACGCCATCAGAGCGAGGCACTGGATCGGAGAAAGGGTGTGGTGGATCGGACTCGGACACATCTCAAAGCGGCAGTATTAAAATGCCACATGTGACCCCAGGCACTGCGATTAGATTGCATGGTTGGACTTTCGCTGGTCTTTCATTTTGCCTCACTCCTCCCTTTTCTACCCTCTCTCTCCTCTCCTCTATGTGCTCTCCCACACTTTAGCATTTCTCTTCTCCCTGTTTGAACTGAGGGCACTAGAGATAATGGATGGGGCGGTTGGAAGCGCCCCCGGGTAAAGTCGGGATTGACCATCCAGGGCCGATGCACTTTGGATGACTACCGGAACCACTGTAGGAGCACCTTTGGTGACAACCGCGGCCCCTTGCACCTCTTTATTCACTAGAGGACTAGGTGTGTTTCAACACAGTTTGGATGGGGACTAGTTTCGCAGTACCTGTCCTGGGGAGGAGGAGTTGGGTGTTTAGTTTAGTTGATGGGTTGTTAGTTGGGTACAGGTGTGTCACACTGAAAGCAATGACTGGGAGAATGTTTCACTTAAAAGACTGGGTACCCCGTTTCATTTAAAATGTATTTCATGGAATGTGTGGGGGATGCATTCAATGCTGAGGCGCCATAAGATACACGCATACTTAGTCCGCAGAAGGGTTTACATTGCACTGCTCCAGGAGACTTACATTATGGCGCAGGAAGGGGTGGCCCTACAACGCTGTTGGCGAGGCCAAGTGTTTTACAGCAATTACTCGACGTTCGCCAGGGGAGTACTGATTTGGATAAGGCTGGGGGTACCCTGCCAATATGCGAAGCACTTCACAGACCTAGAAGGCTGCTATGTTGTAGTCACTGGGAAACTCAATGGTAAAGATATAATATTGGGGAACATTTATGCCCCCAATACAAAGCAGCCTGCCTTTTTATCACAGCTTTCTGGGAAATTGGCGCCCATACTAACAGGTTCTGTAATACTGGGGGGTGATTTCAATTGCATTCCTGATGTTGACCTTGACCGCTCCCATCCTCCACTCCCTGATGCACCTATCCATAAAATAGCAGAAGCTAGCGAGAATGGCAAAAACAAAGGGGTTTAGTGGACTCTTGGAGAGTGCTGCACCCAGGGTTCGAGATTACTCATTTTTCTCTGCTCCCCATGACCTTCATGTTCGATTTGACGCTGTCCTATGCTCCACGATGTGCTCAAGGGGGTACAGAGTAGTGAGTATCTCACTAGAACTATATCGGATCATAACCCGATCCTGCTAAGGATACAGTGGTCTCGCACAAGGCCTAAAATACCTAAATGGCATCTGCACCCTGAAGCCTTGGAGGATCAGGTTTTCCGTGAAGCGGTGGGCACGGGCGTTGCCCAATATTTCCAAGAGAACGCTGACACAGCGACGACTTCCTCTGTGGAATGGGACGCCTTTAAACAGTCATACTCTCAGAGATGGTGGGAGTGCGTAAAGTGCTATTACGGGACATTCAGGAAGCAGACCAGCCCCTGCGAGGGGTAGGGCGGGAACGTCCTGAGAGGCCTAATAAGCAGGGGGAACCTATAGAGGCGAAAGAGGCAATTGCTGTACAAGTGGAGCGTCTGCACTGCTTTGACTTTAAAAAACACATCACTCGCACCCATACTGAAAGAGACAAATCTGGGGCCCTCTTGGCTTGGTTGGCTAACCCGGCCAGGAGAGGGACGGTCATTTTGGAGCTTAAAGACCAAACTGGGGAAGTCTGCTATACCCAGCAAGGTATTAACGACCGGTTCCTTGCTTACAATACAGATCTGTATCAGAGTAAATTGGCCCTAGTAGAAGACGATTTTAATGGGTTTGTGAACAGGCAGACACACTGGGCCGGGATATTGAACACGGAGAAGTGAGGAGGGCTATAAAACACACGGCTAGGAACAAGACGCCAGGGACATATGGCTTACCAATTGAATTTTACTTAGCTTACACTGACCTGTTGGCCCCCAGACTGGTAAAACTTTATAACGATGCGAAAGAGGCAAGGTAGCTGCCCGAAACAACTCGGGAGACAATCATTATTCCGCTGTTAAAACCCGGGAAACTGCCCTGGGACAGATCTTATTTTTTTTTTGTCCTCATATATGCCACCAAATGATGTTTGCTCTAAATGGGAACTCTCCGTGCCTTTCACACAGACCAACTCGATTTCCGCCCCGGGGTCTGTGTGCGGCAGACCGGGTTCCCCCAGAGGTAGGCTGTCTCCTTGTCCAACTCACGTTCCCTTCTATGAACATAGTGAGTAATAGGGAGGACCAGACCACAGACCCCTGGCATAATCATTGGACTGATGTTATTATTTCTTCACCCAGGCCATTAGTGCAGACCAGATCTTATTGGTACTCGCTTCGTCACAGGCCATGTCTGACTGGCTAATCATCATGATGTTTTTTAGACAGTCCGCAAATCTGGGTGGGGCCTCGGATTTCCATTGTCTACAGATTTCTCTCCTGGCTATAACTATTACATAAAACACAAATTGTGAAGCAGCGTTCATCTTATACCCCGGTGAAAGACCAAAAAAAACAGTCTAGGGCAACATATGATCGGTGTAGATAGAATCTCCTCTAAAAAGCTTCATATAGCCACCCAATAGCTAGAAATCTTTGGACAATCAATAAACATATGTTGATCGTCCCTGGGGCAATAATAATTATCTGACGCTACCCTGGATAATTTAGCCGGTGTCCAATAAACCCTATAGGCTGTAAATAGATGGTTCCTCCTCAAATTGGCAGGTTTAATTACTCTCTGAGACATTGAGAATGCATCCCTCCAGATGTTCTGTACCTCCTCCATGCTCCCTATTAAACCATTGCCCCAGAGCTTCCCTACCTCAGAATCTAAACAATCCTCTACCCCGATAAGTGTCTTATACCAGAAGGAGACCTCACGTCTCCAGCCTCCCCCCCCTGCAGATGGAGTCTAAGATCGGGATGTCCACTGCAGACCCCCATGATTGTCTTGCCCACCACACGGACAGTTGGTAAAACTTAAATCTGGTTAGGGACCTGTTGGTTAAATTTACAAGGGACTCCCAGTCCATAAGCCTAGAGTCAAGACATAGGTCACCCCATGTTTTAATCCCTGCTGCTTTAAGTGGCTGAGACAATTGATCTAAAAGGCATTCAGGAGTGCCTGGGGAGTCCCAGATTGGAGCATATAGATTATAATAAGGTATCCCCAATGTTTTCCGGATGTATCCCCAATTTTTAAGCGCCGTCTGTAGGATCTTAAGGCGGACCTTTTTGAAGAATTTTTGATCCCCAAATTTAAAGAGGAAAAACTCGAAGCCCTGAGGCTGGTCATGTAACATTGCCTGGAAAAGGCGGCCCTGTGAAGAAAAGTCCAACTTATTGGCCAGAATTCAGAAATTTTTAATGTGAAAGGCATGGCAGTATACAAATAAGTCGGGTAAGGCCAAGCCACCTACATTCAAGCCTCTCCTCAGTTTCTTCCAGGCTATCCTAGGTGATTTTGTGGCCCATATAAACGATCCAATCTTCCCTTGAAGACTAGCAATATCCTTGTGATTAAATGATAATAGGATAGAATTAAAAAGAAACATTATTTTGTGGAGGATAATCATTTTAACAAGATTTACTCTCCCGTAGATATTGAGAGGAATGCTTCCCCATCTTGACATTAACTTACATGCTTTCTTCACAACTTTCTACCAACTCGTTTTTGGGATATCAGCCAATTTTTGGGTTAGATGTATTCCGAGATATCAAATTTTTTGTTTAGCCCCCTCTATAGGGATTAGAGTGTTCCAGCCCATTATATCTGTTTTTTCCTTATTGATTTTATACCCAGATACTCTTACAAATTGCCTCAAGATGGTTAGAGGTGTACAAGAGGAGGTCATCAGCGTACAGGGCAGTTTTAAGTGCTAGCTCTCCGATTTTAAAAGGTGTGATTGTGCTATCCCTTCTAAGTGTACAGACATAAGGCTCTATATACATGTCAAACAATAAAGGGGACAGGGGGCATCCCTGCCTCGTACCTCAAGCAATATTAAACCATTCTGATAGGCCACCATTCACTAAAACCTTTGCTCGAGGGTTCCGATATAAAGATTTAACAGCTTCGATGAAAATTGAGGGGAAGCCAAACTTCATCATGGTAGCCCAGAGGTACCCCCAGTTGACCTGATCGAAGGCTTTGGCTGCATCGATTGCTATGATAGCAAGAGGCAGCCCCCTCTCCTCTGCATAATCTATTGCCCCTATTGCCTGAAACGTAAGTTCGTTGCACTGCTTACTTGGTATAAACCCTCTCTGGTCTGAGTGTATGATTGTTTTAACGGATCTGGCTAATCTAGTGGCCAGTATCCCAGAAAAAATTTTTTAATCAGAGTTTAACAGTGAGATGGGTCTGTACGACTCAATTTTTTGTGGATCTTTATTTTGCTTGGCTATCAGGGTTATGGTGGCTTCAGCCCAGGATGGGGGATACTATCTCCTTGTAAGAGAATTCAGTTAAAGAGTGTCCTGAGCACTGGAACAACTGTTTCAAAATTATCAGAATATATTTCAACCGGCAGACCATCTGGGCCAGCGGCATTACCTCTACTCATTTTCTTAAGTTGTTCCTGTATTTCACCATCCATAATTTCACTAGCTAAATAGGTCTTCAGGATTCAGACAATTGGGGTAGATCTCTCAAATTAAGCCAGTCAGCAGCCTCCTCAAGTCCAGGTCTGGTGTCCTCTTGATACAGAGCCAACATAAACCCCCTGGCCTCTTCTTTAATCAGCTCATCCTCTGATATCAATAATCCAGATTATTTTTGTACCAACGGCTTAATGTTGTTCCTGACCCTATCCGTCCTGAACTTCCATGCTAGGAGAGCACCACATTTTTCTCCATACCCAAAATTCTTAAGTCTGCTGACTTCCCACCTTTCCTTAATGATCTTATCGCTCCTAGCCTTAAATGCTGCTTGTAGTTCCAACAACTCTCTCTCTACTTTCGGAATACTCTCCCTATCTTCCAGGGCAGCCAGTTTTAGATCTAATTCTTTCTTTTTTATAGCTTTAAGATCATCTATTTCTTTTTTCCTAATGATTTTCCTCCTATAAATCATTTGCGAACCCAACAGCCCACGTAAATAGGCCTTAAAGGACTCCCAAACAATTTGCACAGTACAGGAACCAAGATTAAAATTAAAGAAATCAATTATTCTTACTTTTACCTCTACCTTCACTTTTTCATCCAGGAGGAGTGTTCTATCAAGTGTCCATCTATATAAAATATTCCTAGATCCCAAATTAAGTACAAGTTCGATCACTGAATGATCCGAAATACCCACTGAGGTATAACAAACCGATACAATGTTTGCAAGCAGTACCTGATCAGCCAAGAAGAAATCTATTCTAGAGAATTGCTTGTACTTTTTGCTATAAAAAGAATACTCTCTTTTGGCTGCATATTTCACTCTCCATAGGTCCAGTAAATTAAAGTCCTTCATGATATTCCTCAGTGATGATACAGTTTTAGTGGGGGCACAATATTTGACCCTAGAGGTCCGGTCCAGCTGCCCATCGAAAACCAAATTAAAATCTCCCCCTAATATAACCGGGACTGGATTCTGCTGTAATAGGCATGCACTAAGTTTTAAGATGGGACCTGGGTTATCCTCATTCGGACCATAGTACACTGCACAGGTGAAGGATAAGCCACCTAAAGAGAGAGCTGCCACGAGCCATCTGCCCGATTGGTCAGTGTCCCATTTCTGTACCTTAATCCCTCTATTCGATCTAACAACAATTGCTACACCTCTTATACACCCCTTCTGTCGTGAACATAGTACATTCTGCACCCACCCCAATTTACCAAAAACTTGGTCACATACTTTAGCCTCTAGGTGTGTTTCCTGTAGTAAATAGAGATGGGCGTCTGTACTTTTTAAATACTCGCAAACCCTCGACTGTTTCCTTCCGCCCCCTAAACCATTAACATTCCAGGAAATTAATTTTATACCACTCAATCCACTCATGATCTACCCGTAATTACCATACATCTAGAGCTATTAGCACAAAAGACAATCTTGCATAGTATGAGGACAATTTTTCCCAGTTTACCCACCCCTTTGTAACCCGACCCAAACCCTCCCATGAGGAACCCTCCCTTCATACCTGGCGTTGGTATCACCTTTCAGGAGCCCCTCCCAGGTGACACAGCAATGTTATTATTACATAAAATCAAAAATCGAAAAGTCGACACGATGACAGTAGTTTCACCCACCACTCCCACTGTGAACAGGAATCAATTAGTTATTTGTTCCTTTTATTATATATATTCCACTCCATTATATATTTATATAAATGTTTTTGTTTGTACCTACACCTCTTGTTCTGTAGCACCCCTCCTCTTTTTTTCCCCTTCTTGAGGCTGCCCACAGATCTTTTAATGTTCCCATTCACCATCTCTTTTTTTTTTTATTAATGTAAAGTATTTTCTTTTTAATTATTATTATTTTCCCCCTTTATATATATTTTTTTCCACCCATTTCCCTTTCCCCCCTCTGCCCCCCTCTAAAGCCTAAAGTGGAGTTACTGACCCCCCTTTTTTTACTGTTTCATCTGGGATTGGAGGACATCAACATCTTCTGGCTGGCTGTAATTGTACATTTTGTTCTTCCACATTATTTTCAAAAGGGCAGGAAATTTCATTTGGACTTGTGCTTCAAGAGACCTTAATTCCGGCATTCTAGAGCCCAGCTCCCACTGTCTCTATGCACCTCTAGAGAATATGCTGGACCTAGGGGGTGAGAGTGCAAATCAGGGCCCTTCAGCAAGCAGCCTGTCTTCGTCTCAAGCTCCCCCGGTCTCATCGGGGCTCTAGTTCCTTCGCCTCCACAGGTCATTGCGGACCTTAATGGGCATTGTCAATCTCAAGCCCTAGCTCCGCTCCAGTTGCAGGCTGGGGTTCAGAGGAGCCCTCTGCTATCGGACAACCATGATGGTGATGGGGGTAGGCTGGGTTCCTTATTTCAGTCATTCAGGGGGGATCTTATGGCTAAATTCGAAATCTCTGAGAATAACCAAAAATGTATTTACGATAGGTTTGACCTCTAGAGTCCAGGCTCGATGGAATTTGCGCGCGGACTGGATCACTTGAGCTTAAAGTTACTGCCCTGTCAGAATCTGTCCAAGGAAACTCTAAGGTCATTGATACATTAAAAATCCAGAATCGGTCTCTTACAATGGATATGGAAAGATTAGAAATGCAAGCCCGCATGAACAACCTCAGTATCTTGAAGATCCCCGAAGGAGAACAGATGGAAGACATTAAGGGTTTTGTCTGTAAACTACTGAGGGATGGATTTTTGAAAGATCGGCCTGATATTGACCTGGAGGCAGAGATTCAAAGGGTGCATAGGGACCCCTTTAGACTACATCCAGATAGGAAAGCACCAAGGAAAATTCTTGTTAATTTTCAAACATACAGCGTCAAAGAATTAATTTTAGGTAGATGCCTATCTCGCTCGACTCTCCACCATCAGGCACATCCTTATCAAATTAGATCAGATATCGGGGGAAGAACTGCCCTGGGACAGATCTGCCTATCGCCCACTCTCTATGCTTAATACGGATTATAAAATCCTGAGTCGTATTTTAGCTACTCATCTCCTTCTCTATATGACGATACTAATACACAGGGATCAATCCGGGTTCATCCCAATCAAGAATATGGCGCCTCTTACACATCTTAGAGGCTGATTCTTATCAGAAAGATGTCGCAACTGTTTTCGCAGTGGACCTAGAAAAGGCATTCGATAGTCTGGAATGGCCTTACTTGTTCCAGGTCATGCGCAGGTTTAGACTAGGGGACACATTTGTAGCTTGGACAGCCCTGTTATATATGAATTCTACTGCAAGGGTTGGAACGGGTGGGTTGATTTCTTACACCTGTGACGTGGGCCAGGAAACGAGACAGGGATGCCCATTATCCCCTCTTTTGTTTGCCCTGGCCATGGAGCCACTTGCCGCTCAGCCCAGGACGGGCCTACATTATCGTGGCCTTCATGTGCATGGACAGACTCATCATATTGGGCTGTATGCGGACGACCTACTAATGTTTTTTGCGAATTCAGGAAAAGCGCTTACTGGAGCGAAAGACTTACTCCGTGAACTTGGTTGAGTAGCTGGGCTCAAGGTGAATTGGGCTAAGTCCTGCCTATTCCCAACAGCCAAAGTTAACACTGGCCCACAAGACACCGATGGAGTGAAATGGGAGTATAGATGCTTGACATATCTAGGGACCCAAATATATCACACACAGTGCGATTTACTGGAGGGCAATATCGGTAGAGCCATTAGTGGAATGAAAGGTAACTTTGATTTTTGGGGGGTGCTGCCTCTGTCTGTAGCTGGCCGGGTGGCCTTACTTAAAATGGTTACCCTCCTGAGACTGCTGTACTACTTTGGGACCTTACCGATTTGGATACCGGTGAGATTTTTTACTCAACTCAAGACAATGATTACAGGGTTTTTATGGGGATCTGGCAGGTGGAAAGTAGCACTGGAAGTCCTTATGCGATCAAGATTAGAGGGGGGTCTGGCAGTGCCTGACTTTGAGGTTTATTACCTAGCTGCTCAGCTACAATGGCTCACGCAGGAAGTTGCGTCTGGACTTCGAGGAGCAGAGGAGCACAGAGGCGGGGCTCCGTCGCTGTGTGTACTGTCCCCAATTGTTTTGAAATTACCCATCCGACTTCATACTATACCAGGAGACCTACGTAATGCTGGAATAAGAGCCTGAAGCGTGTACGGATTACATATCCCTATGCGTCTGAAATCCACCTATCCATGTGTGGTGCATTGCCGCATGGAGGTAGATGGCAGGGATTGGCAACCTGGTGGGAGCGAGGACTGTCCACTATAGGGGACTTATATGAGGACAATACTATGATTCCCTTCAATGACTTACAGGAACGATATGACTTGCACAGAGGGGACTTTTTATTACATTCTGCACTTACTGCGGCTATCCGGAAGCATTGGAGGGAGGGGCTCAATGAACCACAGACATCGATGGGGTGTCAATACATAGTGACGGAGGCAGGAACTCTTAAAGCGGTCACCTGTTTATATAAGCGAATGACGCAAGAAATGCTAGTTCCTCTGACTATGCTGTGGTTAAAATGGGAAGAAGATCTGAGGGACGAGATTTTGGAAACGGCCTGGGCGGATCTTGTGGAACGGGTGTGGAAAAGTTCTAGAAATGCTCGATTCCAACTGGTGCACTTTTATGTTTTACATAGGACATATCTCACCCCGGCGAAGATTAATGGCAGCATGCCCATGCTGTAACAAGGAGAGTGCAGACCTTCGCAATATGTTTTGGGATCTGCCCGCATCTGGAGAAATATTGGGTAGACGTGGTCACATTATCGACTGAGATCACTGACAGGGAACTGGAGCCGGCTATAAGACCCTGCCTCTTACATTGGTTCCCCCACATGGCCAAAAATAAGATTACAAGCAAATTCCTGGACCTGGGGCTATTATTAGCTAAACGAGTTATTACTATGCATTGGAAAGCAAAGAGGGGCCTAAACGTAAAAATATGGAAGATGGAATTAATTAAATGGGCGGAGTGTGAAGGTACAGTTCAGCTACAGTTATCTAAACGAGCGGGAAGTGAGGGGGAATAGAGGCAGCAAGGGCGTGGGAAACATTGGTGGTGCTCCTAAAGATCCCAGACAGTGATAGCAACAAAGATCCCACGGCTGAAGCTCCTGATGAGCTGGATTAGATGGTTCACCCCTGTGTGCTATACGAAACAGAGGACCTAGACACTGAATGCGTGGCACCCCCCACACCTGTTAAGGGTTAGCTCCCTAAGCATTGCTTTAGCTACATTTGCAAAACTAATCAGCAGTAACCCCAGTCTGTAGATTAACTGCTGATTGTATGTGACACGCCTGGTGGGAGGGATGGGTGGTGGGAGGTTTAAGAAGTGTAGGACTGTTTTAGAATATGGGATGCTGACAAAAAGCGCACCACATGCTTATAGCTGTATGTGTGATTCCTACATTGTGGGTAGGGGGGTGGGCATTCCATATGCAGCCAAGCTACTACACTTATATTATATACTCTGATGCTTTAGTTAATTGACCTGTGTGTACCTTGGCGTTGATCATGTCATGGAATGTACCTTTGCATATATGTAAAACCCAATAAAGTGTGTTTAAAAAACAAAATCATAAGTTCACGACACATCAGAACATGTGGTAGTTCAATCACCATTTGGCCTTGAGGTGGAACATCCATTGTGGAGCAGCAAAAATAGAACCAAAATCCCAACAATGCCATCCGGGATGGGAAATGCAGAAATGTTCACAAAGGAAAAGGTTTCTTCGTATTTTATGTGGTGAAGAATGTGACCTCAATACCTCAACTGCCAGTTCAACAACTGAGCGTTGTGGGAGATAATGTCCATTTAGGAGCGAAAAGAAAATCCAATCCAAATGAAAAGGAAAAACAAATGAAATGGCAATCCAAATAAAAATCCAAGGTGGAATCAGGTAAGTCTGTTTTAGCCAAAAATTAAATGCATGAATCCCATGCAATGGTGTGTCTGATGAATCTGTATAAAAGTAAGCGTCGGCTCAATAGCCGGAGGCAGTCTATGCAAAAACAGGGAGGCAATGCAGAACTGGTAGACACCTCCAAAGATAGATCATAATAAACAATTTGGTGTTAGAAATGGTAGTCGAAGACTGTGAGTTCACATATAGTGAATGTGCAGTGTTAACAGTGGTAACAGGAAGCGGTAAAACTTCAGTATTGGGTTTCCCCCACGGGGAGTAATAGTTTCTGTATTATTTAATGCTTGTAGAGGGATTTCCTGTATGGTAGTGAGAGGAGACAGGTAACTACTCAGGAGCCCTTGTGGCCTACTAGGAAGGACTGGCCATGGGGGGCGTGGCTTAAGCACTGATGAGGACGGTCGCGTGAGCTGAGAGCTCCGTGCCGACCCCGTGATTTCTCCTGTGCAGACGCCGGTTCGTTGACCCGGCGGCCTCGGAGGGGGCCCGCCCTTGGCAGCGGGGACCCACAGGGTGTGTGGACCAAGGGCTGGCTGTCCCATGCCGAGATCGGCGACGGCGGAGGAGACGGCCGCGGACTCGGAGAGCACCCAAAATGGCGGCGGGGCAGCTGCGTAGCGGAGGACGTGATGCTCGGAGACGGTTGCCGAGGGGTCCCGCTTGCAGCGCGGCCCGGTGAGTGCTCGCTGCTGGTGGCCGGAAGGGCCCGCTGATGACCGACAGCGGAGCCTGGAGTCACTACCGGCGGTGAGAGGCGGGGCTGCGGCGACAAAAGAAATCACCGGGGAAGTTGATTGCAGCGCCCCTGAGCCTGAAGGTGAGGCGGCCGCCCCCGCCGGTGGAGTTCTTGGAGGAGGTAGCGGGAGAAGAGAGCGGCCGGCCGGTGTAGGCCGATTCAGGGTCTATGCTGGGAGCGGCCCGGATCGTTGAAGTAAATGCGGGAAGTCACTTGTTGTCTTGGCAAAGTAGAGAACATCTCAGGGGATACAGCAGAGAAGTTCCGGGGAAACATACGGAAATACATTGATGCATGGCATGATGAGATGCGCTACTGGAAAGGTGGACAACTGTGGCCAATAGTTCAGTGCATCAGGATTTATGTTCCCACTGCTGAAGTCCTGAAGACCGGAGCGGTGCTGGCTGATCGTTGCTCCGATTAAAGATGTGAAAGACAAACTTGGTGACTGGAGGAAGCAGCCAAACTGCCAGAACGCGAGCAGACGCAGCAACATTAGCGGCATAAGGAGGCGACCCTGGCAGGGCTGCTGCTTGGTGCGGGGGTGCATAGCTGACTGAGACATTTGGCTCCCGAGTGCCCCCCCTGGGAGGTGGTTTTCTCGGATGGGTGTTTTGTGAGGTCCGCGACGTACACAGTAAGACCTGGAATATTTGCTGGGTGACCGGACTGGGGGCCCATGGGGTGTCGGCTGAGCGGTAAAGTGCACTCGGGCCCCATAGCTGCACGTAAAGTGAGTGCGTGGATGCAGCTGGTGGACGCTGCTCCAGCGCCGGGACCGAGCTTGCTGCCATCGATGGGGCCCCCCGGCGGCCCACGCACTATGAAGGGGAAAAGGCATATCGCCGCGCAGTGGTGATATCGGAGACCGCACTTGGGAGTGGCGCCGGCCCGACGTGTAGTTTTCACGGGGAGAGGAGTGGATGCGGCCGCCTGCGTCGATGGATGGGCATAGGTGAGGAGCCCCGACAGCGAAATTTACTGACGAAGAGGACTAACCTGGGTGGAGCTGAGGAGCTGACGGACAGGAGGTGCGGCTTTTCCCCATTGACGGCGGAATAGCTGCAATTGAGGGCCCGAACGTTGCCTGTGAGAGGCCTATGTACTTTGCTGTGCCCCGGGGGTGGCGGGGAGGCCTGGGGCGGCACGGTGGTTCCTTGATAATGGGACAGGCGGGACTGGTTGCCTATCCAGAGGTGTAACCGCCGCTCTACAACCAAGGAAAACCGGGACATCATAGTGTAGACCTGAAGCAGTACGGGCTGTTTTGGACATCACGGTATCCACGACATCGACAGCCACATGACCATGAGGCAAGGAGGAATGCAACCAGAACCGAACAGCGACGAGGAGAGCAGAGAGTGCAGGGAACGTCAGAGTCGTCCTCAGAGGGGATGATGCAGCAACATGTGTATCAGATTCTCAGAGCGATCACTGACACGAAGGAGGCTCTGCAGCAGGACATTGCTCAAGTGTCGCTGGGGTTGGGACTCCTGCGGGGGGATCATGCGAAGTTGGTGGATAGGGTGAAGCAGACTGAGACTACCTTGGAAGCTCTGGAGCCATCGCAGAAAGCACTAGATGTTCAAATGGGGGATGTTATGCGTAGGATCCAAGCACTAGAGAAGAGGGCTGAGGATGCCGAAGGACGCAATAGACGGAACAACGTACGAGTGGTGGGCCTGCCGGAGGGTATCGAAGGTGAAAGTATGCTGGATTATCTGAAGAACTGGTTCCGTAGCGAAGTGGCCCCAGAGGGCTTAACTCCGTTCTACACGTTGGAACGGGCACACAGAGTGCCTGCCCGCCCGTTGGCGCCTGGGAGGCCCCCCAGGCCTGTAGTGGCCCGCCTGCTCCACTATAGAGATAGAGACTTATTGCTGAACAAGGCACGTACATCAGGCCCCTATAGGGTGGACAATAGCAATATCACGCTATTTCTGGATTATACCCTTGAGGTACAGTGACATCGGGCCTCGTTCCTGGCAGTTAAGAAAGCCCTCCGAGACGAGGGCATCCAATACTCTCTAATGTTCCCGGCACGGCTGCGCATATCGTTGGAAGGCAAAACAATCTTTCAAAATGATCCCGGCGATGCATGGAGTTGGTTGGAGTCCTACCGGGCAGGAGCGGGTACGGCATGACGCACTGGAGGACGCGGGGCGGTTCCACCCCGACCGTGTCGCGAGCGGCGCCCTGGGAGACGGCGGAGCGCAGGGGCCCAATACCACTCATACGGAGAAAGAAAGACTGGCGGTTCTGCAAGCTGTGACGGAGCTGTCCCAGGCGAGTGACACTGCAATGCTGAGACCAACAGACTCTGAGAAGGGATCGGATGGTTCGGACACTGATGGAACTGATGTAGGGAGTGTGACTATGCCGCATATAACTCCCGGAACGGCTGATGAGATCGTGGACGCTTGATTTGTTGTTCTATGTCGTAAGAGGGGCCAGTTGACATGGGTGGGGTTCGCTTTGTGAGGGGGCGTGGGGGAGGGCGAGCTGGGTTGTGGGGCCTGCGGGGCTGTCTGTGATAGTGTGGGTCCTCGTCTGTTGGGGGGCACGTGTCTGAGGGGGAGGAATGTCCTTATAATGGGGGTAGGTGCAGGGGGTTCGATGAAGCACCGAGTCTGCTCTTCTTGGTGATGGGCCTGCTCCCCCTAGTCTCGCTATTAGAGAGACACTCTGGTAGTTACCAGAGTGCTGTTGGGGGGACTGTTTGGATGGGTACTAGTTGTTTAGAGCCTGTTCTGGGGTGGGGAGGTGGGGGGGTGTGGGGGGTTGTTGGGGGATTGGTTGGGGGGGTTTACATCACCGGTGCGCCAAACTGAAGGAGGTAATCGCAACACAAGTACAAATTACATTATGGGGTCTGCACCTGAACTGAAATGTATAACGTAGAATGTACGGGGGATGCACACGATGACGAGACGCCATAAAATTAACGCCTATTTGGTACGTAGAGGAGCGCAAATAGCTTTTCTCCAAGAAACCCATATAGACAGAGTTGAGGGCCGGGCCCTGCAGCATCGTTGGAGAGGGCAGCTTTTCTATACAACATATTCTGCTTAGGCCAGGGGAGCACTGATTTGGGTGAGAGCCGGGGTTCCTTTTCAGCCAACCCAGCAGCTGGTGGACCCGGACGGGAGATATGTGGCGGTCATGGGCAGATTGGATGGGAGGGATGTGACACTGTGCAGTGTGTATGCCCCCAACGTGGAACAGAAGTCCTTTTTTGCTACATTAGCGGGGAAACTGGCACCTTATTTAACAAGTTCGGTGCTATTAGGGGGTGATTTTAACTCCGTCCTGGATGCTGAGCTGGACAGATCGCACCCCCCATTGCCCCAAGCACCTGCCCATAAGCTATCAAAACTTAGGAGGGATTGGCAAGCTGAATGGGGATTGATAGATACATGGCGGGCTCAACACGTGGGTGAACGGGATTATTCTTATTATTCTCCCCTCCATGACTTGCACGTACGGTTGGATGCGGTGTTGTTCTCTCCGGATGTGCACGTATTGGTGCGAAGTAGTGAGTATCTGGCGAAGACGATTTCAGATCATAACCCACTGTTATTGACGGTGGGCTGGTCTCGAGAGCGGCCTGTTGTCCCCACCTGGTGGTTGCATCCTGAGGCCTTGGAGGACCCAGTGTTTCGAGCTGAGATTTAGGAGGGAATAGAGCGTTACTTTATTGAGAATGGGGGGACAGCTTCGACTCTAGGACTGGAATGGGATGCATTCAAAGTGGTAATACGGGGAATATGCATTGCTAAAAGAACAGGGATACGGAAAGCGCTGTTGCAGGACCTAGAAATGGGGGAACAACAGTTGCGACGGGCAGAGAAAGCTTGCCCGGAGAACCCTGGATTGCAGGACGAGGTTATGGCGGCAAGGGAGGAGGTGGCTTCGCAGGTGGAACGCTTACGCTGCTTTGATTATAAGGAATACCTGGTACGGGCGCATGCGGAGAGGGATAAGATGGGCTCCCTCCTGGCGTGGTTGGCGAACCCGGCCCCGCGGGGTACACCGATTCTAGCGTTGACTACTTCGGCGGGGAGGATGGAGTATACGCAGCGAGGGATTAATGGGATGTTCCTAGCATATTATGCGGAACTTTATGAAAGCAAAATACAGGGCATGACTGATGGGCTGACTGAGTTTTTAGCTGACGTACGATTGCCATGCCTTGAGGAAGACCAAGAGGTGCAGCTAGGGCAAGAGATCACGGAAGGGGAAATACGCAGCGCAATAAAACATATGGCGTGCAGGAAAACCCCGGGGTCAGATGGGTTACCCATAGAATTCTACTCGGTTTATGCAGATGCATTGATCCCTAAACTGTGGTATATCGCGAAGCCAAGGAAGTTGTCCACTCACCGGGTTCTGCTCGGGAGGCTATTATTATCCCGCTGTTAAAACCAGGGAAAGACTCTCTGTCTCTATCGGGGTATCGGCCGTTATCAATGCTGACGGCAGATTATAAGATTCTAAGTAGGATCCTAGCATCCCGGCTGCTTCCTCATATGACGTACATGGTCCATGGAGACCAGGCGGGCTTTATCCCGAAGAGAACCACTGCAAACAATGTGCAGAGGTTGTTACGAATCCTGGGAGAGCGTCACGCTAATACACCAACGCGGCTGTTCTCTCCGTAGATATTGAAAAGGCGTTTGACAGTTTGGAGTGGCCGTACTTGTCTCGCGTCCTTCACGTATATGGTCTAGGGGAATCTTTTGTAGAATGGACGGAGTTGTTATATAGATCTGCGACGGCTCATGTGCGCATGGGCGTGACGATCTCAGCGACTTGCCCGAGGCAAGGATGTCCGCTCTCCCCATTGTTATTTGCTCTGGCTATCGAGCCTTTAGCGTCCCATGCCCGTTTGGGGACTTACTATACAGGATTATGTCTGCGGGGGGACATACAGTTCATCTCCCTGTATGCAGATGATTTATTGTTGTTCTTAGGGAATGTGACAACGGACTTGGATGGCGCGAGACGCTTGCTCCGTGTGTTTGGTCGCTTTTCGGGGCTGAGGGTGAACTGGGCGAAGACATGCTTATACCCAGTGACCCAGACTGCAACGGAAACTACCCAGCTGCAGGAGGCCCGTTGGGAGCCTAGATGCCTATCTTATCTTGGTACCAATATATATCACACCCCCGACGATATATTGGAGGGAAATATTGGTCGGGCTATCCGTGGCCTCAGGAGTAGCATGGCATTTTGGAGTACGCTGCCGCTGTCTGTGGCGGGGTGGGTAGCGCTCCTAAAGATGGTTGCACTGCCGCGTTTATTATACTATTTTCGGACTTTGCCGATCTGGATCCCAGGCTCTGTGTTTAAGCAGCTCCGCTCTCTGACATGCGGGTTCCTTTGGGGGACAGGTAGGAAACGAGTGGCAATGGCCACACTAATTAGGCCACGAGCGGATGGGGGCATGGCAGTGCCAGATTTTGAGTGGTATTACTTAGCAGCACAGCTGCAGTGGCTCACGCAGGCTGTGGCAAGGGAGTTCCGAGGTCCGGAGGGCCCGGTGGGTCCCACGCTATATATTGTCTTTCATAGTGCTACAACAGAAGATGCGAGTGGAGCCACTTACAACCGAGGAACGGACAATGAGGCTATGCTGGAACCGGAGCCAGCGCAGGGCTGGGTTTGATCGCCCGTATGCCCCGGAGATACCACTGGGGATGTGCACAGTCTTCCCGCACGGAGGGGACTGGACAGCACTGGCAAATTGGGAGGATCTGGGGATACAGGTGCTGGGGCACCTGTACGAGAACGAGACTCTGTTGTCTTTCCAAGATCTGCAAAATAGGTATGATCTTCCGAGAGGGGACTACTTGTTACATTCGGTGCTGGTTGTCGCAATCCAACGCTATTGGAAGAAGGGATTATCGGAACCCCAAACCTCAATGGCATGCTAATACGTGGTAATGGCTGCGGGGACTTTTAAGGCCATAACGTGCCTTTACCGACGAATGCTGACAGAGAACCTGGACCCCTTGGGAACGCTGCAGGGGAAATGGGAGGTGGATCAAGGTAAGGACATCCCTGAGAAAACGTGGGCTCAATTAATTAAGAGGGCATGGAAGTGTACGAGAAATGCCCGGTTTCAATTAATTCAGTTTTATGTCTTGCATAGAGCGTATCTAACACCTGCAAAGATTACTCAGTATTTCGCGGAGACGGCGGCTCAGTGTCCGCGATGTGCTCTGGAGGGAGCAGATTTCCTACATATGCTGTGGAGATGCACAATGCTAGGAACTTATTGGGAGGAGTTTTTGGACATTTTGAATACAGCTACGGATAGATCAGTGGCATTAGGAGCTGGCCGCTTGTCTAATACATTGGTTCCCACATACCGCCAGAACGAAAGTGACTAGCAAGTTTATAGACCTGGGGCTGGTATTGGCCAAACGAGAGATCACAAGGCGTTGGAAAGCGCGACAGGGGCCTAAGGTGGGGAGATGGCGCGCGAAAATGATTAAATGGGCACGGAGTGAGGGAATCCTCCGATTACAGCAAGCCTCACGTATGAATAATGACACAGTGTATGAGACAGCAAGGGCGTGGGAAGCATTGGTTGCAGCACTACAGGCACCAGATATAGATTCGGAAGAGGGCTCACTAGAAGGAGAACGAAGGAGCCCAACTCCCACACTTACATAGAGTGTCCAACTAGCTGCAGGTTACTAGCGAACGTTATTGTGGGGGAGATTAAAGCGTCTGAAACAGCACTGCTTCTATACATTGATGCTGTTGAGATACCCCAAGGAGGATGTGTAAATGCTTATGCGGTATATATTTGAAGGCGCACCGGTACCGGGGTAGATGGGAGGGGGGTGGGGATAGGGAGAGACGCGGCAGACATCATAAGGTGTTGCATATAACAATATGTTCTGAATAATGTCCCTGTTGTTCGAACCTGAAAAGTTAATAAACAGATTTAGGTAGGACTGGCCACACAGATTGGTTTGATGAGGTCAATTGAGACAAATCTTTTGATTTTACAACCAGCAAGGGGGGGCAAATGTACTGATCTGGTACCTTCAACTGCAGGACTGGCATTGGGGCTTTGTATGATGGGCCAAATTAATTTCTTCTCGAAAATCTTCTCTCGGGCTAGATTCTCAAACTTTGGAATCCATCCACGAGTTGCTGGTTCCACCTTCACTTCTTCAGCGGTAGAACATTGGTAGAACATTTGAACTGCTGATTAGAGCGATCTAAGAAGTCTTGGAGTACCTGTAAGATAGCGAAATGTTCCTTGATGTCAAAAGGCATATCTGTCAACACTGTGCCTGGATTATGAAGGTCTGGAATCAACATCTGAATGCCGAACACAAATTCACAGGGAGTCCGGCTGCCCAAGGATCTTCTAGGCAAATTATTTAAAGCTCTCTGGACTCCTTGCAGATGATGGATCCAACTATGACCTGAACCTAATACTCTAGCTGGTAAAGACTGCTTTAAGTCACAGTATTTCCTCTCCGCTATCGAATTTCTCTCAGGATGATAGGGGGAGTAATAATGCACAGCCACAGCCCTTGGTATCTCGGTAAACCCTAGAGTCAAACACTGGTCCCTGGTCTGAGTGGAAAGCAGCTACTGCATATTTCCCCCGGTGAAGACTTGCAGATCTTTTATAACTGTTTGAGCATCAGTCAGTCGCTGTGGCCACACCCATAGGAATCTATAACACAAACCCGCTGCTAATAGAATGTATTTAAAGGAACCAGCTGAGTTTAGAGGTCCACTGTGGTCGAGATATACACAAGCCAATGGTTTGTTTGAGACTAAAAGAGGTGTCTGTGGTGGGTGTGCTAAGGTCGAAGCCTTAATTTGTTGACAAACATTGAAGCTAATGACATACTGTTTAGTCCGTTTGTAGAGACCATACCACCAATGGCGTTGCAGTTGAAGTAAAACTTTTAGATGACTTTGAAATTACTTTTCTAGTTTCACCTGAAACACTCTCCAAACACAAGTCAAACAACACAGAACATTTGTAAGCAGGTCAATTCTAAAAAAGGTACTAAGTGACTTTTTGTTGCAGTAGGAAAACAGTTCAACACAAAAATTTTCACAGAAAACTCACCATTGAGACCTATGGGGAAAAACAAAGTGTTAGAGATTTGGGGGGTAGAATCAAGGTTCCCCAAGGTTCCGGTTGGCATTCAAGATGCACCACTAGCGGCACTAGAGCAGCCGGGTGCACAGTGCAGGAAACCAATCTTAGCCAACGGGGCACCTTGGTTGGGGGCTGCTCACTGGCAGGCCACTCGATCTCAAGAGTCATGCTCCTAAGGATAAGGTCAGGGCAAAGGGGGTCCCAGGTTAGTAACAAATTCACACCACCAGCAGCGCAGGGGCGGCCGGATAAAGGGTGCTTAGGAGGTGTCGGGATCCCACTGCAATCCTATGGAGGCAGCCGGTCTTGAGGCTGCAGGTGACATCGGGGAGTCCTGGAGGGGTCAACCTTTGGTGGACTCAGAATCTGAAGCACTGGGGGACCTCGCTGGGACTGGTGGGCCGCTTGGACTTGGACCGTAGGCGACGGGTGCAGTGGTGGTTCCAGGGGTCGAGTTTCTTAGTCCTTGCCAGGCTCAGAGACTTTCTTAGGAGTTTTTTGTTAACAGAGCTGCTGTTCACAGGAGAATCCGGTCTTTCTTGAAGGCAGTCAGTCCTTCCAGGGGTTCTGGAGGTCGCTGGCTGCAGGACAAGTTGACTTTTGGTGCTGGATCTCTAGAAACTGCAGCCGGGTCTGTAGTGCTGAGGCCAAGTCAGTTCTTCTCTACAGTCTCCTCTGTTGTGCGACTTCTTCCGTCCTTCTTCTTCATAGGTCACAGGTGATCCAGCGGATTACCAACCAGAGATACTCACAAACCACATACTCACCTGGGCCCGTAAACACACATTCACATAAGCTGGTAAAGTACCGCTGGGGTCAATTTGTTGTGATATGCCTCTAAGTTTTATTTACCTTAACATTTTCTAATAATATCTTTCTAGATCAAAAGTTCTTTCCTCTGGTTAATGGACCTTTTAGTTAAGCTAGTATAAGGTGAAATGACTTAAATTGAATATTTAAAATAACCACAGACTCGGGAAGAGTTTTAAGGTTTATCTAGTTAAATTCATGTGAGCCAAAGCAAAAATACAATTCGTACACCGATTTCTCGAAGGAAGGAAAATCAAGCTTTCAAATATGTCAGTAAATCATCTAAACAATAATATTGCAATGACAGTACCTGGAGAGGAAAAAATAGAGAAAGCAGTACAATGACATACTACATCAGAATTATAGTTACCTAGGATGGTGTGGAAACCAACCCCTTGGCCAAGGTGCTGGAAGGGTCCCCTGGGACAGCTCAGGTGACAAAGGTTTCAGGACAGGTTTCAGGACAGGTTTCAGGGACAGGATAGATGACCTCTTCTAGATCTAACACCTGCGTCGCACCCCTCTCTGACACTATCTTCCTCCTCAATTCTTCCGCGATCTTCTTCTAATTCTTTGCCTTATTTCCCTCCTCGATTCTTCCGCGATCTTCTAATTAATTGGATTTGGCTCTAAGTTCTGCAATTCGATTCTTCTTCAGGATTTGATCAGCTCTCGGACAGCATCCCGGTCTCTCAGCATCTCAGCAACACGAGCAGCAGCAGCGGCATCAGCATCACCATCTACAACTAACTAACTAAACTACCTCAATTATACTTTTCTAATGGCATGTACCACCCCTAAATGTTTCAAATTTATGAAACTCCTAATTCTGATTGGGCAGGAAAGGGGGGGGATGATCATCACACCATGCTAAGTTTTAAAAAAAAATTAGTTTGTTATTCAGTGGTCCCGCCCCTTAATTTATTTTCCCAAGCTTTATTTCCCACCCGCATTTCACATCTTTATCAATAAAAAGAATACATTAAACAGTTGTCTTGTTCATCCTGCAGGATGTCCATCACTTTCCCAGGACATGTTGCGAACGCGCCCTTGGAAAGGATCCAAGCACACTCTCATGGCTTCTGGCTGGTTGTCACTGCGTCTGCGTGAGGAGTCATGTGATGTATAGACTTTAGCATCGCTCAGAGGCCCAAATACGAACTAATAGAGAGGTCAAAAAGAAACATGTTAATATCAAAATAAAATGATTTCACTGTATACCACCTATCTCTACTCTAATCCCATTTACTTATAATAAATCTCCCTGCATTAGCATTTAGTAAATAGCATGTTTTAGTTTCAGCGAGGCAGATGCGTAGCATGTGAGCCTTCAAGCGGCCATATTAGAAGCAAGTGCGCAGAAGCAGAAAATTCCATCCAAGCTTTAGTCCGTCATCCTGCGTAGATGCAGTTGACGCATGCGCAGTGCAAATTCCCACGTTAGCAGCCATTTTAAGTTTCTCTCGGGTTACTTGTTAGTAAGGCACATATGCAAGCTTCCTCTAAGCTAATTATATGGAATGTGGGGCACATTAGTCTTTACAAACATGATTAATACAGTGTTATGAGTTATTTGAGAGGATTGTTTCCGAGCAAGTCTCTTTTTATATGAGTCCTTGATCCATCACAGGAATCTACCATTGTTAAAAAATACTTTATTTAGGGGGAATTTTAGGGTTCTCGAGGTAGTGAACTATGAGTCTTTGAATCTATTCAGGATCCAATAGTGCTAGGGTTCATTGAAAGACTAGACACAGTAATATGAATCGCACACTAGGATTGTGGGGAATTCAGGACCTGTATTTTCTAGTGCCAGAATTAGAGTTTTGACTTTAGCCAGCTGTGCAATACAATCACCTAGAGATTGTGTAAACATTTTTTGAAGCTGGAATACTCCATCCTTCATAACTCCATGTACTGCTGTGCAAGGAGCCGAATATTGTTGTTTAGTTCAAATGCGGGCTGGGCTGAACCATCAGTATAGACACTGAAGTCATACTGGTCAAGAAGCAAAACGTCATTGGCCACAGGGTATTCTTGTTCATACTGTAGGAATTCTGGTGTTTGTAGTGTAGGGTCAAATACATGGTCTATCTCTGTAGCTGTTAAGGAGGTGTCCTACTGTATCCATCTGGAATGTGAGGCTTTTGCATTAGGAACGCTGGCCTTTGTGACAGCCTCTAAGGCTGAAATGGGAGTAACCACAATTATGCGTTTTCCCTAAGCCAATGATCTTTCCTTTATAACAGCCATCTGAACTGTGTTATGGAGGAAATGAAATATGAAAAAAATGATGCAATAGCAGACAACAGCAGAGAGTGTTACACAGTTATAATTGCTGAAGAGCAGTGCAGGCAAAAAACGTTTGCTGATGAGAAAGAGGTGAGGAATTTACTGGAGAACAGAGTGCATGACCTGTAAGGTTGTAGTTAAAGGAAAACTCGTGTTTGGCAAGCTTGAAGGAATTTATGGCCTTAGCACACAGGCACACCGGCATGTATTATGTGTTTTCAATAGTTTGAAACATGATTAGACAATAGGATGAGGAGACTGAATTAGCCAAGAACACAGTGATAGAGGTCTTAGGAGCACAATGATAAGGCGCACATGCAAATACACATGTAATTCAACCCAAATACTCATGTATTCGATTTGATTCAATTCTTTATCCAGAAGATAAAACAGCCGTAAAAGTACATATAGAAAGCACAAAAGTACAATATACAAGAATCACAGGATAAAATGTGATACACAAGAAGCGTTTTAAAAACATCTGTCTCGCAGTTAGCACACCATACTTTTCCTGAGATTTAAGGCACCTCTTTAAAAAAGTGCAACAGAAAAACAAACATGAGGGTCTTGGAGAGCAAATAAATACTTCAGCTCGGTAATAAGATCTCTAATTTTCTGAGCCAGGAGAACAGGTTTTAGATAGTAGCTCCTAAGGTATTTGTAAAAGACACAAAACAACATAAAGTGCTGGGTGCTTTGTTTCGATTGTCCATCACAGGGACAGGGGAATACGTCTGGCGGATGAACCCCCATCTTAGGAAAGGCAAACAAATG
This sequence comes from Triturus cristatus, assembly GCF_964204655.1. Taxonomy (NCBI): domain Eukaryota; kingdom Metazoa; phylum Chordata; class Amphibia; order Caudata; family Salamandridae; genus Triturus; species Triturus cristatus. The sequence goes on from NC_140588.1 coordinate 928,209,321, forward strand.
GTGAGCTATACCTGCACGCAGTCTTGTCAATAGAAAGCGATGGTATTATTAACAAGTGACAAATAATACTGATAGCCTTCCTGGGGGTTTATTGACATATAAAAGACAATAGTCTATTTCTTCAAGTCCTCCTTCATCCTAAACGAATGCCTATATTTAAGAAATGTAGCTTTAATGAGGCCCTTGTTGAGTGTTGTGACTTTCGATGGAGCTTGCCTTACATGAATATTAAATAAAATATTATAACAATTATTTTAAAAAAGACAGAGGAAGTTAAAAACTTGGTCCAGTGCAAGACAGTCTTTTATAATAGATTTGGTAAAACATGTTTAATCTCTGAACCAGATAGAATACCATAACGGTAGGGGTTTTAATAAGAGCTGGTCCTCCAGAAAACACAGGCCAACCTCTATGTGAGCAATCAAGGATGAGGCTGAGGCTGGTATGCATAACATATATTTCAAGAAAGTATTCTCTTCAACATGAAGTGGGTTACTGGAGGTGAAACCCCACAGCAACCCCCATAAGTGGCAGTAGACACTCCACATACCGTGTAGATGTTGACTGTTTCTTTAATTGGGCAACAGCCCAGCCTTTGGGCAAACCTAAACATCCCATGGCAATTCCTGCTCAGCTTAGATCTTGCATTTGCGACTTGCTGTGACCATGTGCCATTGCTAGAGAAAAGGACCCCAAGACAGCAAAAAGGAGCTAACTTTGATTGTTGGGATGTCCCAAATAAATAAAATGCTCTACACTTGGGGGCATTTTTCCCACATATCATGGTGTAAGTTTCTGCCTTGTTAATCACCATTTTCTTAGCCTCCAAAAAGGTCCCAAACACATTCATCAGTTGTTGTAAGCTGATGGGAGTCCTAGAAAGTAAACAGCATCATTGGCATATAACAAATAGGCACCGGAAGTGCGGTGAAGATAGGAGCGTCGGCTCACAGGACCTGAAGAGTGTCATCATTCCCGTTGATGAAATGAGAGAACATAGCAAGTTTGGCCTTAGCACACAGGCACACCGGAAATTATTCTGTGTTTTCAATAGATTGAAACATGATTAGACAATAGGAGCAGGAAATTGAATTAGCCAAGAACACACAGAATATGATAAAAGGTCTTAGGAGCACAATGATAAAGCGCACATGCAAATACACATGCATTCAACTCAAATACAAATGCATTCAAAAGTAGCAGAATACTTGGTTTGTTTAAACATCGTTAGAACTGCAATAAAGGATGTGTGGAGAATTAGGTTTAAAGTTTGGGGTCACAGGTGACTTCATACTTTTCCACAACCAATATGTAACCGCCTAGTGATCTATTGTTTGAACTTTTGTGACAAGCATTGTCTGACTGTGTATAAAAATAGCTGCCTGTGAAGCAGCAGATTGAGACTGGCTGTTTACCTGCCAGTTGAATATTTCCTACCCCTACTGTACATATAATCCATTTTTGTAAAAAGAAGCAGGAGAAAGAGAGAAACAAGCAGGAAGTGACAGAGAAAACAGTAGCTAAGTTGGTGCAGCAAAGGTTGGCAAAGAAAGGAGAAGTGGAAAGAGCTGTAGTAGCAGCCACCACTCATATGACTACAAGGTAGGTGGTATCCGCCCCAGGGACCACCCAACAACAGTACCTACAACAGCATTATAGTGTAAGGGCATAAGGAAGTAGTAGGAGAGGACCAGGAGGAATAGGAAGAGGAAGGATACGCCGGCAAAGGATGAATCATGTATATCATCACTGTCACAGATATGGCCATTTTATTAGAGACAGCAGAACTAAGGAATGAGATGAACAAACTAGAAGGACATGATTTTATATTCAGCCAGAAAACATAGAAGGGCACCCACAGTCAAACCCACAAATAATGTATGTACCTCAGACACCACCGTAAAATGTGCAGCAATCAGTAATGCCTCAAGTACAACAAGTGCTGCCACAGCAAACACCATCAATGGTGGCTCCACCTCAAAGCGGACAGGGAGGTGCCCACAGAGTAACCTGATCTTGTATTAGAGAGTGAGACTTTCCAATCTCTAATAAATCAATGGACACACAAAGATTCCCTGGGGAAGTAATGAAAGTTCCATTTACTAAACCAGTGGAGATGGAAATAGGAGCGTGGTTCATTGATTGAGTTTTCTGTTTTCTCCAGCTTCCCCAGCTAATCTGTTAGGGAGAGAGCTTATGGCCAAGTTAAATATGACCATTCATTATGAGTGTGATGGTACCCTAATTTGTTCTACCCCGGAGTGTCACCTTCCAGGATTATGGCAGTAACAGTAGATTCCTCCACTGGAGATCAAATTTAAGAGTGACCTGCTGATATGGAAGCATTTACCACAGCAGTGTGTACAATCATAGCAGAAATGCCAGAGTGACATGGACAAGATTCTTGGATGCTTGACACTGAGTTAATATTGCAAATCAAGGCCTTAAATGGAACACCAAACTATGGCACTCTGATAGCCAGTGACCATAACCATGTTTTATGGGCATGTGTTATATAGACTAGTTAGGTAAATATTGGATGATCAACTGTTTGATGATGATTCTAAGAAAATTGAGTCTTTCAGGATGACATACCATTAAGGACAGTATTAGAAGTACAGACGCCCACATGAGGTAGAGCTTTTGATTCTGTTAGGGAAGCAGATCTTACGCAAGTACCAGATACATTGTGTACTAAGGGTCCCCATGATATAGGCCGTATTTGTACTGCTATACCATTTAGAATTACGTTAAAGGAAGGTGCTATCTTACCTAGAGTGAGACAGTATCCTCTTTCTGAAGAAGAAGAGGGCATTGCCCCTACTATACAGGCACTGCTAGAGCAAAGAGTGATTTACCCTAAAGGATGACCTTGTTACACCCCTATTTACCCGATTAAGAAGTCTAAGGGTAATACCTGGCACATGGTTGAAGACCTGAGCCTCCTGAATGATGTAGTGGTACCAGAATTTCCAACTGTTCCTGACCCCTCCAACATTTTCACAAATATTCCTCAGGATGCTAAATATTTCTCTGTTATGGATTTAAAGAATGCCTTTTTTTGCATTCCTCTTCATCGAGATAGACATTACTTGACAGCATTTTCCTATCAAGGTACTCAGTATTTGTATTCTCGGTTACCCCAAGGGCATTGTGAGTCCCCTAGCATTTTCAACAGAGTGGTGACAAATGATATGTCAAGATTTCAGTGTGACAGTACATTGGTGCAGTATGTCGATGACATACTAGTTTGCAGTCCTACAGAACAGCAGAGTAGGAAAGATACCAGATCTCTTCTCGTTACGCTTGCACAGAGAAGACAGAAGGTAGAGAGAGACAAAGTCCAGTATTGCCAGGAGGAAGTCCATTATTTAGGGTAATTACTGTCAGCTTCTGGTGAAAGTGTTGCCGCTGAAAGGGTAGCATCTATTCGTCAAATGACTGAGCAAGAAACCATTAAAGGAATGCAGATGTTTCTTGGTCTCTGTAATTATGTAAGACAATGGGTTTTGGATTCCAGCACCCAAATAGCATCTTTGATAGCTTATATCAAACAAACAAAAGACAGGAATGACAAGATAATGTGGCCACCAGAGATGAGGGAGACTTTTCAGAAGTCAACGACTGATATAACAATTACTCCAGTTTTGAGAACTCCTGATTATACCGAGGAGTTTTATCTCTTTTGTCATTTCAATGGTCAAGTGATGACAGCTGTCCTTACGCAGAAACATCCTTTTGGACACAAGTCCATTGCATATTCAAGTGGCCTGTTGGATTCAATGATGAGAGGACATTATCCTTGTGAGCAAGCTCTCACCACAGCAGCCTTTGCAGTGCAGAAGAGCACTCCCATTTTTACAGGGGCACCTTTGATGCTCTATGCATAGTGTGCAGTGTTTGTTATTATTCAGAAGGCTAAGACTACTGTGACTATACAGAGAGTGTCAGCATATGAGGTGATACTGTCATTACCGTCTTTGAAGGTTGTGAAGTGTCATACAGTAAATCCTGCAACATTCTTTGCTCATCCTATATTGGACTCTGAGTACGATGTGCATGACTGTGCAACTTACCTTCCTAATGAATCTAGTCAAGCAACAGAGGATCCTATACCAGGATATGGGAGTAAGACACACGGGTGTGGCAGTAATTAGAGCACAATAGCATGACTCATCAGATACACTTCACATAGTAGAGTAATTAACACTAACAGCACAATTTTTTATTTTATTTTTTATTTATTTATAAAGTTTTATATAGTGCGAACATGACCCAAGCGGGTATCAGAGCGCTTCACATAATGACGCGGATAACAGAGAGGGAGACAGGTGGGTAAAACAACAATCTGACAGTGCAGGATAAACGAGTAAACGATAGTACCGCTGTATCAGAACACCACATTAATACAGTAAATGAGCAAACATGTGAGGAGGGGGCCTCAGCGCATTGTTTTCGGGGAGAGTAGGTAAATTACAATTTCAGAAAGTATGCATGAGAAGTGCTTTGACGTCTTTTTTGAAAGAGGACAATGAGGGATTCAGTCTGATTTCCGGAGGCAGGGCATTCCAGAATCTAGGAGCAATACTGGAGAAGGCTCGGTTATAGGATTTCTTTCATTGAAATTTTTAAGGTTTCAGCAGTAAAGTCCTAGAGCTCCTCAAAGATCTGCAACCACCCGAGAGTCAGTTTCCGGGCGAGGTACAGAGGAGTGTTAAGGTGAAGGGCTGTGTGACCCATGTAAGCAATTTTAATATGAATCCTAGCCTCAAAAGGAAGCCAGTTTAGAGATTTCAAATCCGGCGTGATGTGGTTATTTCTTTTGGATCCTTTGATGAGCATAGCCGCCGAGTTCAGAGAGGCCCTCAGCGGTGCTAACATGTAGCTCGGAAGACCACAGAGATTTAAGCTGCCATACTGCAATCTGGAGAAGACTAGTGTTTGAACAGCAGACAAGGTCTTCTGGAGGAACAAAGGGTTTTAACTTTCTTAGTATGCTCATTTGGAAGTTCACTCATTTGGTGGCTGCGCTGATGTGCTCCTGCATGCTCAGGGCTTTATCAAGTATTATTCCGAGAGATATGGTAGAGTCAATGGGGTGTGGAACACAGTTGAGAGCCGTAAGCTGCTTCATATATTCAATGATGATAGTGGCCTGTTTGGGAGGAGAAATAAGGAGGAATTCCGTTTTAATGAAGTTTAGCTTGAGATGGATAGAAGTCAACCAGTTTTGGGTTTTGAGTAGGGTCGAATTGAGTAACTTGATGTCTTCGGGGGAGTAGATTTTCAAGTACAATTGGGTATGGTCAGCATACATGTGATAGAGTATATAGGATGATTTGAGCATTTGCGTAAGGGCTCCATGAACAGGTTGAAGAGTGTGGGTGAGAGCGAGGACCCTTGTGGGACCCTCAGAGTGATCAGAGTAGAGTTGGAGAGGGAGTGATTGACTTTAATTCTTTGCGATATGTTATGAAGAATTGAGGCAAACCAGTTTAGCACTGATCCTGAGAGACCCATCCTGCGTTTAAGTATATCCAGGAGGTTGTCATGTTTGACCATATCAAAAGCCGACGAGAGGTCAAGAAGGATTAGAAGGCAGTTTTTAGAGCATCATCCGTTATGTGGGTAATGGCTGATTCAGTGCTATGACCCTGGAGAAAGTCCGATTGGAATTGATCAAGAAGCTGGAATTGATCAGTGTGGCTACAAAGTTGGACATGGACACATTTCTCTAGCATCTTCGATAGAGTAGGCATGGTAGTGATTGGGCGAATGTTGTTAACTTCGCCTTGCTCAGCAGAGGTTTTTTAAGAATGGGTGCAACCTGCCCCGCCTTTAGACAATCCAGAATCACACCTTGCTGTAGGGAGGCATTTACAATCTTGGTTCAGATTGGAACTAGGGACCACTTCATTTCATTGAAGAAACTGTGGGGTAATGGGTCACTGAAGTGGTTGGTGGGTTTAAGTGTAGTAAGTATGTTAAGTACAGAGATTTCGTCAAAGGGTGTGAAAATGCTCCAGGAGGCCCTATTTTTGCGAGTGTACCCTAGAGCAGGGGGTGACTGGGGGGAGGGAGGGAAAGGGTCTGTCAGCTGGTTCACTGATGTCTGGAGATCAGTTTTAATCTTATCCATCTTTCCAAGCATGAAGTCAGTAAAATCATCACAATTTGGCTTTATAACGGAGGCCATTGGCGAAAGAATGGGAAGATTGTTGGATTGGAGCTTAATTAATTCAAAAAGCTTTTTTGGCCTGTTTCTGGCTTTATCAAGTTGGCTTCTGAAGAAGATTGCTTTAGCACTCCTAATGTGTTTATTGTAAGTGCTCCTCCTAGATCTCAGGAGCATAAGGTGTTCAAGAGAGGGTGAGCCCCTCCAGGATCTTTCGGCTAGTCTCAGATTGCGTCTATCTGTATTTACCCCTCATTGAACCAAGGTTTGGAGTCTTTGGTGGACCTTCTTTTTTAGTTGCAAGGGGGCAATAGCGTCCAGAATGCTGAATATGGAGTTGTTGAAGTGCTCAGTGAGGTATTGAACCCAAGACATGTGCATAGTTAGAGGCAAGGTCATGCTGCTAAGGGATATCATTTCATTCAGGTTTGCATTTCAGATGGATCGTTTCCAATGCCTAGGTTTCTTAGACTCGGGTTTTAACTTAGTCCATGGTTCCATGATAAGGTAGGAGATGTAGTGATGATCAGTCCAATCACACGGGACAATCGAGTCAAGTTGAATGAAGTCGGGTTTAGCGATAATAAGGTTCAGGATCGAGCCCAAATTGTGAGTGGGGTTATCATATATTTGAATCATGTTAAGGTCAACTGGAAAGTTTTGAGACTATTCACTGCAGGGTCATTAACGTCATTCCAGTGAAGATTGAAGTCACAGAGGAAGATTTGTGGACAGTGATGATCGACATTGGAGGAGATGGTTTCCATAATTTGTTCTAAAAAAGGGAAGTTATCACTATGTGGATGGTAGAATGTGTGCAAGGTGCATAGAGGCCAGAGGTTGCTTGAGATGTCTATGCACATGTATTCGCAAGATGGGAGAGTAGCAGTAAGTGACTGTTTCACAGTAAGACTGTTCAGAAATATACAGGCGATCCCTCCACCAGGTTTGACCGATCTATCAAGTCTGATGATGTTATGGCTAGGAGGGACTAGGATGTCAAGGACTGGACCTGAAGACTCTTTTAGCCAGGTGTCCGTAAGTATTAGATGGTCAAGGTCCTGCGCCAGGATAAGATCAGCGATATCCGCGGCTTGTTTCACAGTTAATAAGTATGCATTTCAAGTGGATAGTTGAGTCAGATAAGGTACATTGCGTGATGAGAACTTGTTTGAGGGTGGAAATGTTTATAGTATTAGGGTTGTGTCTGGGTATTCTAAGAGGGTTAGGGGGAATAGACTGAATATGGAGTTGTTTACCCAGATTGACTGTATGATTAGAGTTGTAAGTAAGAAGGAGGTAGTGAATGTCATAATCTGATAAGGAGATCTTAAATCTACAATGTCTGGAGGCAGCATTCGGGCAGGGCATGGATCTCCACCTTTGAGGGGAAGAAACCACATAGAGAGATAATCTCTTCAATGAAAGGGGAGATGACAGTGTAGTAGTGCAGTAGTTAGTAGCTGGTGCTTGATTATGTCTGTTCTTCCCTAATGACCTATAGGCCAAAAAGTCATTAGCCAATTCTGAGGTGATGATAGTAAACTTTTGTAGGTCAGCCCAAAGTAGTTGAAGATCAGCTAGGCAAGGAGCGGGAACGAGGTGATGCTCAGAAGACAAGGAGTGTATCTGGTGGCCCGTTTGTGGGGAGGGAGAGTTGATAGCGGAGTTTGGGTGATGCTGGACTGTGCGATCAAGCGAAGGGGAGGTTGAGTTGGAAAGATAATTAGGCTTGCCAGGGAGCGATGGGAGACTCCTGAGCTGATTATTAAGTGATACTGGGATCGAATGAGTACTGATTTAACTAGGGAGAATGGGTTCAGGATTCAGAGAGGTCACCTTGTGAGCCATGAGACGTGTGAGGGACATTTGAGTATCGAGTAGGCCGGGGCTAGTGCAGGATGTGTGTGTAAGTGTAGTGGCAGAGGGAGAGCAGTTGCGATGGCTGACAAGATTAGGGGGTGGGCAGAGAGCTGTGTAAGATCACTGCTAATCATGTGAGAGTCAGGTCACGGGGCAGAGAAGGAGAGATGGGAAGGTGGGAAGGTGGGACCTGCTCAAAGCAAGGGTGCTGATGGGAGCGAGGGGAGGGGTGAAAACATGGGAGGAACTATGTAACGGGATCACTTGGGGGAGCTGTGATGGGGATGAGAGGCTAAGCCACCTATTTGCAGTATCAAGATCGCTGTTAGTAATAGATTCCCTGATGTTGTGAAACATTTCTCCAAAAGTACCTAAATGACGGTCAGCAGCTTGGATGAGGATTATCCCATTGTTATATATGGTGATGGTAGCGTCAGCATTGAATGTGGGAGAGGGGATTACCAAAAGCCTTAGACCGTGTGCAAATGTTTTGGAGGAAGTGATCATGAGTAGCGAGTGAAATGCTTTCCTTCATTTAGCTCTTCTCTTCGAGTAGAAGATGAGATCATTAATTATGGAAACTTTTTTAAGGCAGAAGTAGGGATCAGAAATTAAGGTTTCTGGATAAGCTTTGAGAATTATGTGTTTGAGGCGTTTAGATGCATTTTTTGTTAGGATTGCGGGTCTTTTTTAAATTTTTTTTTAATTAAGATTTTTATTAATGACATAACAATCGTCACTTAGAGATTAGAGTTACACATACATTGTAGTTTGAAAGAGAAAAATGTTGTAATATATGCAACTTTTTTAAACCAAGGGGGGGTTGGGCCTGTATTCACGTCCAAGCTGGGCCACCAATAAAGTATCTAAACAAAAAAAATGATTGGATGTATAGATAACTCAATTTCTTTAAAAAGACCCTTCCTTTGAGCAAATAAGTAGGGTTTGGTGTTTTTATTTCACCTTTTTAACTTCCACATAATTTTTTAACATACAAAAGGACAGTAAATTCATGTCACATAGAAAGAACAGACACGGTTCCCCTCTTAGTCGTACATTTCTACTCATATTAGTGTATCGTTCTCATTACATTTTAGAGTTCGACCGAGTCCTGGTCCTGATGAGAACCCTCCAATGATAATAGGGTTCCGAAACGCGTCGACCCTCACAGCTGGATGAAATAATTAAGATTGCACTGACTGATATAGTGAACAAACAAGGCAGTATGCCTGTTGTATTCTGTTTATCAGCTAGCTGTGTGTAGCAGGTGTCAGCAATTTAAATTGTTAATCGGTCTGCACCGTTACATTCTTGCTTTTTCCAACTCATGGACTGGTCATTTCTGTTTATTCGTCATCATTAATGTTTTTTGTCATGTAATCTTTAAATGTCAATTATTTGTTTATTCTTTGATGTAATGTTGAATGGATATGTCTGTTCTTTCTATGTGACATGAATTTAATGTCATTTTGTATGTTAAAAAATGATGTGGAAGTTAAAAAGGTGAAATAAAAACACCAAACCCTACTTATTTGCTCAAAGGAAGGGACTTTTAAAAGAAATTGAGTTATCTGTACGTCCAATAATTTTTTTGTGTGTAATATATGCAACAACACAGTCCAGCATTACATTTCGGTAATTCGTGTTTGTGACATTGCAAGTTCCACAGTTGGCGATATGCATAGTTCCCCTCGGCAGGCATTCCAGGCCCCCCACTTTTTGTCCCACTTCTTTGGGCATCTCCGAGTTTTATAGACTTCTTTTTCGGCAACCATACATCTATCCATTTCCGCCACCAATCCAATGAGCAACATCTTGTCTGCGGCCCCCCATTTCATAGCAATGGCTCTCTTGACCAGGGTGGTGAATTGCTGCTCTATTTCTGTGAGATCATTGGCCTCTCAAATGTTCAGGATTGGTTATGCGGGCATTTAATTGTAAAAGCATTGAGGCCCAGTGGCTCTAGCTTGGCATCAAGTGACCTCAGTGGGGTGGTATCCATGATTAAGAGAGACAGAGGCGCTCAAAGTAGACGAAGATGTAGTTAGCGTAGTTGACCTCGCGCTCAGATTAAACAGATGGGAGTGCGAACGACTACTATTGGTTAGTATCTCAATGCAGTGACATAGAAACCTCCACAATATATAGACACTATCAGTGGCGATAAAGTGCATGGGTGGAAACCTCTTGCAGCCAGAGAGGGAGGAACAGAAGTATGGTCACTGTAGAAAATGAAGACAACCAAGAGCAGATGCGACAACCAGACTCCTGCCAATATGGCCATACCGAAATTCTATTACAGACAAAGTGAGCCAGGAGTCCACCAGAATAGAGGAGGAATCGTCGAGGTGCATTCCTTAAATATTAAAAGATGGACGCCCTACAATCCATAAAGATCTGGATGCCATCAAAGCAGTACTACTTTCTATTGCAGGAAGGGAGACTCCATTTTGCCCTTGTGTGTAGAAGGGGAGAAGCAGCACGGCAAGCTATATCCCCAGTTCCCTACCATGAAGTCAGACTCAGCTCTCGCTGCCCGGAATCCACATCAAGAGAGCAGCCCACAACTGCCCCCATCAACAGCACCAGATCACCTGTCGAACATTCCCATCAAATCGCTCCATGAATCAGTACAAGATGCATTCCTTAGCCCTTACAAGATGGCTGCCCCATTATCCATAGCAATCTGGATTACAGAGTAGTCCTATCACAGTTTCAAATGCAGTAAGGGAGACTCCATTTTACCACAGTCCCTTGTGTGTAGAAGGGGAGAGGAATCCACAAGATGGAGGGTGGCCAGATCCATAGAGCCCCCACCATGAAGATAGACCAGCTCTCTCCCATGCCTCCACTAGACACAACAAGCAGCAGAATTGAAATCCTTGATAGAGGTTCTCAAGCAAGGAGCAGGAAAAGTCATCACAAACTTTTCAGATTAAGCTTATGTGACTACCACTGTATATTCCAGCATTATGAGATGGAGCAGGGAAGGTTTCCTTAAGTCAGACGGAAGTCCTGTTATGCATAGGAATTTAATAGGGGCACTTATGTTACAACAAGCAGTGGCAGTTGTGAAACGTGCATCACATACAAATGGGCAGGATTTTGTGTCTCGGGGTATTGCACAAGCAGATTGCAGCTAAACATGCAGCTAGGTGCACACCCCCACCTGCGCCATTGGGTTAACATGTCCCGGTTTTGGAGGCTCAGACTGCCTCACCGTCTGAACCTGTCTAACCCTACAATAGATAATGTTGTGCCTCATTATACTGAGACAGTGTGTTTGCATCTTTGAAAATTGCAGGAGGCTGCTCCACTGCACGAGAAACAGTTAATGGCGGCTAGAGGATGCTTCCAGTCAGGGGATGATCTAATGTATTTCTTATTATTATTATTATTTTGTGACTTGTAGAGCACATAGCTGTACTAGGGTTTCCCAGCGCTAAGAGATAGGGTGCAGGTTGAGGCTGGAAAGAGATTAGAGATATTGTTCAAACAGCCACGTTTTGATTGCTTTCCGAAACTCCAATTCTTTGTCCAGGGACCGATATTCCCATGGTAGAGAGGTCCAGAGTTTGGGTGCCAGGTGGTAGAAGGATCTACCTCCCCACCTCGCCTTCCTGGCACTTGTTGGTTTTAGGAGTCCCTCCGAGCTTGATCTCAGATTCCTATTTGTGATATATAGGGACACCAGATTTCTGATTTTCCTAGGGCCCCAGTTATGTAGAGCCCTGTGAGTTATGGCCAGTGCCTTAAATTTGACTCTGGCCCTTTGAGATGCTTTTTTGCTGACTCTCGAGCTGAGACACTGCACAGCAACCTTGATGCCGCATTCTGGACCACCTAAAGTCTGTAGGTCACGTATTTCAGCACCCCTAGGAATAGCGAGTTTCCATAGTCCAGATACGAAGTGACCAAGGAATGTTCTACCGTCTTCCTGAGCTGTATTGGGATCCGCTCTAGGATTTTTCGAAGACTTCTAAGTAGTCCGAAACAGGTGGCCGCGACTTTCTTGTCTTGTGTTGTCATAGAGAGATCCTTTTCTAGCCAAAAACCCAGGTTCTTAATTGATTCTTTAGGCATGGGTGGGCTGCCCAAGCATTCAGGCCAGCTTATGGATGGCCTGGGAATTGTCTTGGTCCTGAGGATCATTAACTCCGTTTTGTCCCCTTTCAGTTTTAAGCAACTGTTGGTCATCCACTCCATTACTTTTTCCATGCAGGGAGATAATCTCTCGGAGTCCCCGTTAGTTATGGGGTTTAAGAAGATCGCCAGCTGCATATCGTCAGCGTAGGACGTCATGGAGATATCGAACTTTTGGGCGATCCTAGATAGTGGTTCCATATACAATTTAAACAGCATGGGGCTGAATGAGGAACACTGTGGCACTCCATACGTTAATTACATAGTTTTACAGAGGGTGGTGATTTCCAATACTTGGAATGATCTTCCCTCCAAAAACAAGGCCAGCCCCTGTAGCAACCTTGTACCCTGATGGGCAAGAGTCTGCTTCACAGAGTGTGGTGGTCCACAGTGTCGAAAGGCAGCAATCAGGTCCAAGAGGAGTAAGGCAGCTGATCTTCCCAGGTCTAACGATGTTCTGAGTTCCTCCACCACCGTCAACAGAGCAGACTTCATGCTGTGTTGTGCCCGGAAACCCATCTGGGTGGAGTGGAGGCAGTGGTTTGTTTCCAGGAACTCAGACAATAGTCTGTTGACTTTTCCAATAGCTTGCCCACAAAATGGCATTAAGGAAATGGGACGGTAATTCCTTAGTGGCGCTGGATCTGCGTTGGCTTTTTTTTTAGCGTGCTTCCATGACGCTGGCACCATGTCCGTCTCCAGAGACTGGTTCATGACCTTAATTAGAGGAGGAAGGATGGCAGGTGTGACTGTTTTGAGGATGTGCGGCGGGGCAGGGTCTAGAGGCGAACCTGACTTCACTTTACCCATCAATGATTCTAATTCTTTTGCCGCCACTAGCGGGAAATTGGCGATGGTTTTTAAGGGGAGAACTTCCTCCTGATCCTTTTCCCGCCTTGAGGTTAATTCCCCGCTTGCCCTGAAGGAGCTAAATATGTCAGTTACTTCAGATAGGAAGTAGGTGGCTAAGTCATTGCACCTCTCCGAGGTCTCAGTTGGGTGGGGATCCTGGGCTGGGGTGGTTAAAACCTTGACTACCGCAAACAATTCCCTTGAGGAGTTCTGAGCCAAGCTGATTTTCTCCTCAAACAATTTAGCCTGCGTTCTTTTGCTACTGTTGTGGTAGCTTCTGATGGCTGACTTATACAGGGTTTTAAGTTGTGGGTCATAGTTTTTCCTCCTGTCCCTTTCTATTTTTTTGCAGATTTTCTTTAACACTAGCAGTTGGGGATTAAACCATCCCCCCACCTTGGGTCTGGGTTTTGGTTTGGAGGTAACTTTCGGGGCTACTTGTCCAGAGATTGGGTAATCCAGGTTTCCCATCTGGAATATGCTTCCTCCACTGTTACTGGTGTCTCAGTGTTAGGTGTAGTTGTTTCTGCTAGGATGTTCCCCCACGCCTCTGTGTTGAGCTTAGCCCAGCAACCTTTCTTTGTCTCGGCTTTGGGGGGTAGGGGCGCACGGTGCTCTCTGCCATTCTTTCCTAAATTGAAAGGAATGAAGTGGTGATCTGACCAGGGGACTGGTATTGAAGGTGTGACTTTAATGTTGGGGTTGTTTGAGATTACTAAATCCAAGAAGTGTCCCTTGGAGTGTGTGGCAGTCGTTACCAACTGGGGGAGTTGTAGACCCTCGAGGTTTTGCAGTATCTATTTGACTGGGGAGCTTCTGATCTTCCATGTGTAGATTTAGGTCTCCTATTATGGTGGTGTTGGATTTATTTAATAGTATGCTGGCAAGAGAGTCGGATAAGCTTTCTAGGAACTCTCCATAAGGGCCCAGGGGTCTATAAATTAAGAGCCCTGAGGAGGTATACGTGGGTGGTAAGGAAATTGAAAATTGGAAGCATTCACATCCATTAATAGGGAAGGCCTCGGTGGTACATTTGTACTTGTTTTTTATTAGAATGGCCCCTACCTGCCCAATCCGGTCCAGTCTGAATATTTTGTAACCTGGTGACAGGGCCATTACTATATCAGGGGGGAGCAATCTGCAGCTTTCTGTAATAGCCAGGGTATCTAGGGTGGTCTCCTCTAACAGTAAACAGATTTCTGTTTTATGCTTAGTGTTAGAAATGGGAGTCTCTAGTTGGCAAGGGCTTGCACCTTTGTCCAAATAGGGACCCTTCTTCTTAGTCAGGGTAAGGGAGTTACACTACTAAAAGAACCCCTGCTCACCCCCTTGGTAGCTTGGCACGAGCAGCAGGCTTATCTTAGAGGCAGTGTGTATAGCATTTGCACATAACCAACAGTAATACAGTGTAAGCACTACAAAAGGACACCACACCAGTTAAGAAAAATATCCAATATTTTTATATACTTAAGACAAGACAAAAACGATAAAAATCGACAATACGGTACTTAAAAAATCTTCAGTTATCAAAATAACCTTGTAAAACAGTTCCTTGATGTCGATAGCTCCGTCCGGGGCTATCACGGCGTCGTGAGCAAACAAATCCAAACAGTTCTGGCTGACAGCGGTGTCGCGAGCCAGCTACGGCGTCGGGAAGACCCGCTAACAGTACCTTTCAGAAATGAAGGGCGTCGATGATCTGTCGTTGAGCTTCTGAACACACGGTGTTGGTTCCGGAGGTCGGTGCAGGACTCGTCGGGGCCCTCGAATTCACACGCGTTTGCAGATCGATCTCCTCTCTGATGGAGTCAGGAGCGCTGGTGTCGGCAGGCGTCGGGTGCTGCGGTGCAAAGTGCAGCGGTACGGCATGCAGTGCCCCCAGCTCGCGGTGTGAGCAGTGGCTCGGTGGCGGCATCAGATGGCGTCGTCAGTGAGACCAGGGTTGCGGTGTGAGATGAAGGCAGTGCTCATCGCGGTGCTGGCAGGTCACGGTGCAAGCGGCGGCATCGTCAGGGCTGGAGCGCTGTCCTCTGCTGATGAACTGGAGTCGATGGAACCGGCGTCGGTAGGCCAAGCGTGCAGTGCAGGATGATGGCGGTGCGTTGTGTAACTTTATGAGCGGTGCCCTCGAACCACGGTGCAAGCAGCGGTGTCGATTCTGGCATGGAGCGTCATCGTCGGGGATACCAAGGCATCATCGCGAAGCGAGGCAGTGCGGAGAGCGATGCTCGGTGGCAGTGTCAGCAGGCATCGTCGGTGAGACCAGGGTCGCGGTGCCGCGTTGCAGCGGTACCTTCTGCGGTGCTGTCAAAACACGGAGTCGGCAGCGGCGACGTCGTCGGGTTGCTTTTCTTCTGTTGCAGCACAAAACACACAGTTCCCAGTGCTGAGGGCAGAAGAGCTTGAAGTCTTTGCTGTTCCTGAGACTTCTTGAACAGGGGGCAAGCTCTACCTCAAGCCCTTGGAGAAACTCACAAAAGTAGATTGCAGAAAGTTCAGTCCAGTCCTTTCACTGCCCAAGACAGAAGCAGCCACTGCAGGCCAACACAGAAAAGCTCACAGCAAAGTGGTAGTTCCCCCTCACAGCTTCTCCAGCTCTCCTTCTTGGGAGTCTTCTTGATCCAAAAGAGTTCTTTGAAGTCTTTTCTATCCCTGAGACTTTCAACAGGAGGCAAGCTCTACTTCAAACCCTTGGAGAAAACTCTAACAGCAGGATGATGAAAGCACAGTCCAGTCCTTTCCCTACCCAAGACAGAAGCAACCACCGCAGGTCAACCCCACAACACGCAGCATAGGGGCAGTACTCCTCCTCCAGCTTTCCCGGTCCTTCTTCCTGGCAGGTTCCTTAGTTCAGAAGTAATCTAAAGTTCTGGGGTATGGGCTCCAATATTTGTACCGTCAAATCCTTTGTCCTCTGAAGGCAGAGGGGCCTGTACCTAGTTCTAACCAGTTCTGGGTGCATTCTGCCAGTGTGCACCTTCTTCCTTTGTCAGTGTGCAAAAAGGGCCATTTCCAACACTTAGGGAGAGAGTGACAGTTGATCAACCCTAGCTTCCATGCCTGCAGCTCCTTTGGCCCCTTGGTCTTGCTCAACCCTGGATCAGGAGGTGCTTTCCACTCTAGTTTACAATGATGACACAACTTATCTAACGTTGGCTCGCTTGCAAAATCCCAGCCCTTATCACAACCGATTGCTCTAGATTTGTCAATGCTATGTAAATCCTTACCAGAATATATGATTTTTGAAGTTTGTGCAGGGTTCCTGGCCCCTGGGCCGGTCGGGCGCGGACGGGTGCGGACGGGCGCGGACAGGCGCGGACGGGCACAGACGGGCTTGCCTTTGGCACGCCAGCGGCCAGCCCGCTGCACGCCTGCTGGCCGGCCTTAATTTAAGGGTGCAGGTTAATCAGGACCGGTCAGCTAGACCGCTGACCTGCGTTTCCCCGCCTGAGTGCACTCTATGGTAGAGAGGGGTAATTCTACCTCTCTACCGCATTCTATGCTCCTGCCTGACTGCCTGACTGCCTGGCTACCAATGCGCTGTCTGTGCTGCTTTGCGATTCCTTCTCAGTGAGGTGCATGGTGCGTAGTGCAGAGTGCTGAGATCTGTGTGGCTAAGGCACTACCTGCAGGAAGAACAATGCTCAGTAAGTACAAATATGACGTTTTTTAAAACAGACTAGCAGGTTGAAAATAGTTTTAGAACAGTGCTTTTTACCGCAAATAAAACAATGACCGTGTTGGTGTTAATGTAAGAGTCCTTTGTGTCCCACACGGACTGCGCTGTATAGACAAATATATACAGGTAAACCAGTAATGCCTCAGACTTTGCTTATAATAGCTCTTGATCAGTTGCATTTACCAGCTCATATTTCAAAAGATCATTTGTCTATGCAATAATAACAAGACTGGTTAATTCCCAATTTGCATTATTAGTTTACCATGTAATTCGTAACTTTACTGTGTGCAAAACAATTCTCCACCAACACCACATTGAAAGTGATAAATTCTACAAAGAGAACTTTCTATTCATGCTGATGTGTCCCTTAGTGTTCATACCGGATTATCAGATAATATGTGCTATTAGCATATGTCAGACAAGTAACAATGAATCATGTTTCATCTGCTCTCTAATGCCTCATGCTACAGGATCAGAAAGGCTACATTCAACTAAAGAAGTACCCCGTAGCACAGCTCTGAGTCTATTGCATTTCTCCTTGTGTAGTATTAAGTCCCAAATGCAACTAACACATGCCAAAATATCATGTTTTCTAGCCAATTCAGCAAAATATGATTCTTCAGTAGAAGTTTTATATATCCTTACAGATAACCAGGACATTAAGGATGAGATAGCATACATGGGAGTAACACATCGGCCCACTGAGTGTAATAGGAATACAGTAAATCCTTTACCCACAGATTGTACTCATAGGCCAGGATTTAGAGTTACTAGATCAGTTTTTGCCCATGATCAATGGCATTTTGGTATTGAATTTTCCTGTAGGGTCATGTCTTTATGGCATGATACTGATGTTAGTCAGGGTGCAATAAAAAAGTGTGCACATATATGGGATGATCATGTTGCACATTACACTTTGGTAGATAGTACGGTGAGTCCTCTGATAATCATGAGACTAACATCTGTTTGTTTGTGTTTCAGAGGAAATGGCACCATTAATGTAGGACACAATTTCAACTGTTGCACCACAATTGATAATGCTAACACGCAGAGGGGCACCTTCAGTGTCATGGACTATTTTGGCAGTGTGGAGAACTACTGTACACCCACATACCACTGAACTGGGGAGGCCTCTGCCTATTGGACACGTTGCACACCCCTGTTTTGCTAATTCCTGGAGTTAACATATCAAGTTTACATGAACACCCCATGAGCCACCCAACAAATTTGTAAAATTATCATTAAGGCTCCCAGTTTTATGGTATTTATTTTTTTGACATTTACATCTGTATTTATCCATATTTATTTTCTGCTCAATTTTTCATTATCCATTTCTATGTTCTGTTTTCTGTTTAAATGAAGCTGTAATAGGTATTTTTACACATTTATTTGACTGATACGTGTACACTCGCATTTGAATGTCGAAAAGGTTTCAGAAGTATACAGTGCAATAGCGTTATCTGAAAACACTTGCATTGTAGAAGAGCATACATATTTGTAGATCTGCAATAGGAAATCTATTGTCTTTTTTTTTATCTCCCCTACCTCTCAATCTGTACACCTACTAATATAGCACTCATGATTGACACTAGAAGAAATCATCTAAAGAAAATCTACTTTCTGTATTTTTCTGTATTTAAAAATAAATACAGACAGGAAAATAAATAGTTTTCTGACTGTATTTATCTGTAAAAATCAGCAAAAATGGAAAACTGGGAACCCTAATTATCATTGAAGGGGAAGAACTGCAGAGTATAATGGTATTATTACCTGGATTGATACTCTCCAAGAGTATTGGTTGTTCAGTGATGCACTACTGTTCTTTGGAAGCATGTTGCCATTTATTCAGGCTAAGGCAACAGCTGGATGGCTGAAGATAACTCTATGCGAGCTTCTCAAGTGCATCAACACTACGAAAGATGGATTGAATGTCATAAAGAAAGAGCTGCGTGCTATGAGAATGATGATAATGCAGCACCGTTATGTACTCAACCTTATGACGGCCATGAAAGGAGGAGTATGAGCCAAGATAGGAACTGATTGCTGTACTTTTGTCATAGCAAATGATTCAGACAATAGAACTTTGTCAGAGGCCATACAAACTTTGTATAATCTACAGAAGAAAATGGTAGATGAGAGAGGTACCCCAGATAATTGGTTTACCAGATTTCTTTTTTTTTGCAGAATTTTATATAGCGTGAACTTGACCCGAATCCAATCAGGTATCAGAGCGCTTTACATATCACCAGTTACGTTACATTAGGACACACACATTCATTCATTGTTAGGCATGGGGGGATTAAGTGATTTGCCCAGAATCACAGGATGTTCAGCGTCATTACCGAGACTCGAACCCAGTTCCCCAGGTCTGAGGTCGAGCGCCCTAGCCGTTAGGCCAACTCCTCTCCCCTAAAACCAGATGGTTTTCTTTTCTACCATACTGGATGTCAGGACTTTTGGGAGTCTTGCTGCCAGCTGCTGTGGTCCTACTAGTTGTGTATTGTGCTAGCGATGTAGTTTTAGCATGTTGTAAAAGTATTGGCATAAAGGTGGGAGGGATGTTTCCAGTTAGGTCACCAACACGTGCAGTAGATGCTCAGGGCAACACATATCACTTAGTGCCAAGTGCAAACCCAGGTTTAGAGCCAGGAGTTGAAATATGAACTAGAGGGGAAATGTTATGGAGGCAATGAAATACGAAATCACTGCGCAACAGCAGAAAACAAGAGAGAGCGTTACACAGCTATACCTGGTGAAAGAGCAGTGTAGGCTCAAAAACTTGTGCTGGTGAGAAAGAGGTGAAGAGTTTACTTGGGAACAGAGTGCTTGACCTGTAAGGTCGTAGTTAAAGGAAAACTTGTGCCTGGCAAGCTTGAAGGAATTTATGGCCTTAGCACACAGGCACATTGGCATGTATTCTGTGTTTTCAATAGATTGAAACATGATTAGAAAATAAGAGCAGGAGACTGAATTAGCCAAGAGCACACAGAATCTGATAAGATGTCACAATGATAAAGCACACAATCAAATACACATGCATTCAACCCAAATACACATGCATTCAACCTAAAAACATATGCATTCAAAAGTAGAAGAATACTTTGGCTTGTTAAGCATTGTCAGAACTGCAATAAAGGATGTGTAGAGAATTAGGTTAAAGTTTGGGCTCACAGGTGACTTCATGTTTTTTCACAACCAATATGTAACTAGTATTTGTTTGAACTTTTGTAAGAAGCATTGTCTGACTATGTATAAAATAGCTGACTGCGAAGCAGCAAATTGAGACAGGCTGTTTACCAGTGTGTGGATGGTTGCTCTCCCTATAGTGACAATAAAGAGCTGTTTTTACATTGCCAAGAGGAGCCTGTCTTTTTCTTCATTTTTAAGTTACCCTGGAGCAATTGTAGTCAGTATTTTTTTGGTATGTGCAAAACGCATTTCAGCAATGGAATATAAATTAGATGTATATGATGTACATTTTCACCTTCATTGAAAGTGACATATGTGTGGCCAGTGGTTCCTGCAAAAATGCGGATCACCAAATATGTGGGTTATTACATGTGTAAATGTTTGGATGCAGGCATCGCACCCACCGATGACATCCGCATGCTGCTCGATCAGGGACACACCGCAGCCCTCATCCTCCTCGACCTCTCTGCAGCCTTCGACACCATCTCACATCGCACACTGACCACCAGACTCCACAACACGGGAATTCGCGGAGACGCCCTCATCTGGATCCGATCCTTCATCTCCAGCAGAACACAGAGGGTCATGCGCCCCCCTTTCCTCTCCAAACCCACCGACATCATCTGCGGGGTCCCCCAGGGATCCTCTCTGAGCCCGACCCTTTTCAACTTCTACATGGCCCCCATCGTCGCCATCATCAGACAGCACGGACTCAGCATCATATCCTACGCCGACGACACCCAGCTCATCCTCTCCCTCACCAGCAACCCCGAAGACACCAGAATGAGCTTCCAGGAGGGAATGAGTAGAGTAGCCACCTGGATGAAGAACAGTTGCCTCAAACTCAACTCCGAAAAGATCGAGGTTCTCATCTTCGGAACCAGCCCCTCAGCCTGGGATGACTCCTGGTGGCCTCCCGCCCTCACCCCCCTCTGACCCCAACAGACCACGCTCGGAACCTCGTCATAATCCTCGACTCCTCACTCTCCATGAACAGCCAAATCAACGCTATTGCCTCCGCCAGTTTCAACTGCCTCCGCACCCTACGAAAGACTTTCAAATGGATCCCCTCAGACTGCCGAAATACCGTCACACATGCACTCATCACCAGCAGGCTCGACTACGGCAACTCCCTCTACGCCGGAATCAACAAATGACTACTTCGCAAACTTCAAACCATCCAAAACGCCGCCGCCAGGCTCGTCCTAGGAATACCACGCCGGGAACACATGACGCCGCACCTACGAGAGCACCACTGGCTCCCCATTGAGAAGAGGCTCACCTACAAACTACTCACGCATGCGTACAAATCCCTGAACAACATCTGACCCAAATACCTCAACGACCGAATGAGTTTCCACGAACCTGACGGGAAACCTTCGCTCTTCCGACCTTGCCCTGGCAGAGGTCCCCCGCATTCACCGAAGCAGAGCCGGAGAGAGAGCCTTCTCCTACAACGCCGCCACAGCATGGAACGCTCTCCCAGTTGAAATAAGACGCTTGACTACCCTACTCACCTTCAGACAGGCACTCAAGACCTGGCTTTTCAACTGATCGGAGCTGTTAGACCTACCCCTCCCCCAGCGCCTTGAGACCCTCGCGGGTGAGTAGCGCACTTCACCAACCCCTGAGTGATTGATTGATGTGAGTTTGCAGTGTTCTTGGAATCTGTGTACGTTCTGTGTACGCAATTGGCCAGAGGCGGGCGCATTGCTCCGCCCATGGCCTATTGGTGTCTATTACGCGCTCAGTGCACGTAATAGACACCAATAGGCCATGACTCGCAGTGGCGCGCGCACCACTTGCGGGCTTGTTTTCCTTGTGCATCCATTTCGGTTCTCAAACGAGGTCTGATTGTTTTTATTATCCATTAAGCACGCCACTAGATTGCTCCCTGTATTTATGCGGTCCTGGTATGCCCTTGCATTTTTAGAGAAAAGTATATCCATAAACTAGCTCCAGATTTTACATGGCAATGTTGAAAGCAAACCTGCCCCCACTGCGTGTGCTTTTTAATCCTGCTCTGTGAGCGATACCAGTACTTTTTTTCTTTCTTGGTGGCCAAGCACGTTTCTCTTACCGACGGCTAGCTGGAAAGAGTTGGGTTGCAATTTAGACCTGGAAAATAGAAACAACGAGTGTTAGATGCTGAAGTTGGAAGGTCAGAGAAAGAAGGCGGGGAACTGAAGAGCCGCGGTAAGGAGGAGCTCGGGGTCTAGGGCAGTGGGTGCGGCAGAGTCTGTTACGGAATGGGGCACTTTGGTTGCACAAGACGCACTGTTACCCTAGTACTCCCACGCCAAGCAACATACAGGCGGTAGCCTGCGTTCTTTGCCAGAATCCTGTAAACAATATCCCCCCAAGCAGTTAATGAAGTGTTAACTTGTGATTCAAGTATTTTACGTCTTGCACTTGCCAAAATGCATATTTGTAGCAAAAGTACATTTTCTTGCTGCACAACAGCGGTTACTTAGCTGGGAAACATTGCCTCATTGATGCACTTTCAACCAACCCTCGTTTCCCTTTTTGAAGCACTTAGCTAGCACTGGGTGTCTCCTGCGCACATGCTTTGCTCACAACCCGGTAGAGCTCTCGGCACGTACTCGTCGACAGTGGCTGGGCCCAAACCCAAGAGCGGAGCTAGGGACCCTGCTGTGCAGGTGGAAGGACTGGTGCTTGTGTCTAGTACGCGTGCAAAGACTGGACGTGTGTCCCCGCAGAGCATGCTAGTGGATTTGTAGTGCTGCAGAGCTCTTAAGTTTCTCTGGCCCATTTACAAGTAGTTTGCCCATTTCATTTTTAGGTATGGCTTAGAAGCATATTTTATTGTGGTGTAGCCTAATGTAATTAAATATCCCAAGACACCCTCCTCCAACTCGGGAAGCTTTTTCCTACCCCTTGCCGCAACATTATCTCTTTAGAGGAAGGACGATCCTGCTGCTCGGTCTGCCCATACAGGCTGACACCTCGAATCCTCCCGAAAACACGATGGATTAAGATGGCTCTACTCAATTGCAGGTCCCTCCCGAAACACCGAGCAGAAATCAATATGCTTCTGCTGGAATCCGAACTTGAGGTTCTCTTCCTCACTGAAACATGGATCAACCCCACTTCAGACCCTGACATAGTTCAAACACTTCCCCCCGGTTACCTAATCAAACATCAGGATAGACTCTCCGGGACAGGGGGCGGAATTGCAATTATCTACAGAAGCAACTTGTCCTGTCACTTCAAGGACAGCCCAATTCAGGACTGTGAAAACGTTCGGTTCTCCATCCATTTATCACCATCAAAAACCCTCTCGGGAATCCTCGTCTATCGCCCTCCAGGACAGCATAGCCTTTTTTGCAAATCCCTGATGGAAACAATCTCCTCTCTCGCCTGTCTGTCACCCAATTTTACGGTCTTAGGAGATTTAAATCTCCACTTTGATGACTCTTCAAATAAAATAACGGAACACCTTAAGGAAGACCTAGCTGCCCTTAATATTAATTTAAAAGGCAGTCAGCCCACCCACTCTAAGGGCCACTTGCTGGACCCCATATTCACTAATCTCCCCAGCCTAGTAGTGAATGAGCCCCTCCTTATTCTCTTTTAAACTTCAATTTAGTAGCGAAGCGTCGGATAGATCCCCCCCCCAAGCACCAGCCCGCCCTTGGCAAAAACTGGACACGGCAGTATGGATCCACAAATTAGCCTCTACTACACCTGAGCTCGACCCAGATCCCTCCCTAGCAGATGCCCAACTCCGCTCCTGGATTGAACAATCCCTCGAAGTAGTCCTCCCCATCAAACCTCTCCCCAGTAAAAAGGGAACCTTTAAATCTCCCTGGTTCACCCCGGAACTACACGAACTCAGAAAAAGGTGTAAAAAGCTCGAGCGCCTCTGGAGAAAGGACTGGGCTAACGAAAGCAAAATTGAATACAGGTCTGCCGTGAAGGATTACAAAACTTGCATAAAAAACACCCAGGCAACTTTTTTCGAGGGAAAAATATTAGCTGCAGCTAACTCCGCCAAAGAAACCTATCGCATCGTCCGTCTTTTGACGAAAACTCCGGAACCACTGCCCATATCAGACCCATCTGGCACTAGATGCAACCAGCTCGCTGAGTTTTTCTCAACAAAAATCAACAACATTTTAAAAACCCTCCCCACCCACAACATCCCCTTACACCCCCCGACTCCCCTCTCCTGCCCGGAGGCCCCATGTTTCGAAGCATTCTCCCAGGTGTCCACAGAATCGTTCTTGACTATCCTTCATACAGTGAAGAGTAGAGCTCCCACAGACCCGGCCCCCATGAGCAAATTGAAATTGGTTGCTTCCACGATTTCCTCCCCCTTCACCAATCTCATTAATGCATCTTTTGCACAAGGCACCGTCCCAACCAACTGGAAAAACGCCACAGTCCGCGCGCTTCTCAAAAAGCCCCACCTCGATCCCACTGACCTGTCTAACTTTAGACCTATCTCACTCCTCCCGGCCATCAGCAAAGTGGCCGAGAAAATTGCCAATCAGCAATTATCCCTCTTCTTAGAATCCAACAACCTTCTTCGCCAATCCCAGACAGGGTTCAGACCAGGACAGGGTACGTACACCGCACTCCTAGCCGTGGTCAAAGAGGCAAGATCCATCCTAGATGCGGGAGGATCAGTGGCAGTGATCCTCCTGGACTTGAGCGCCGCCTTCGACACGGTGGATCGTGCCATCCTTATCCACCGTCTTAGTATGGCAGGAATCTCCGGTACCGCCCTGTCTTGGATCAAATCCTTCCTAGAAGGCAGAACCTTCCAGGTGACCGACGGCTCAGTTAACTTCAGAGCTCTCCCCCTCCAGTGTGGGGTCCCCCAGGGCTCCTCCCTGAGCCCCACACTCTTTAATGTATACATGTCTCCCCTCGAAGACATCGTAACCCCATTCGGCATAAAAACTGTTATGTACGCCGACGACACCCAGCTGGTCGTCTCTCTAAACCAGTCGACCAAATGTCTGGACTACTTGTCATCTTGCCTCCAGAATATATCCCAATGGATGTGCGACTCTTGTTTGAAACTAAACGGAGAGAAATCTGAGATCCTTCTGCTGGGGGACCCACGCAGACTCCCCCCATCCCTCTCTTGGCCACCCTGCATGGGAGCACCCCCCTCCCCTAAGACCGAAGTCAAGAGCCGGGGTATCTGGCTGGACCAGGACCTCAACTTTAAAGTCCAGGCCAGAAAAACAGCCGGCACATGCTTTGGCCTCATTCAGATAGCCCGAAAAATCCTCCACCTAATCCCCTTTCAGTCCAGGAAACTGTTAATACAGGGGCTAGTTAACTCTAGACTGGACTACGGAAATGCCCTATATTTAGGTGCTCCCTCATCAGTCATCATCAGACTGCAATGTGCCCAAAACGCCGCAGCCAGACTCCTGACCGGGACCAAATCTAGATGCTCTGCCAAACCGGCCCTCAGATCACTACACTGGCTCCCGATCAAGGAAAGGTTCACCTTTAAGACCCTCTGCATCTCACACAAAATACTTCAAGGCAGAGGCCCTCCCATTCTGAGATCTCTCGTCAAACCACATCACTCCAACAGACAGCTCAGATCAGACTCCCTTTCCTTGGCCAGTATCCCCAGAATAAGAAAGGCTCGCTCAGGGGGGCGACTGTTCTCATATAATGCTCCAAAGCTGTGGAATTCCCTCCCACTCCCCATCCGAAGAGAACACAACCTACTGGCCTTCCGTAGGCAATTAAAGACCTGGCTGTTCGCATAAAACCCTCCATACAGCTCCCCCTCTCTGAATGCTACAGGTTGACCGACAGCGCTGGGACGCCCCAGGGTAGCTATGCGCTTTACAAATCTGAAATCAAATCAAATCAATATCTAAAAAGCTTAAATGAAAGAATCCACCCACCAAGGTACAGCATGCGCAGCTCACTTCAGCCATTGGCTCCATTGCGAATGACTGCACCCACGTAATAACGTGCAGATCTTCTAAACAGAAGTTTACTACAGTGCTATGGCAGGTTGGCCAATATTTTGCCAGCGCGTTTTTTCAGTTCATTATACTTCTGTTATTCACTCAACCTTGTGTGGTAAAACTGTCTCGGCGTACGTTAAAGGAGTTGCAAAAGCTCCCGCTTCTGTGGTATTAAGTATCATATTTTCTTGTTCTGTGCATTAAAACTGAAAAAAGGGTGTCTGTACCTGTTCAGAGTTCAACCTCCTGGTAGGAAGCACTCCCACTGTTGTATTACAGTAGAATGTGATGATTATATTTTTCTAATTTAACACTTTTAATGCAAGCATGCGGCTGCCATGTTTAAGTAGGAATGTGTTCTTCATTTTATGTTTGTCAATATGCCAGAAATAAAAATAATAAAAAAGAACCATCACACCTGCTTGCCAAGGCCATGCCTAGTGCCCTTTGCAGTGCTTGTTTTCCTTTGCATTCTGGGAACTGTTCCTGAATTTTAAATGGGTTAACAGTTCTTCAAATCTGAGAATGAAAAGAAAAAATCTTGACTGGATGAGCTGGGAAAACAAAAAAGTTACGAGACCTCTTTGCACAAGGGGGGCTACAGATGAGCCCAGTGCTGAATCTTGAACATAGTCTCCAGGAAACATTTTTATGGTCTGGCTTGACAGCGCAGTTGTCACTAGACAATTATGTGACCATCACTAACATAGTTGCCTAGTTTTCAGATTGTATATGTATGACATTTCCACAGTTGGTGTACTAATGACTATGGGTGACATTCTACTGTCAAATGTGTGACATTTCGAATTACACTTTCCCACGACTAAAACCAAATACTCAGGAAGCAGGTTGGTAAGTGAGCAAGCATTGGCATAGCCAATAGGTCTTGCCTTTGGGACCTTATAAGTGTAAGGTAAAACTGGATAGGTTTACATGCTTTTTTAATTTGGTCCTGCGACGTTGGACTATAATCACATAGCCTATCTGATGAACCCTATGCTTCCACCACACCTTCTCATGGTCTCTGTAAATTGAAGCCACAGCTGACCTCTGACCATCAAGATATCTGGGTGTTTTACGTTCACTAGCGCAAATACCTGAATGATGTCCACTAAATGCGTCCTGCCTGAGGATTTGTTGCTAATAAACTTTGTTCGAAGGTGCCACTTGCATATTATCCTCCGCACTTGTGCCTTTATTCTTCACAGAATACTGAACTGCTTTTCATGTCCAGTGCCATGTCAGCGGATTGGTCTCAAACCTATAGTAGTTTATGAAATACAAAACAAATAATATATATTAATCATTGCATTATGCAAAAACGTCTTTTAAGTTGAAATGACCACCCCATTACACTCATGAATTGAATTTTATCTTAAAACATTTTGTAGTGCTAAACTTGCGTTTACGTCGATACCAGAAAAACCATGAGTTGAATAATTGCAGCCCTGTGGTTGGCGTGCAGTTGTTCAACTTAAAATATTTTATTGTACATTTAATAGAAGCATTTTCATCAATGTCATGATATATTATTGGATAGAATGGAGTGCAACTTTTAGGACCATCTGTTTATAAATATTGGCTGCAGATAAGGCTTGGACCAGGAACTAGCAAACAAGAAAGTGGAAATGTTGCTTCTTACAGTCAAATTATTGTTTCAATCATTACTCCTTGATAACAGCCTCCAAATTAAATGCTTAGTACTGCACAGTAGTCATACCAATAAGTATCAACACCTAAAAGCACAGCATATAAATAATTAAAATTCATGGTTGTCTCATTGTTAGCGTTAATGGGATATGTAATCTGACCTATTAGATCATTTATGTAATTGCATTAGTTACATGTAGTCTGAGGTCATGAGGACCGCAGTTGAGTTATGGTTGGCATGGCTGTTTTGTGAGTGAAGGATGGCGGATCTAACTGTTAACAAACACATTTTGGTGGATTTTTGGTTTTAATCCAACCGTTTTTATTTCGAGCTTGGGCAGCGCATGCGCTGCTCTGTGAGGCATGCTGTTTTGAGGTAGGGATTTGAAGCTCTGCACACTCTCCACCCACATTTTTCATTGGCTCGTGTCATTGTCCACTGTAAACTGTGGTTGTTCATTGGTCAAAAAGCTTAGTTGTCCCTCCTTAGTACCACCATGTCTCATTTTCTAACCTGTCATGACAACACCCCCTGTTACGTGTGTTGTTGCTCTACAGGCTTTAATTACAGCCTCCAAGCACTATTTTCTCAAATAGCGTTGTCCTACCTGCTTTTGACTGGATGAAGCAGGCAGGCCATGCAGTGGCAGCGACACGTCTTACCATGATGGAGAGAGTCTCTGGAACTGTGCAATGCCGCTACAGCAGCAGGCAGAGACTCACCAGCCGAGTCGAACAACTAGTGGCAGATCCTAACCTACAGCAAATGATCTCAGAGAGAAGAAATGCCATACAGACGGCAGAAGAACTGCATTCTGAACAGCATGTCTCGGACCTAGACAATGATAGGGAGAAATCCACCAGTGAAGAGGACTTTACAATAGGGCACACTTCAGAGTCCAACACACCGACACCACCAGAGGTGACACCACAAATGGCTGACCACATCATCTGACCTCGAAGCTCACACTCTTAGAAATAGCCCTCAGGACACAACTAACATTGGTCTTCCGCTCTGTGGTGCCAGCGGGTGCAGGATCAAGTTGAGGGCCCCCTTCTTCCTCTCTCCTGCTCCCCGATTGCGGCCAATAATAGCTGTAAAACACACATAGAGAAAGATTTTGTTCCAAGCACGCATAGATATGAAACCTAAAAGCGAGACCACAGGTGACTACATTGGCAAATAGTTTCTGTATTCAAATGGGCACAGGAGTGCAGCAACTCTCATCCCCCATTCTACGCACAACATGCAAACCCAATTTAACACGAATAGGGAAGTACGATCGATACCACAAGTTTGGGTGGATCCCTGCTACATATCTGCTCCACTACGGTTGCACAAGTTGCGTTTCACTAGTTGTTATGTTAGTTATCTAGTTACTGAGCAATACTCTCATAAATGCTGCGTTCCCCCCCATGTGCACACTTCACCTGAGAGTGCATGCAGCTATGTGCCTGGATGTGGGATAGCGCGAAACACATGCTGATACAGCGATAATGTCATATGCAAATATAATACATAGATTGTGAGGGGCATGCACATACCTGCACGTCGCTATTCTGTCTACTCCTGTCTCAAGCACAAGTCTACACACATCACTCTCCTGCAAGAGCCTCACCTGACTCGCCTGGAGGCAGAACGCCTGCGTTGCCGCTGGTGAGGCCAGGTTTATGCTACTGGCTACTCTTCTTAGGCGAGAGGGACGTTAATATGGGTGCGGGCGGGGACCCATTTTAGCGGAGGAGGTAAAAATGGATCCTAGTGGGAGATATGTCTTCATAAAAGTTCGATTTAACGGTGTGCCACTGGAGCTGGGCGTGGTGTCTGCCCCTAGCAATGACCAAGTGCTATTTCTCCGAGCTCTCTCAACAGTCCTGGCGGGCTGGAGCAGTCTCCCATGGCTGATAGGGGGCGACACACTCACAGAGTGGGAGGCATTTAAGGTGACCATCAGGGGCAGATGCCTGGGTATCAAGTGGAACATTCGCAAATACCTAGAAGAAGCGCTGGAGAGGGCAGCAAGTGAGCTGATGCACTTGGAAACTAAATGGGCAGCTAAGCCAGATAACATAGCAGCACTAGAAACAAAATGCAGTGAGCTGGCAGAACTATTGGAATGCTTAATAAGCGTTACCTGTGCAGCACACTCAGCCAGAGTGCATGCACACTCGGATCGGGTGGGCTGCCACCTAGCATGGCTTATACGACAGGATCAGACATCACAGCCCATACCTGCCGTCTGTGATGTAATAGGTCGGGTACTCCACATGCAAGTTGAAATACATGCGGAACTGACCCGCTACTATAAAGCACTTGATGCAGGCTTTATCCCTCCCTCAAAGTAGGAAGCATTACTCATTTCTCTTCCGAAACCGGGCAAAGATCCGACCGAGTCTGGATTATATCATCCGTAAGCTTTGCTAAACACGGACTACAAAATTTTGGCTGAGGTGCTCGCTGATCGTCTGGCTCCACTGGTGCCTTCGCTGGTGGGACCCGATCAGAAAGGTTTCGTCCTAGAGCGCAATACGTCGCTGAACCTTTGCTGCTTCTTCAGAGTCGCCGCCTACTCTCCCCAGAGCTGGCCACACTCTGGCTGCCTGGTATTAGACCTGGAAAAGGCGTTCGACTCTCTGGAGTGGGACTACCTTTTTGCGGCGCTTAATAAATTTGGTATTGCGAGCCGATTCCTCCGCCTGGTCCAGCGACTGTACACACAACCAACAGCGAAATTGAAGACAGACAACTATATCTCCAAACCCATACGGATCAGGCGCGGTACCCAGCAAGGATGCCCCTTGTCTCCACTGTTATTTGCTCTGGCACTGGAGCTACTTGCTGCAATGCTCAGAATGCAGGGCACGGAATGGGGTATTCCCATAGGTGACGGCACACATGCAATGTCCCTGTATGCGGACGATATTATGATATACCTTAAGGACATGTGTTCCCTTACACCTATACTTACTTGCACACCAAAAGCCTTTGCTGCCTTTTCATGGTTGAGGTCAACTGGAGCAAGTCTTGCCTATACCCCTTTAGTCAAGGACGCACAGATCCTGAACTCCAGTATAATGACGTGTGCATTCCCTAGCAGCCTGACACCTTCTGGTACCTAGTGATCCGTATTTACCACAAACCGTAAAATCTACAGGAAGGCAATCTGGGGAGAGCAATCACAGCGCTGCGCTCACAAATGTCCTTCTGGCGCACCCTCCCGCTGACGGATGCAGGCCAAATTGCATTATTGAAAATGGTGGTACTCCCCAGACTGTTGTACTACTCTACCAATCTCACTGTGTATGTGGCACCAGCCTTTTTTAGGAGATTTGAGACAGTGATGAGGAATTAATCTGGAATGATTCCTGCTGTTGCGTAGCTCTCGCAAAACTTTACCACCCGACTGATAAGGGTGGTCTAGCGGTTCCTAACATGGAACAATACTATCTGGCATCGTAGCTTCAGTGGGTGGCCAAGTGGGTGGCAGGCTACAACTATCCCGCACTGCACGGAGGACCCGTCCTGGTCCCTAGAAGGAATCCTCTGCGCATTCCACCCGTGCACCAGTTGCAGACCGCCTGAGCAGCTTTTGCTTCAAGTCGCGCACAAAGTATATCGCAGAAGTTTGTATGTAACACACACAACAACTACATATGCTTCGGCTCTGCCACTACAGGGTACACCCCATAGAGGCAGGCCAGTAATTGCTGCAGAATTGGCGACTTGGCTAGCTGCTGGGGTACAGACAATGGGAGACCTTTACCAAGACGGGGAGCTTCTCCCATATGAGGAGCTGGCGGAGGCGAATGGACTAGCACCTGGTCAGTTTATACAATATCACTCACTCCTAGCAGCACTCAGAGGCAGATGGGGAGACATGAGCACAGAGCAGCCTACACATATTACTGTGCAATACTTGCATGTCATGGGCAGGGGTAGGCACCTTACCAGGTGGTTTGCAGAATCATTCCAGCTCCACACGGCTGTAGCAATGACACCCGTTGGACAGAAGTGGGAGGCAGACAGGCGTCGCCCTTTCACGGACAGGGAATGGGCAGAGGTGCTGCTCAGCCCTACACACATTCCGCGTAACTCACGCTTTAGACTAATTCAACACTATATACTCCAAAGGGCCTACCTCACTTCAGAAAAAATTCACAAGTTCTATGGGAGGACAGATGTTGTATGCCCCAGTTGTAAGCACTTGGGAGCTGATTTGCTGCACATGTTGTGGGCCTGCTCATCCTTGCACACTTACCGGAATTAAGTCTGTGGTGCCCTAGTGGCATCCACGGATCGTATGTTGGAGTGCTCTTGGGAGGAATGCATTCTGCATTTCTACCATAGAGGCAAGAAGCTAAAGGTCACTTCTCACTTTCTCGACCTAGGCATGTTAACTGCAAAATGACTGATTACCAAAAAGTGGGAAAAGACAGATCCTCCTGTAGCATCGGGGTGGAGTCAATCGCTGCTAGTGTGGGCCAGGGCAGAGGGCAAATCTCTTTGAGTAGAAAACAACGGCGGCCTCCGCAAAGTCCCTATCGCACCACAATGGTAAGCCATATTACAGGAGTTTCAAAGGTCACATGTGGGTGGTATAGGGACCCCAGCCTCTCCTTGAGAGCCCGCCACTCATGATGAGGGGCCACAGTCAGAAATTCCCCCGTGGCACAGAAGGCCTGCAATGTTTCCTCTCCTCCCCTCCACATGGCCGCTCATTGTTGTGCCTAAGGCCTGGAGTGGCGGGGGGCGGGCACTATTGATACAAGACCGGTGGCAACAGCCCATGCCATCATTCGCACAGTGCCCATCCATACAATAAAAGCACCACATTAGCACACTATGACTCGATTGTTGCGGCTGAGATGCATCCCATCCCTCTAAGAACCAAATTAGCCAAAAATGCCTGACAACAGCTAGCTGTATGTGTAACACTGCACACAACGCCAACTTAGCTGCTATATAGTATTGTGAAAGCCTAAGGGGAAACTGTAAGCCATAGATAATCCATATCAAGTGGTGAAGCAAAACTGTAGCTGAATGCTCAGAAGTTGTTGTTCTTTATGTTAAAATCTGTTGTAACAATTGTCTATCCGTAGAGCTTAACAAATGTAAAGCCTGACTGACCTTACATAAAGTCATTGGCAACTTTGCTGAAGCGACACATTGCTCAGACAAGTGAGACAATGTGAAAGCATGTCTGTAACAAATAGTTGAAGCGAATCAATACTGTCAACCTTCTGTAAAGTCAAGGGAAAATTGTATATGTAACATGTATGTAAGCACAACAAAACTCAATAAACAGCTGTTTAAAAAATAATGAATGATCTGGTTTCGCTACTGGAAACAAAGGATTGTTCATTGGTGAGACATGGGTCTCTATTATGCCTTGATATTCCAGCTTTTTTAGAATTTCTCTAACTGGGCATTAAGCTTCATGTTTAATATGGTATTGTGGTTGCATTTGTGGGCTGGACCTTATAGGCATGACAAGATAAGGGGAATCTTGATCCCAGCCTACATGGCTATGGTATAATGCCGGTGCTTGTGCAAAGGCCCACTCCATGGCATATGCATGTTTTACACCTTCAGGGGCGAGGACGGAAAAAGATGGTATAATTATATTTTCCCCTTGTGGGACTTTCTGAAAAAACTTTGGTGGCCAGTCCCTTTCAGCCAAGAAAATGTCGTATGTCAGTGTTACATTTTCCCAAAAAATTACTTTAATGGTATGAGGTATTTCACCTTCAATTTGGATGTCCAAATCATATAATCTATCTGGAGAACTAACCCTCAGATCTGGTGTTTTCACCTGAATAAAATCATATGTTGCTTTCATCACCAGAAACTCTAGAAGATTCTGGCAAACTATTGTGACCTCTACCACACTGTCTAGCAGTGTCAGTGCCCACTTCTTGTTCCGGAGAAGCATCCTCAATATGTGTGGCATATTTGATGGAAATACTTGCCACATTCTTCTTTTTTAATTGAGGCTTTTGTTGTGGCAGTCTCTCTTCCTTTTTTATGATGATGTTAGAGGAGATTTGTGAGTCCTTTTTTGGTTTCACATACTCTTCTGACCTGTGCTCTCATCGTCTTACTCTCTCTGAATTTGTGTCAGATGTATCCTGATAGAATTGAGAAGGAGGTGTGTCAGTATACTGATACCTATCAGGCTGTTTAATTGTTTCACAGTTATGGAGATGATAGTGCTTTTCAGAGGACTCCAGATAGGGAGATCCACCCTGTGACTTTTTCTTTTCTTTATTTTTTTTGTTTATCCGAGCATTTTTTGTTTTAGAACACTCTGGTGCTTGTCTCGAGTTATCCTTTTCAGAATTACCCTTAAGTTGTGGTTTATTTGATCTAGCTCCCAAATTATCTTGACCTATAGATTTATAGGTTTCAACAATAAGTTTTGGTCGTTCACGCTCTTCGTCCGGTAATGGCACCTGAGCGAGGCGTCAGCATACTGCCAAAGCTGCTGCTCCCCTTTTATGTTACTTAAAATAATTGAGACAACTGTGGCATAGCTGCAAATACGTTTCATCCCCATATCTAGGGTTGGTACAGCTCTGTATTCATTTTGAATCTGCTTTACCACTTTAGCCAAAACAGCTATGGATGGTTTACCATGTGTTATGATATATATTGCAACAAAAACCGTGCCCCAAGTGCGCACGCACGCGGCAATCAGTCTAGAACCCCTCCACCGCAAATGGGAGATAGACCTGGAGAGGTCACTGGACGATAGGGAATGGGGCAAGATGCTACAGAGCCCAACATGCATACCCCGCAACATGCGGTTCCGCCAGATACAGCTGTTTATACTTCACAGGGCATACCTCACACCCAAAATGATTAATAGATACTTCCATCTCAAAGACACGGATTGCCCCCGCTGCACGGAGTTAGGAGCTGGGCTGGTGCACATGCTGTGGAGTTGACGCAAGCTGCGCCCATATTGGGAGTCAGTCCACAAGGTGCTGCATATATGCACAGGCCGTACCATACCATTTGAGTGGCCCATCTACCTGCTACACCTATTCCGCAGAACGCCAGCTATGAAAGTCACCTCCCGCTTCCTCGACTTGGGGTTGGTGGTGGCTAAATGGCTACTCACTAAACACTGGAAGGCACCGGATCCACCACACACACGGGCTTTCACTCCAGGCATGGGCCAAGGCGGAAGGCATAGCTCTCCTGAGAGAGGAAACACTGGGACTTCGGAGGACGCCTATCACAACACAGTGGGAAGGTTTCCTGCAAGCCTTGACACGTATTGAGGGGGACACGGCGGAGAGACACACTGCTCAGGGGGAGGGGTGTTCCCGGAGATGGCTGAGTAGGTGTATGAGGTGTATTTGCCTGCCAAGTAGTCAGCAGTGTAATGCCTGATGCTCAGGGTGGGCAATACCGGGTTTCCTATGTGGGACTGCTTACTTGAGGGGTGCTGGGGGGGGCGGAAGGGCTGGGGAAATAATGTGACATATACGTTTGCAGGTCGGACTCTGCTGCTGTTCTTGGTTGCTGGGGGTTCCTGACGTTCTGCCCTCTGTTTATGTTCTCTTTTATTATCTGTACCCGCCAGTATCCTGACGAATTTGCGTAGACTCTGTGCACTATACCACTGGACCTATCATACCAAAACTTGATATTGTGTATCTGTGGGAGGGCGGGCCGGATAAACAGACGCGGAGGCTGAATATAGTGAGCCAGTGGATAGGTTTTTATTTTGATAGCAGTAGATATGGCCGGTGGTTCCGATATCAGGGACTCTTGATGTGGTCTCAGGATCTCTTCGGCTCCGTCCTCTTCTCTACGGTCTTCTCCCCCGGTGGCTTGCTCCAGTCGGGTCGGGATGGATTCCCCAGGGAGGCTCATGAGAGGGATAGAGACAAAAACGGAAGGCCGTCAGGGAGTTTGTCCTCTTTGGACTACTCTAAGAGAGATAGATCCGACACCGCACCCGTGTGGTTTGTGGGGGTTTGGCCGGTGTAGGGTGCTCCACCCAGGGATTAAAGGGGGGGGGGTTTTGAGGAATGAGGAATGGAAAGACCCGATCACCAATATTGTCACAAGGGGGGGGGGAATTGAGTTTGTAGCTTTTAAAAATCAGTGAGGAAGGAGACATGAGAGACGTTTCTATACTGCAGCACTGCACCACCACCACAACACTTTACACCCTGTGTTCCTGTAACCACCTTCCTCCCCGTTACCCCTCCCAGTCTACCAACCTCTTCCCCGTCCCGTTTTCCCGCAGTTTAGCCACTCACCGGCCCCGCCGCAACACTTCCTGGTTGCGGCCGCTCTCCAGCCTCCTCCTGTGGGGTCCACCAGTCCTCGCACCACGCTTCGTCCGGACCCTCCGCGGTTTCCTCCTCTTCGGTCCTCTGCAACCTCGCGCTCACTCCTCGCTGCTCCGGCTCCTCGTTCTGCTCTTCCACGCTCTCTACTTCGCTTCTTTCTTCCGGTTCTCGCTCCACCTTCGCTGCTTCCTCCGTCTCCCGTCTCTCTCCGGCACAAGTGCGCCCGTCTCCTCTCACGGTCCTTCGTTTATCCTGCAGTAAAGAAGGACATCCGGGTTTAATCCCTCCCCCTTCCGGGTCACTCCTGTCGGAGCCAGGACCTGCTCGCCTCTGAGGGTCGCGGGGCGGAGCCCGCCTCCGGAATGGTACTGGCTGATCGTGGGAGTTCTCGAGGACTGTCTCCCCAGGCCGAGTCCACAGGTAGGAGCGGGGAAGGGGCGTCGGCATTGCAATGTCCGGGGATCTCTCACATCCCTTTTCCCTTGCTGTCTTTCTACTGGGGGTGTCACAGGGATAGCGGGAAAGGAAGTCCACGTTGGTTTGGTCCACACCTTTCCTATGCAGGGTGTGGAATCTATAAGGTTGTAAGGACAGAAACCATCGCAGTATTCGTTCATTGTTTCCTTTATTGCGGGCGAGCCATTCCAAGGGGGCATGGTCAGTAAAAAGGGTGAACTCTCGTCCCTCGAGATAATATTTCAAAGAGTCAATAGCCCATTTGATGGCTAGGGCTTCTTTTTCTATGACGGCATAGTTCCGTTCCCGGGGGTATAGTTTCCGGCTAAGGTACAAGATGGGTTTTTCTTCCCCTTGGTCGTTCTTTTGGGATAACACTGCCCCCAGACCCTGATCAGATGCATCGGTTTGGAGTATAAATGGCAAGGAAAAGTCAGGACTGGCTAATACCGTGTCTGCTGTTAGGGTGGATTTCAGGGCGAGAAAGGACTGTACTACCTCGGGGCTGGGATCCCTCAGTCTGGCTTCGGTTTTCACGGACTTTCGTAGTAGGTCGGTGAGAGGAGCGGCTATGTGGGAGAATCGAGGTATAAACCTCCTATAGTACCCGAGTAAACCCAGAAATGCTCTCAGTGCTTTTGCGGAACGTGGGAAGGGTATCTGGGATATGGCTGCCAGTTTTTTATCTTGGGGCCTGATCATACCTTCCCCAAGCAAGTAGCCAAGATAGTGCACCGTTTGGGCAGCTAAGTGGCTTTTCGCCGGGTTGATTTTAAACCCATGTTTCCCCAAGGTTTGGACCACTCCATATAGATGGGACAGATGCTGCTCCCAGGTTTCGCTGTAGACTATGATGTCATCAATATATGCCCCGGCATATCGTTCGTGGGGTCGCAGGATGAGATTCATAGCCCGCTGAAATGTGGCGGGAGCTCCGTGTAAACCAAAAGGTAACATGACAAATTGATATAGGCCATCAGGGGTGGAAAACGCTGTTTTTTCTCGGTCTTGTTTGCGCAGAGGGATTTGCCAGTACCCTTTGCACAAGTCAAGGGTACTGACATACTTAGCTCTTCCTATCCTCTCCACCATTTCATCCACCCGGGGTAAGGGGTAGGTATCGAACTCCGACACCTTATTGACTTCCCTAAAGTCAATGCAGAAACGCACCGAACCATCAGGCTTCGGTACGAGCACAATAGGTGAGTTCCACTCGCTCACCGAGGGTTCTATGACCCCCATTTGCAACATTTGGTGGACTTCACTGCGTATGACCTGTCGGCGGGCCTCAGGGACACGATAAGGTCTCAGGCGTACTACCTTCCCGGGAACGGTTTTGAGGGCGTGTTCCACCACAGAGGTCTTTCCCGGAGTGTTGGAAAATACATCCTGCAACGGGAGTAGGGATTTTATCAGCATAGCGGCTTTGTCGCCCGGCACCTCCTTATCTATACACTGGCAGTATAAAGGGGTTTGGGGTTCATTCAGGGAGGTTAATACAGGAAGGGGTCCCTCCCACTTCTTTAAGAGGTTTACATGATACACCTGGGATGTGCCTCTCTGTTTATCCAACTCGATTTTATAGGTAACAGGGGTCACTTTTTCTAAAATCAAATAGGGTCCCTGCCACTGACCCAACAGCTTGTGGTCAGAAGAAGACATCATCAGGAGTACAGCATCCCCTACATTGAAGGATCTATCCTTTGTTCTTTTATTATATTGGGATCTTTGGGCCTCTTGTGCTTTTTCCATATTGTTTCGCACGATAGTACGGATCTGTCCTAGATGGGTTTTCAAGTTTGAGGCGTAATCAATCAGGGGCGTACTACTGTTAGGTTCGGTTTCCCAGGCCTCCCGGGCCATGTCTAACAGGGATCGGGGTTGGTGTCCATATAATAATTCAAAGGGGGAGAACCCCGTGCTTTTCTGGGTTTGGCAGCGGATGGCATACAAGGCTAGGGGTAACAAATCCTCCCACCGTTTGGTTTCAAGGTCGAGGAGTTTTTTTAGGGTAGTTTTCAGAGTGGCATTGTACCGCTCCACCAATCCATCCGTTTGGGGGTGGTATGCTGCTGTTCTTATTTGCTTGACTCCCAACTGAGTACACACTTGCTTCATGACCTTTGACATAAACGGGGTTCCTTGGTCCGTAAGGACCTCTTTTGGGAAACCTACCCGGGAGAACACTGTAATCATGGCCTTTGCTATGGCCGTGGCGTTTGGGTGTCGTAGAGCTATGGCCTCGGGGAAC
The DNA here is from genome assembly GCF_964204655.1 of Triturus cristatus. NCBI lineage: Eukaryota > Metazoa > Chordata > Amphibia > Caudata > Salamandridae > Triturus > Triturus cristatus. The sequence goes on from NC_140588.1 coordinate 928,247,858, forward strand.
CGCGTCGCGTAATCGACGAGGACCAGCACATACCGACATCCGCTTCGGGAAGGTAAGAGGGGACCAATGATGTCCATACCCACTCGACAAAACGGTTCTTCGAGAATGGGCAGGGGTTGCAAGGGAGCTCGGGGAGGGCGGTATCGGCTATTTAGTTGGCATACCGGGCACTCCCGACAATACATCTTTATTTTCTTGTAAATTCCGGGCCAGTAGAACTGTCGGGTTATTAACTGCTCCGTTTTCTCCTCCCCGAAATGCCCCCCTAATAGATGACTATGCGCCAAATAGAGGACTTTATCTTGGAATAGGGAAGGGATCAGTAACTGGGGTTTGCTGTGGGGATCTGCCTTCCGATACAGAAGCCCATTTCTGACAAAGAAATAAGGACATACGTGCAATGGATCTTCGTGCGTCAGGGCTTTACTCCAGGCTTCCTGTAGGACCGGGTCTTCCTGTTGGGCAGTATGGAACTGGCGATTGTGCTCCCACGGATTTTCAATTGGGTTAGCTGGAAGGGCGCATAGGGTTTTTCCTTTTTCCTTTCTTTTTTGGTTTCGGGATCTCCGGGTTTTGGAAGGGGGCCACTCGTGATTTTCCTCTTGTGAAAAAGGGGCAGTGTTCAACCAGTCTTTGTCCGAAGGCGGGGCTTCCTGGAGTAAAGCGGGCAAATGAGGATAGTCATTCCCTAAGATGACCTGTTCTGGGAGGCGCTGAATGAGGCCCACTTTTAACGCTGACCCCGGATCTGTGGAAGTTTGAACCCGGACATGGGTTGTGGGATACGTCTTAGTGTCTCCATGGACACATTGGATGTTCACTGTTCCTTCCACCGGTCCGATTCGGGTTCCCAAATCCTGGGGTCGTATCACACTTTGTCGACATCCTGTATCTGCAAGGGCCGTCATTCGTTGTCCGTTGACAGCCACTTCACAGCGATAAGGAGGGATAGTAGTCTTCGGGGGAAGGCAATAGAAGTTCCTGGTCATGCCAATTTCCATTGGCTCCTCTTTTTGTGGGCAAAACCGAGCTATGTGACCCAGCCCTCCGCATCCGTAACACTGAGGTCCAGGGGCTGGGGCTCGCACCACCGGGAGTCCAGGGGGCCTGAAGATAGGGGGTCCGGGGATGATGGTGACGGGATCTGGTTTTCTGTTGAGTATGGGTCTGGAAGGTCGATGGGCCCCACTTGAGCCAGGTTTCCAGTTTGTCTCTTCCCGTCCTTTTTGCACTTCCTGCGCTCTGTTATAGGCACTGGCGATGTCCACAGCAATATCCAGGGTAAGGTGTGCATGCTGCCTTACCCACCTTTGTATTGGGGGATGGAGTGAGGTCAGGTATTGTTCCAAGTAGACCTTGGCCATAATCTCTTCTTTCGTGGCGGTAGTGGGCTTTAACCAACGATCCGCCATGTCTCTCACACGGAAATATAGGGCCCTAGGTGTTTCTTGGGGTCCTTCCTTTATCTGTCGTAGCTTCATCCTATAACACTCGTCGTCCACTCCTAACCGTTCCATGATGCATCGTTTGATATCTGCATACGGGGTTGTACCCAGGATGTTAGCGGCTTGGTAGGAGGCTTGTAATTCTCCAGACAGGAGAGGTCCCAGGTATTGTCCCCACTTGTCTGCTGGCCAGGCGGCGGCGAGAGCCATCCGTTCAAAATTGTTAAAGAAATATTCAGGATCCTCCCCGGCTACGTACTTTTGCAGTATCACCGACGGGAGGGTACTCGGACCTCTTTGTTGTCCCAACACGTCGGCAATCTTCCCCATAGCCGTGTCATGAGTCTGTCCTTGATCGGTAAGGGCCTGTTGCAACTTTCCCCGGTCTTCTTCTACGATGGTGAGGAATTTCTCCATGGCCTTCCCCAGGCTTTCTTGGTTCTCCGCCATTCGGGCGATTACAGCCTCCATGTCTCCGGTGGATCCCACTTCTGACACCACTTGTGGGAGGGCGGGCCGGATAAACAGACGCGGAGGCTGAATATAGTGAGCCAGTGGATAGGTTTTTATTTTGATAGCAGTAGATATGGCCGGTGGTTCCGATATCAGGGACTCTTGATGTGGTCTCAGGATCTCTTCGGCTCCGTCCTCTTCTCTACGGTCTTCTCCCCCGGTGGCTTGCTCCAGTCGGGTCGGGATGGATTCCCCAGGGAGGCTCATGAGAGGGATAGAGACAAAAACGGAAGGCCGTCAGGGAGTTTGTCCTCTTTGGACTACTCTAAGAGAGATAGATCCGACACCGCACCCGTGTGGTTTGTGGGGGTTTGGCCGGTGTAGGGTGCTCCACCCAGGGATTAAAGGGGGGGGGGGTTTTGAGGAATGAGGAATGGAAAGACCCGATCACCAATATTGTCACAAGGGGGGGGGGAATTGAGTTTGTAGCTTTTAAAAATCAGTGAGGAAGGAGACATGAGAGACGTTTCTATACTGCAGCACTGCACCACCACCACAACACTTTACACCCTGTGTTCCTGTAACCACCTTCCTCCCCGTTACCCCTCCCAGTCTACCAACCTCTTCCCCGTCCCGTTTTCCCGCAGTTTAGCCACTCACCGGCCCCGCCGCAACACTTCCTGGTTGCGGCCGCTCTCCAGCCTCCTCCTGTGGGGTCCACCATTCCTCGCACCACGCTTCGTCCGGACCCTCCGCGGTTTCCTCCTCTTCGGTCCTCTGCAACCTCGCGCTCACTCCTCGCTGCTCCGGCTCCTCGTTCTGCTCTTCCACGCTCTCTACTTCGCTTCTTTCTTCCGGTTCTCGCTCCACCTTCGCTGCTTCCTCCGTCTCCCGTCTCTCTCCGGCACAAGTGCGCCCGTCTCCTCTCACGGTCCTTCGTTTATCCTGCAGTAAAGAAGGACATCCGGGTTTAATCCCTCCCCCTTCCGGGTCACTCCTGTCGGAGCCAGGACCTGCTCGCCTCTGAGGGTCGCGGGGCGGAGCCCGCCTCCGGAATGGTACTGGCTGATCGTGGGAGTTCTCGAGGACTGTCTCCCCAGGCCGAGTCCACAGGTAGGAGCGGGGAAGGGGCGTCGGCATTGCAATGTCCGGGGATCTCTCACAGTATCGTATTGGGGTTCGTATTATCATCACTTGGTCACTGACACCATTGAATGTCAAGAGAGAGGTCCCCATGTTTCACGGTACTGCTCCTCTGTTCTAGCCTACTACTTTATGATATGGTCAATGTTAATTGAGGCCTGGTGCCTGTCTGTAAGCTGTAAAATTTGCAAAACAATAAACAGATTTAAAAAAAAACACACAAAAAACTGTGCCCCAAGTGGCATATTGATCTACTAGGAGAACCATCCCTAGTGGTAGGCACATTGTGAGAATTCTATGTTTATCTAGGTGGCCCATGTGGGGAAATACTGCTTTAAACTGGTTTTTATTTTGTGCAATCCAGAACGTAATTTCCTCCCATCTGGTGGAAACCTTACTCTTAAGTCCATTAATAGTAACTGGACAAATTGCCGCCATTGCTAAATACGGATACGCAGCTTGAACAGCCCTCACTGGGGTTGTTGGTATTGTTTGCATGACGAACTTTGTTAAACATCTGTACAGTCTAACTGGACCTGTGTAAAGAGCATGAAGTTCTAAGACATTGAGCGGTGTAATGTTAGATATGGTAGCCGGCTAGGACTGGCCATCTGGCTGCCTCATTGTGGAGGGGACACAGTCGTACATTGTTTTGTGTATTTGGTAGGGTGTCTTGGAAGCAATTTGTATAGTCCTGAAATGTTAATGGAATTACTAGATGTTCAGAGGTTCTGTATTGGCCTGGTATTACAGCTGCTCTGTATGTATGAAATGATTGTATAGTGGCATCTGCTGCAGGAAAAGTGACCCATAAATAGAATACCTCTGTATTATACACTTTTAAGGCCTTTGCCACAAAGGTATAATTTCCCCCTATAGGAGGAAGCCCTTGAGGAAGCATCTGTGTTACTGCATGTTTGCAATTCAGTGGAATGACCACTGGTACTGCATTCGGCACATTTAATGAATGGAATTCAGAGAAGCAAACAATATGGTGGGGTGATCCTTTTAAAGGTTTAAGCTTGAGCAATCTACAGACAAAAAAGGGTTCACTATTTAGCTGAGGAGGATTAATCACTAACACCACGGACATGCTTCGGGCACACGAAAGAACTACTCAGGAGACCCATTAAATAAGTACCTGGCCTATAACATTGGGCGCCATGTCGTAGGGTTCCTACTAATTAAGTAGGACTGGGGTTCTGGACAACATAAACTTCAAAATATGGGGGCTGAGCCTACTCATATTATCAGAGCATGTTGGTCTAATTCTTGGCTAGCTCACAGTGCACTAGCTGGACTCCTAACCTGACTTGTTACAGGATGGTGTCTGTAACCTCAGAACATGACCACTCTAATTCCCCCAAAGAAATCATGGAAACAGGTCTGCCGTTCGTTGTTACTTGGGCATGCCCAAAGGGAGACACAAGAAATACATGAATTGACATTTCAAACATTTATTGTAGCAATTGGATTCTTGTGTAAATAACATGGCATGCCATTATTAGTAAAAAGAAACAAAGTATTATTAAAAGCATTACAAGAATGCTGAAAAAGATGAATAATTCAACCATTATAACTTTGCCGTGATTATATGTCATACTGATACTCCTTCCTAGCACTAACTAAACTATAGAGAGCACAGTGAGAATGCATTCTGCCAGATCACTTGGAGCAACCCAACTCCCCATACCTGTATGAGATATATCAGGAAATCAGTCTGGTGTAGAACAGGCCGCCGCCCTTTGCAGGATAGAGATTGGAGTCAGCAGGGCCGGATATCAGTCACATAAGAATGTTCCTGGACAGTCCATCAAAGTGCTCCTCTGAGGAACTTAGCTCAAAGGCAGTTTATATAATAAAGGCTTGGTTCCATTTGCACTGTGTCAGAGGTGCAACACTGATGTGATTGTTTGTTTTTCTGATTCAGAGCTGTCTCCAACCAGACAACAATAAGCAAGGGCTACGTGCTCAGTGTTCTTTAGCCTTGGACGGAATGTACAAGAGTTGTGATGCAATGCTTATGAAGAAATGTGCTTGCAAGCAGAACACATTCTGAGTATGTTTTCATGTACGTCCAAAGCATGTAAAAAGTCACCGTCGAAAAAGATGTCAAGTTTAAATGTGTATTTTTAAAATGGAAGCTTTTCTGCACGGACCCTGTTGAATTCCACAACAACAGCTTAGTTTATGGCATATATTTGATGTTCGCATTCAGAGAGTGGTGGGCGTTTTCTGCTGCATCATGTAACAGGCAATCATGTCTTACAGCCGGGTCTGGTGGCTTAGTGGACTAATGCGTTCACTGAAGGGACCTCTGTTTGACCTCCTGCTCACAGGTTCAAATCCTGGCGGGTCACTCAGCATTTCATCCTTCAGAGGTCTGAAAGGAATTAAACCCTAATTTAGATTTAGGCCCTAATTATTCTGTTCACTATTCTCTTTTACCTATCAGTTGCCCCCAAACTGTGAAATATCATGTAAAGAAAGAAAAACAGTATAATGTGGTTTAAATGTGTGGTTAAAAGTGCATCTTAAGTTGCACATTTGTATCTAGAAATAACCCACAGCCTGCTTTCAAAAAAAGGTCTGGCTTAATTGTTTTTTCTTCTCATTGTATGTTTTCTGAGAAACTTTCTGTCTTGAATATGTAACAGGAAATTTGGGGCAGCAAGAATGTTCTAATTGTAGTCTGTAAGTGTGGCGTGAGAAGTCACGAACACAGGAAAGAGCTGTTCTTGAAATAACTGTATGTAATCTGGGTGGGACATAATGGAAAAACAGGAAGCATTTTATTTGATTCACATTGCATTAAAGTTATGGAAGTTAGCCAAAATTAGTATTATAAGACTAGACTCGAAGTGTAAGTAATTTGAGACTGACATGTGCTTCTCTCATAGTACGGGTCATTCTCTCCCAGCTGTATTACTCTGGTACATGCAATAAACCTGTTTGTACTCCCTTTTGTTGCAGATGTGGTGATTAAATGATTTGCACTGCTTAAAGGATTTTTTCCCGACATCGTGGCAGAGCCAGCCAGGAGATACCGTTTGCTCCGGCCTGCTGCAGAAGAGGTTCCCCTTCGGACAACTAATTTAGTCGTGCACAATTTGAGGAGGATGACAGATGCCCGTTGAGACAAAAGATCTGTTTTTTTTACGACAAGGGTACCAGTCTGGGGGACATCTGCAGTGGCCAGATAAGGTAGGAAAAAAGGGCGATCGTCGAATCCTTGTGTATTGATCTACAACTGTTACAAACGGAGATGTGTATTTAGTTAATCCTGGCAGGCCTTTGTTTAGGAATCGTTAGAGAGGAAGAGAGAGAATTAAATGTGTTTTGTTGATCCTGACAGACCTTTGTTTAGGAATCGTTGGAGAAATTGTTGTTTATTTAGTTAAACTTGGCAGACTGTTTTTTTCCCTTGGGGAATTAATAGAGAAATAGGAATTATATAAGAAGTTTATCCTGACAATTTGAATTAGGAAAACGTAAGAGAAAGAGAGAAAAAGTTGACAATTCGTATAAATATGTTTTGTGAGGTTTTTTCTAAACAAACAAATCAAATATATATATATATATATATATATATATATATATATATATATATATATATATATATATATATATATATGTATATATGTTAGATTTGTGATTGTTATATCATGTGTAATTCATGAGTTCTCAAACTGGTTTTTTTAGGGTTCACTCCATTAGGACAGGAGCCTTTAAGAATAGTAAAAGTTGGGTCTACTAGGATACCAGGTAGATTTATTCCGTGTAATATAGATCCATCTGATTTGAGTGTAGGTGTGTCAAGTGAAACTCTTGTAAGTACCCCACAACTTGCTTATTTAGGGATAACTGAAGATGAGGCTAAACAAAAGAGAGTAGTCCATTTGTGTTATTGTCCACAAGTTTTTTTCCCCACAAACAAGAATAGTAAAAGTTTTTGATAGATTAAAAGGAAAATTGTGAGGTCATGCCTTTCTTTAAGAAATCTTCCCAGGAGAGGCAGAGAGAGAAAGGGACTCCTTTAGACTATATGAATTTCGCATTTCCAGGAGACTCTGATTGAATAAAAAGACATTGTCAGGAATGGGCAGAAGGTACAAAGACTTCCCTGGTTCCATGGCCACCAGATGGCTCTTTTGATAATACAGTGATAGCCCATGTAATATCGTATATTTTAGGAGCATATAAAGAAGATAAAAGAACAAAAAGATTAGCATTATTGGACATGTGGAAGATATTCAGTCAGGATTCCCATGTAGAAGTCACAGCACCACCCCCGACATATTCCGAGATAATTAAAGGGCCCTTATGCCGTCAGAGTATGTATCCATCATTGTCAGTGGAAGATAAGGAATCCGCTACCTCAATAGACTCAGTGGACACTGATGTTCCAGCTTTAGGCTATAAAGATCCGATATTAACATAAAGTTACACCAAAGGTTGATGACTTATTAAAAATGGGGGAGGTTGATCTTGCTCAAACAATTAATAAAGATTCTCTTAAACCTGAAAAAGTATATGAGGGAACAGTGTCCCTAACAGGAGACATTTCAGTAAAATTAAGACAAGACAATAATGGAAAATTGCTGGAAAAAAGTCAAAAGACATATTAGAATGGGCTAGTAAGATTCCTCAAAACTCAAGTGAGGGAAATGGATACTATACTAGTACCCCACTGGTAAAGTTTGACTTAGGGGCACAATCAAAAATACATCAGGAAGAGGATAAGGGGTATAGTGACATGACCACCAGTGTAAAGGGAATACAGAATACAATTGAGAGATTAAGCCTTATTGCTGATGAGAGTTCAAATATATGTAATTCCATATTATTTAAACCAGATGTAAAGCCAGTTGTAAGGGGTATAGGATATGATATAGAGATCAAGAATGTGACAGGAAAGGATGAGAAAAATGAGGAAGAAAATAACTCAGTGCAGAGTGAAATTAAAAGGGTTCTTGGCCGGGAACGCATGGAATTGTGGCAAGGGGCTGAGAACAGAAATGCTGAAATAAATAGAAGAAGATTAGAGGAACAAAGTGCCTTTAGAGAACAAACAAGAGGAGAGCAGGTGTTTCCCAGTAGTATAACACAGTCTGCCCGTCCATTTCGAGCAGAGGGTATGATAGAGTTAGGACAAAGTTCCCCTCCAGCTGAAGTAAAATCCCTTCATGTACGAAATATGCAGGGAATGACAAGTTTTATACAGAGAAAATAAAAGAAAGGGAACAGTGACTTGACACCCAATGAAATAGTTGCAAAGGGAGAAAACTGTTGGTATAATGTTGTCCCATTTATTGATAACCGTGCAGGGTGGACAGAAGGTATGGTGCCACAGATGAAAGTGTGGCCAAGAGCAGGATCCTTTGACCCTGAATTGATAAATATGGCTGATTTATGTATTTTTGAAGGTGATGGGGACCCAGAGTGGGATTATGATTACATGCAACAAAGTCTGTGTGGGTGGAAGAAATATGCTTTAAGGTCTAAGACACCCTATGAGGGACATGGTGGCAGGAATACCGCTGTAATGCAGATGTCACTGGTGTATAAGACACATGCAGCACAGTCTGTCTATGTTCCATGGCAACACATAGATAAAGTCCATTAAGATAAGGTAACCCCCTAGAATTTGATTTGAGGTCAGGGAACAGGGGGAACAAGGTACAACAAACTATAATGTATAGTATCCCTCTAGACCTATATTACTTTTACTTTTTGTGGGTTCACATGAAGAAAAAACAACGACTGTATATATTTATTTCGTCTATTATGTTTATTTTTATATTTGTTTTTCGTTTTTTACTTTCTGTTGTACATTCTTCTCTTATATACATAAAATTCTCCTCTTATTGCTAAAGAACAAACTATACAGAATTAATCATTGCTACTTTGTGTGTACACAACTCTATTTCCACAGTACACACATGTATAGGTTGTTTTTACAAATCAACTAAATCTCAACATTGATTTGTGAAATATCCCCACATCGATCACACCTCTAACCATACTGCATACATGTCACTTTCATACAAAACATTCACTCTACACCCCAGAAAAGCACCAGTGTGTACAAAGTTAGCCAGGCAGGGACGAGTTACTCAGCCCTCTGATGTAATGCAGGACACTGGGGTGTATCACTCAAACTGGTCGACGCACGTTTCGGTGGCTCAATCTTCTTTTGTTGCCACCTTCCTCAGGACCTGTTGCTACGTATTTTTTATCACGGGCAAGGATGGGGAGACTGTTTTTCTAAAAATCAATTAAATAGTATTAGAACCATGAATTGGCCTAAAGTTTTCTTATCTGTGTCCCACAGGAGAATATATCATTTATCTCCAATATATACAATTAAAAATAGTTTTCTATACTGTCTAGTTCGCAATTGTACCACTGAATTTAATGCTCTCTAAACAGAAGATACAATTATTGTAGAGGTGGAAAGAATAAAAAGTAAAGAAAGAACATACATTTCTAACAATCACACTTTTGCAGTAGTTCTCATATTTATCTAAGGACCTTTGTCCCTTTATACTGATTATTGATATTTCATGTGGTTGACTAAGATTCGCTTAACCTTGTTCATTTCGAATCTAAAGAGATAGAAAAGAAAGTGTAGTCTACCTGTTCTATGTTGATATTGGGATGGCAGTGCTCGTTTTCTGCGTTAATTTTTCATGTAATTCCCTTCTGTATTCCTAATTTGGCCAATGCTGTGAAAGGATTTTACCATATCGTCACAGATCGAACTTGCTATGTACATACACTTTTTATCCTATATATCTGAATTTTACGTAGACTATGTATACCTTAGTCGGTCTGGGTCTCAGTATTTAGGTTCGGAGACGATAAATCGTCGCGTGGTTAGTATTCCGGATCTTGTCTCAGAGGAGCACAATAGAAATCAACCTTCAAATAATCTTTGTATGCCTGCATATGACGATAGGAATTGAAAATAGTTACTATTTACAATCATGATTACAACCCTGTGAAATGAACTATCCATTTCGTTTTTTTAAAAGCAAAAGGTCAGTTTGTTTAAAATTACCTAGATGGTCTTTACAAGTCCTGTTAGCTTGTCTTTGTATTGTGTACTTATTTCTATTTTCTTTCTTCGCAGACTCCAACTTTTACGGTTTACTGCGTGGGGATTTATGGTTCCCTTCCTGTTGGGTGCTCTAATCAATAGTATGGGAGAGAGAGATAAAAGTCACATTATACGGAAACCCTATTGGAATGACTTTGCAAATAAGTCCCACAATTATTGTCAGTCGCAACAATCTTTGGCCGTTATATTTTTATTCAAGGCGAGCCATATGTGGTATCAGGTCCGCTCGCTACTGTTCGTGCCTCTTAGTGAGGTTTACTTGTATCTCACATATATTACTGATATCACTACGTCAAAGCCTTGTCTAATGTGGTCTTACTACGACCAAGAGTAAGATAAGGCTTAGTTGCATTGGGGGGCTCTTGTCTGTGTAATCTCTCAACACAGCGTCTTACCTGCCGGCAGTAACGTGTGTCCACCCGTCAAAGTTCCTGACGTGACCCAGCTCCGATGAGGTTGCCTGCGATACTGTTGCCTTTTTATATGCTTGGCAATAGTGATACAAAATTGCAAATGCCAAAAACCTGTGGCGCACTATGACGCGCTACACGGCGTAGGTATTCACATAGTCTGCTTATAGATGCCTATGTTGCCAGCAGTTCCATCTTGGAGTGGTGATATTAGAGTTAACCTCTATGTGGCTTCTTACTATTTACTGAAATGTTCCGAACTGTTAATACTAGTGTTTTCCCAATTTTTCAGGGATACTGTAGAGAAGTTTTTCTGTCGTGTTCTTATCTCCGTATTAGTCAACGTCATAATATGCTGGTTACTTTAATTACATCGCAAGACCATGGCCGCCATCTTGGAACGGGACAAGAATAGTTGCCTAATGTGATACATATTTTTTTTAATATCAGTCAAACATGGTCGCCCTCTAAAGCCGGGGCAACACCAGTTCGTTTTTTTGAAACAAACTGTTTGCTTTTACTTATATTGGCGAGATGTGGTGTGAGAACGAAGCAGCCATCTTAGACGGAGCTAAAAAAAAATTTTTAGTACGTACACTGAATTATTTCCGGAAATGAAAAATGAGTTAGGCACAACGCATCAGGGATTTTTGTGAGTTTGTAATATTATAAAGATTGGAGGATAAGGTAGGTGCAACACGTCAGGATTTTCACTTTCATGGGTCATCATTTGCATGTATAGGTGACCCAAGTATATATTTTGAAGTGGGTACAAGGGTCCCTGCTTGTTTTCACGATCTCTTAATACCACCATGTATGTTATTATACATCGTGAGATGGCAAATATTACAGAGGGAATTGCCATAATTGGATCAGAAATACTTGTAAAAATACAACAGTCATAATGATAGTATAGGGTCTGTTGATAGTTGGTAAGAACAGAGAATATAGTTGAAGCAACTTAAAATCTTATCTTGTATGCCATACTATTTCTCCATTTAGACCCGTTTTGACCGTGTCTAGAGTATAAATCCAATAGGTCTCACGTGTTTTTCTTACTTCTTGTATATCTTTCCCTGGAATACTTTTTACTTTTTCTAAAATCAGCCATCGCAGTTCATTCTCATTGTGTTGGAGGTCAATGCAATGTTGAACCATGGGGCTTAGTAATTTTTTTGTTTTAATAGCAGATCTGTGTTCACTATAGCGAGTCCTGAATTCACGGCCTGTCTCGCCTACATAGCCTAGTGCACAAGGGCTCAATATGAGGTATACTAGATTTTGGCTCTTACAGTTAGTGAAATCACGTAGTTTGCCTACCTTTCCTTGGTAAACCCAGAATTCAGTGACAATAGCGCTATCACATGCAACGCATGTGTCACATTTGTGGTTGCCTAGGATCGGGGGTCCTACCAGTGTTGTGTGTAGGTTCGCTTGTTTCCGTCTAGGCCTTGTATGTACAAGGCTATCCTTGAGATTCCGATTCCTATGGTATGCAAGGATAGGTTTTTGGATGGTCTCTTGCCCTTCTCCGGTATTTAAGATGTGCCAATTTTTGTTTAGGACCTTCTTTATTTTAAAGTTTAAGGTCGAAGGATTCACAATACACACCAATTTGTCATTCTTGGGGCGAGAATTTCCTGCTAATAGGGCATCGCGATTGTAATAGCGTGCCCTTTTGTACGCAGATCTAATCAAGCGTTTGGGATAGCCTCGTGTAAGCAGTCTCTGTTTTAGGTCTTCCCCATGTTTATCAAAATCTTGGATGCTAGAACAATTGCGTCTGATTCGTAGGAACTCTCCAAACAGAATTGAATCTTTCTGACAATTTGGGTGATAGTTAGTATGTGACAGAATAGTGTTCTTGGATGTTGGTTTTCTGAAGAAACTGACAGAAATCTTATCATCCTCTGCTTGTATGATGATATCTAGAAACTCTACTGATATGGTACTTGTATTGCTGGTGAATCTCAGATTCTCATCGCTGGCATTCAACCAGTCTATAAAAATATCCAGAGTTTCTTTATCTCCACGCCAGACGAAGAAAATATCGTCGATAAATCTATACCAACTGTGGACATTCTCATAGAATGGAGCAATTTCATTGAAAATGTGTTTTAGTTCATATTCCCCCATATATATGTTAGCCACCCTCGGGGCACAAGATGCCCCCATACTGGTCCCTTTGATTTGGTGGTACAGGTCCCCTCTAAAATCGAAAAAGTTGTTTTTCAGCACTATTTCCAAGCATTCAACTATGAAGGTGTTAGGTCTGTCTCCTGGTGATCTTTCTAGGAGGGTTTTTACTGCTTCCACTGCTTGTTGTTGCGGTATATTAGTATACAGTGCTTCGATATCGAGAGTGACCAAGATCTCATTAATGGGGTCATAGGGTACATTTTCCAATTTTCTAATGATGTCCCCTGTATCCTTAATATATGATTTATATTGAGTTGTTAGTGGGCATAAAAACGTATCCACATACTTGGATAGTGGTTCAGTCGAGGAATTGATGGAAGAGACTATTGGGCGTAGTGGTGGATCACGAATATTTTTGTGTGTTTTGGACACACCATACAATGCTGGAATAATTGCATTTGTTTTGTTCAAAAATAAATATTCTTTCTCACAGATGATTTCTTCTTCATAGGCTCTACTGGTTATGTGATTGATTGTCTCTTTCAACTTGGTAATGTCTCCTGGTTTAATGGGCCTATAGTGTTCAACTACGTTCAACATTTGATGAACCTTTTCCTCATATTTCTTAGTGTCAATGAGGACTATACCCCCTCCTTTGTCACAGGGTTTTATGGTAAGCTCCGGTGCATTTTGAAGTTTGAGGAGAGCAGTACTTTCTCCAACTGTCAAATTGGGTTTACTATGGTAATTATGTCTCAACAGTTTATTGATATCATTTAGGACAGATCTTTCAAAAATGGATACCTCCGTACCTACCATTTCCAAGGTAGGTGTGAAGGTTGATTTCAGTTTGCACCCTGATAGGTTACGATCTAGCTCTTCTTCATCCCTGCCTGTAAAAAATTTCTTCAAACGTATTTTCCTTAAAAAGGCAAAGATGTCTTGCATAAGTTTAAACTTATTGCAGTGTGTGTTAGGTACGAAGGATAGTCCTCTACTCAGGATGGCTACTTCTTCTGATTTCAGCATGTGCGTCGAGATGTTAAAAATAGGTATGGTGTCTGTTCCAGATCTTTCTGTCAGTTCCTCCAGTATTGTTGGTTTCTGGTCCTCATATACATCTGAGGAGGTTGAGGGTCCATTGTCTGGTACCCTCTCCTGTCTGATTTCGTATAACGAATTCTGTTCCGACCTCGGCCACTCCCTAAAAAAGGAGGTGGGGCTTGATAATAGGGTTGATAGTCTCCACCTCTCCCTCTATAGGGTCGTTGGCCTTGGAAGGTATCCTCATAGTTATTGGGGACATCGCCTTCAGATTCCGATGAATTGGTGTCTGAAAAGGTAACCACTTTTCTCTTACTGTTCTGTACATATGCGTTTAAGTCATTTTCATTATGCCACTCTCGGTAGTAGTTAGTTCTAAGGTATGGATATGCTTTCTCCTGAGTGAACCATTTTATATCCTTTTTGAGTTTTTCCGTTTTCTTCTTTAGGATATATTCCTCAAAGTCGTGTAATTCGGCATTTACTCTATCTAGTTTTAACTTTGCCTCATCCACAGCTGTATTGGTTTTGAGTTTGTCTTCTAGTTCTTGAATCTGTATGTTTAGGGCTGCAACTAGTTCTTTCGAACTATGAGGGACATGGTGGCAGGAATACCGCTGTAATGCAGATGTCACTGGTGTATAAGACACATGCAGCACAGTCTGTCTATGTTCCATGGCAACACATAGATAAAGAAAATCTAAAAAAAGGCCTGCCTCCATTACATGAAGGAACAGGGAAATGGATAAAAGCTTTTGAAAATGCAACAGCTGGGATACCTTTAGCTCTTGGGGATGTAAAGTGTCGCACTCTCACTGGGACTTACTTGAGTTAGAGTAGTGCAATACCAGTATCCACGGGAGCGAAGAACAAACCCCTACTCTCCCCAAGGGTAAGACCATCTCCAGAAAGAGAAAAATCTTCTGAACAATGAATAATACCCCCCGGAAGAGCAGGGATAATCAAGGGACCAACGGGAAGCCCACCAGCAAGGCCAACGAATCCCGGAAGGGCTGAAGAACCAGAACCTTTTGGACCTGGTGGCGCAGGGTATGCCTTAATCTCCTGGGTTCTCCTGCTTCAGCTAACAGAGACACGGGGACACTCTGTCGGCGTAAAAGATCAGATTAATTAGCTGCAGCTAGTACAGTTGTCCTAGAAGTACACACGGTATGTTCTCAGGAGACTGCCACTTCACTCCGTGGCGCACAATCTTTTATAGTACATAGATAACATATACATTAACAAAGAACACACCTAAAACATACATAGAGGACCAATAAGGTAAGGTTAAAGACAGAACATGTCCAATAGGAAAGGTTGAAAAACAAAGATATCGAGTAACTCGAAGAAGCCTCTCCCCCAACGGTGTTTGCCATCCCTCCCACAGGTTAAGGTATTAACATGTATGTAACTGGTTTGCAGGTGGCGAGATACGTTCGTGTATTTTGGAGGACAGTTGTGAAACGAGAGAATACGAGCGGAGGACAGCGAAGGCCAGAAGATAAGATAAAGTCAGGAGAGAATAGTGTGAACCAACAGATAGTTAAGACAGGAATGAGGAAAACCAGACAGGGATTAGTGTACTCGGCCAGTCTCTAACACCAGCTTCGTAAACAGAGGCATAAGGCTATTTTGACACAATATTGCAGGAAAAGCAGAAAAGACTTCGTTCGTCATGCTGCCTGAGTGAGGGCAATACAAAATGGCGGCAGAGCACAAAATGGCGGCTCAATGCGATCGTGATCGAAAATCGAATTTCCTCAGACCCTCCTTTTGCCAGAACTCAGGCAAGATACACAGACTCACGTTAATCTGAGTCGATGTCGATGGCCATGAGGTCGTCAAGCTGTTGCTGTAACATCATTCTAATATTCTCTGTTCTTTGTGTCTTGGGTTTGGGATGCACATAGTAGCGCAAAGGTCGCAGATGGCGGGACCACATTGCATACAAAGGCGACAAGAGAAAATTATGGCTAAAACCATGCCGAGGAATGTTAGCACTTTCCAACCCCATTTGGACAGTAGTCCCCAAAACCATCCCAATAACGACCAATCTCCTTCGTCCTGATGAATCGACTCAGAGATTACATGTAATTTAGAGATGGCCTGGTATACTGTCGGGGCGTCATCAGGTATATAAATACAGCAGCTCGATTTGATCAATTTACAGACTCCACCACGATCTGCAAGAATAACATCTAGGGCAACTTGGTTCTGTAAAGTCATAAGACGATCCGCCTGTAGTTCCGCTGTAATATTACTTAAAGCTCCTACAGTGATGTCTATGGTAGTCTCTACGACACAAACCAGTTGCCTCATATTCCTGCTGTTTGCCATAGGACCCCAAAAAGGAATAAATCCCTTTAGGAAGTCTCCTCCCTCTTGAACTGCTGTGTCTTTGGAATCAATAATTCCTCTGCCATATCTGTTTTTATGAAAATTTGAAGAAGCAGTGTATGTAGGGGGAAGTAGAATAGCTATATAGCAAGTTCCAGAAAAACTAGTCGGCAATCCCATATATAGGCTCGATCATGACAGATGAAATATGTGCCCTGAGATGGCACTAATGGCGGCGAATTCTGAGAGGAGTGAATGTAAGTATGGGAACAAATCTTTTTCTTTGTTCGGGGTCAGTAGTTTGACCATTGATTTGCAAACAGAAATTGCCTTGATGAGGTACAGTCCAAATCGGTGGAGATTTTCCTTGTTTAACCTTATCACTAAGACTTGTGATGTAATGAGTGACATTCCAATTAGCGTATGCTTTTCTTTCATCGACAGCAATTTTGCAATTTTCCATGATTTTAGCCATAGCTACCATTCCCTTTATCAATGAACTATGACTGAAATCTGGTCCACCAATATAAGAACTGACAGGTCGTTTGAATCGGCTTTGATAGGCGTTAGAGAAAATTACAAAATAAGCCCAAGCGGAACCTTCATAAGAGAATGGAAGGACTAAATATGGCATCTCTTTTTCTGTGGTATGAGGCATTAATCCACACACCCAACAATCGGTTGTATTAATTACTAATTGGTGTTGGTGTAATAATTGAATAAACAAATTATTGTAATATTCAATTCTTCTAACGAGTTCATGTTGAGGAAGTGTATGAAAGAGATGCGGAGAGATAGTGGAATAAGAAGGCACAGTAACAGAAGAAGGGACAACTTTTTGCTGCATAGCATAAACAATCCAACCTATACACGCCAATAGAATACACAATAAGATGAAAACACATAAGGTTACACTACAACGACTGTATATTATTTTACAATGATTATTCTTCATTTTGCTCCTTTTCTCTCTTTCGCCTAATGTAGTTTCCATCTTCTGAATGGATGCTCACGGCAATCTTCCTTAATCACTTGATTACGATTGTCTGCCGTCCTATGACACTGCAAGTCCTGCAGGCCCATTGCCACTACTCAGGTCACAACCAAGACTCCTACCGTGACCCTGCAACCGGGATAGAAACTACATAGAAGAGAGATTTTCAAATGTTCTTCTTCAGTCTGGGTCTCAAATCGTAATGGGTTTTATCAGGTACAGTCTGATCCTGAAACAGTGTTCGTGGGTTTGTGGTGTTCAGACGAAAATGTGATGGTACAGCTTCTTGGAGAATGTCGTCGTTTTCTTTCTCTGACAATGTTCCATTCAAGCATGCATCACTAAAGGGTACATATCGGGGAACCTTCTCGCTTTCAGAGTCACTTATACCCTTACGGACCCACTGATCAAAGGGCAAAGGCAAAGGAGCCTTCTTGCAGTGCACGCCGTGAATCCAGTTTTTCTTTCCTTCAACCTTCACTGCTGTACGAGTTGTTAGGAGGACCCGACGGTGCTCCCTCCAGCGAGGCTCCAAATTCCTCGTCCTTTGAAAATTCTTTACACAAACCCAGTCACCTGGTCGGATGGAATGACCTGAGTCTGTGGAGGCCTCTGGCAGAGCGCTCTGAACCTGTTGATGAAGAACACGCAATTTAGTTGTGAGGTCATGGAAGTAATCAATCAACATTGGGTATGGCAAGTCTGAATACTTTTTAGGGCGAGGGACTCCCCATATATTAGCTGGGCGTCCAAAAACTACCTCATAAGGGCTAAGTCACAAACGAGAATGCACAGCCGTTCTGGACGATAGAAGAGCCAAAGGTAAGGCATCGGGCCAACTAAGGCCTGTACTAGCCTGTACTTTAGCAAGCTTGAGTTTTAGGGTGCCATTATAGCACTCCACTGGACCCGCTGATTGTGGATGGTTTGCCGCATGGAACTTTTGTCTTATACCAAGACCTGCACAAACCTTTTGCATGACTTGGCCCACAAATTCGCTCCCATTGTCACTCCAGACAATGCACGGCAAACCGAATCTAGGGAGAAACTCTTTTAGAAGTACTTTGGCTGTAGATAAAGCAGTATTGTCTTTCAGGGGGTATGCTTCTATCCATCTGGAAAAGGCACATACCACCACTAGAACATATTTGAGATTGTTGCATCGTTCCATGTGAATGTAATCGATTTGCAACACCTCAAATGGATAGTTTGGAGGAGCAAAGTGACCTGCTGGAGTTGGGGTTCCCTTTCCCGGATTGTACATTAAGCAAACAATGCAATGTTTCACTACATTGTCTGCACACTTCGGTATTCCCTCGTTTTGCCATACTGGAGCCAGAAGCTTGCATATTCCTTTCGCACTTAGGTGGGCTGGACCATGCGCCATAGTAACTACAGGTAGTACATAGGCATTGGGTAACAGCCAACGTTGGTGCTCGGACAACTCCACCCAACACCCCATCTCATCTAACATTCCTGTACTTTCTTTCCACCTACTCAATTCTTTCTCTGTAGCCTCTTCTTGCATTGATTTCACACTTTCTACTGTATCCTCATACATTCCTCTTTCTCTGACCCAATTTGCAGGGCCTGCAACATACATGCGACTTGTAGCATCTCTGGGTGTCTTTTTCGCTACCTCATCCGCAAATGCATTCCCGCGACCAATATCGTTAGTAATCTTCTTGTGCGCACTACACTTCACAATTGCTATTTGGGTAGGGAAAGCAAGTGACTCAAGGAGGTCAGCCACCAACTGACCATGTTGTATCTTAGTGCCGTGGGAAGTAAGGAATCCCCTTTCTTTCCACAAACTTCCAAAATTGAACGCTACACCAAAAGCATACTGACTGTCGGTGTATACGTTCACTCTTTTTCCTTTGGATAACACACACGCTCTGGTTAAGTCTATCAGTTCAGCTGCCTGGGCTGAGTTATGTCTGATGCGTGCTGTTTCCACGACTGTATGCAAGATAGTAACAGCATAGGCTGAAGTTACTTCTCCATTAGGAAGCTTGAAACAAGAACCATCTACCCATAGCGTTCCATCCGTATTCACTAATGGCGTATCTGTTAGGTCAATTCTACCTTTTGTCTCTTCCTCAGTACGGAAGAAACAATCATGTTGCTCCTGAACACCTTTCTATTCTGGAAGAGGCAACAGAGTAGCTGGATTTAAAGTATTACATCGTTTGATGTGCACGTGACTAGCCAAAAGCGTCAGCTCGTATCCAGTCAAACGAGCACTCGTGAGATGTTGTGTTTTTGTTCTGTTTAACAAAGTATCCACTGCATGTGGCACCATAACAATGAGAGTATTATCTAGCACCACTCCAGCAGACTGTCGAATAGCAATTGCTGCTGCTGCTGTCGCTTTAAGACAACTAGGCAATGCTTTAGCTACTGGATCTAACGTAGCCGAAAAATAGGCACATGGCCGCTGTTTATCTCCAAATCGCTGCGTTAAAACTGACAACGCACAACCTTCTCTTTCATGAACGCAGAGCGTAAAAGGCTTACTGTAATCAGGAGTACCTAGTACAGGAGCAGAACACAGAGCAGCACGTAAGTCAGTAAAGCTCCTCTGACATTCGTCAGTCCATGGAAGGCGCTGAGGCGTATCTTTCAAAGTGAGTGCCAACAAAGGCTTGGCCAACAGAGAGAAGTTAGGGATCCACTGACTACAATAGGAAGTAATGCCCAGGAAGGGCATTCTCTTTGTGTGGATGGCACAGACATTCGTGCAATTGCTTGGATACGTTCTGGGGTTAATCGTCTTCCCTACTTTGATAAGAGATGACCCAAGTAGGTAACCTCTTGGCGAACATATTGTAGCTTAGAAGGTGAAACCTTATGATTAAGATCGGATAAGTGTCGCAACAATGCAACCGTCACATTCTTACATAAATCCTCTGAATCAGCAGCGATTAGCAAATCGTCCATGTACTGAATGAGAGCAGCACCAGACGGCAAAGAGAAAGCATCAAGATGACATTTCAAAGCTTGACTGTAAATAGAGGGACTTTCACAATAGCCTTGAGGTGCGCGCTTGAACCGGAAGCTTCGGCCTCCAACAGAGAAGCCAAAAATATCCCTACTCTCTTCGGCAATGGGAATACTAAAGAAAGCATTTTTCAGATCGATAACAGAAAACCAAACCGCTGTAGAAGGTATCATCGTCAACAGTGCAGTGATATCTGGGACAACAGGAAACTGTGGTACAACAATTTTGTTTACCTCCCGAAGATCAATTACAAAACAATAAACAGGAGGTTGAGAAGGATCAGTGCGTTTAAGAACAGGAAGAATAGGGCTGTTACATATGTTACCTCTCGTTTCCTCAACCACATCTTTCTGAATCAAGACATGAATGATTTCCAGAAGCGCTTTTTCACCTTCAATGGAAATTCTATATTGAGGAACACGTGGTAGTTCAGCATTGGGCTTAAGAGTGACAACATATGGTGGAATTTCAAGACAACCAACATCATTTGGACCCGTAGCCCAAAGCGTTGTAGGAAGAGAGAGCAATTCAGGTGGAAATTGATCTTTAGACAAATACATTGGAGAAGTCAGTTTCTGTCCTAAAGTGAGATATACACCAGAAGGAGAACAATATATCGTTGCATGCAATCTTTTCAATAGATCCAAACCCAATAGATTCACACCGCAACCATTCGTTAAGAGAAGCGGAACTTCTAAATCATAAGGGCCAATTGAAATAGGCAAAGGTCAAGAAATCGGATTACGAACTGGGGCGCCAGAAAAACCTACAGATACATTCGTTAAGCCAGACAAAGGTGCCCCAGGGAGTTTTGAATGAATGATAGAACTTCTCATCGCACCAGTATCTAAAAGAAATGGCTCTGAAACACCCATTGTAGTGACATTAACATAAGGTCCATTCTGATCTACTGGAATCGACACAACTCCCTTACTTTGTCCATGGCTTTCCTAGTTAGCATGAAGACTTTCATTCCCGTCTTCAACATAATAATCCTCATTGTAATACTGTGTAGACCGAGCGTTTTGCTGATCAAAGTAGTTCACAGAACTAGAGGGAGGAAGGGAACGCTGTTCTTGGGTCAATATATCTCGACCTCTACCTCTGTTTGCTGACTGGAGGCCAGAACGACCTCGTGGAGCAGATAGTGTCCCATTGCCCTGCAATAAAACCGGACAACTATTCTTGAAATGACCTTCCTCTCTACAATAGGCACATTGATTAAGACCTAGCAAAGGTCGCGGAATATATGGCTCAGGCTTTTGATACACCCTCTGAAACTGTGGAGGCTGTTGAAACTGGGGCTGAGCATAACGAGGTGGATAAGCCTGTTGCAAGAGAACCTTAGTTTTCAATTCTTTAGTCTTTTTCTCTTGCTTATCTTTTTCTTCTTTATCTCTATTTTCATAATATTGAGCAGTAGCCAATATCTGGGCTGAAGAAGAAACAGACCATGAACTTTCGGAGTCTTTCAACTTATGCGACAGCTCGGGAAGCAAATGAAATACAAACTTATCTACAAATTACCGCTGTCCACCCTCCGTAGTCATGTCCTGACCACTGTGATCAATGAATGTCTCCTCAAAACGAGTGAAGAAATCGGAGACACTCTCATCTTTCTTCTGTTTACACGTGGCTAATTTATCCCAGTTAACTCTCAAGGCAGGCATCATCGTTTTCATTAATGCAATAATCCTACCAGGGAGTTCTGAAATCAAAGCCTCAGGCTTTGCACCACCCACTTGGTCTCTATCTGCGGCAATTATAGCATCCCAATTTCCACCTAATTATTGGGCATGATTCTCTTTACGAATCCTTTCCCATAATGCTTGTGGAACTACAGTCCCCATCAACATATCGATATCTGCTAAATTCATGTTGCAGGCTTCAACAGTTTGTGACAATTCTTTATAATAACCTGCAGGGTTTTTACGAGGATCCGGTAGAGACTGTTTAAGGGCTAAAACTTCGGATCTTTTCCAGGGGACATGTACCCATATTTGCTGGAAGTGAGCAGGAATAGGTGGATTACCACCTGCTCCTGGAACCTCTTCTCTCCATACCGGAGGAACCTCTCTCATTGGATAATTTTTCAGTGTCAACCTAACTGAGGGATCGGAATCTAGAAAAGTCTGTGAGGTAAATAAGGTTCTAAAGGTAAAAAGTGTCTTTACAGCATCCTCAGCCTTAGAACCCACAATGAGTCCCTTATCAAAATCAGCCTGAATATCTAACAGACCTTGAGGAACCGAACCCAAGTCCATATCCTCCCATCCTTTAATAAGAGTATCACACATAGTATTGAAAACATATCTCTGCGTAGGAGCATTCCACTGTGAGAAGGTAGGCATAATGTCGGGTACACCATACTGAGGACCCTTAACAATCCATTTGTGAGCGAGAGAGTCCAACTTTCCTCGTTCTTCCAAAGCTGGGAAACTGACTACGGGACTGTCTTCAAGATAAAGCCGGAGACACATTTAACGCTTCAAAGAAAGGTGATAAAAGACCAGAGACCGTTTCTGTGAGTCGTTTACGCATAGACGGAGAATTGGACATAAGGATAGGGGACAAGGTATTAGGCGAACTAACGGAAGGGAAATGAGTAATTACCGGAAGAGCGAAAGGCGTAGAAGATGAAGGTAAAGGAGTCGAAGGCAAAGCTGGCAAAGGCGGCAATACTTGAGGGGGCAAATGTGGAAGAGCCGGAGCAGGCGGAGGCGCAACTGGCGGCTGAACAGGCTGTAACAACAGGGGTGCATTAGCACCTTGTACATAGGGCGGAGGCAATCTCAATAGGTGAGACATCAAGGAATCCTCCTCTAAATCCTTTCTTTTATCAGAGGGGGAAGCTGGCAACATCGGATAGCATTTATCTATTGCCATACGATGCTGTCTCTCTGAAATTTCCATCGTATTATCAACTTCATCCTCTTTAAATTGCTGAGCAGCCTGTATAATTGTCATACCCTGTGCTTTCTTATCTCGTTTTTCTTGCTTAATTTTTCTCTGTTTGGCTTCCTTACGCCAAAGGCGGAAAGAGTCAAACATTGCCGGCCGGGCTTTTCTTTTAAATAAAATAGCTTCCAAATTATCTAGAATGTCAGGCTCAAAGCTACCATTTTCTGGCCATTTTAAAACACCATCATTTTTCGTGTATCGGATCCATGCCTCGTTAAAGGCAATGGGGCCAACACCATGTTTAGAATAGAGCTCATAAGTGGGAGTTCCAACCGAAGGAATCGGACAAGAGTCCTCCAGCCGGGAATCCCTATTACAACCAAAACAACAAAGTTTCTCAAACTTAGTCAGACCAGGCATCGTTATTTCACTGGACTGTTCACAAACATCAAGGGGGTTAAATCAATTAACACAGCACAAGTGTACTTACCCCTCGGCTTCGGTTATTGGAATACCCGAACCAAAGACCCAAAGAACCTAAGAACCAAAGAACCAAAGAACCAAAGAACCTAAGGACCAAAGAACCAAAGAACCAAATGTGGGAGCGACCCACCAATACTTAACTAAGATGTCTTCTTACACTAACAGAGGCCCCGTCTATCGTCTCGCTTTACCATACATCATCGAAAGAGGGCCAAGGCAGGGCGGCAGTCAGGGCAGCAGTCGTCAGTAGCCGTCAGGAAGGAGTAACCACGCTGCAAAAGACCTTCGGACCACTTTCGACATGCAGAGGTCGCTTGACGTGGTTCGCGATTCCTCCAGAATTTTCTTGCAGGGTTCTTCAAGACCTTCAGGCAGAACCACTACCTCTGAAGCCACCCCACGTTGGGCGCCAGTTGAAGAACCAGAACCTTTTGGACCTGGCGGTGCAGGGTATGCCTTAATCTCCTGGGTTCTCCTGCTTCAGCTAACAGAGACACGGGGACACTCTGTCGGCGTAAAAGATCAGATTAATTAGCTGCAGCTAGTACAGTTGTCCTAGAAGTACACACGGTATGTTCTCAGGAGACTGCCACTTCACTCTGTGGCGCACAATCTTTTATAGTACATAGATAACATATACATTAACAAAGAACACACCTAAAACATACATAGAGGACCAATAAGATAAGGTTAAAGACAGAACATGACCAATAGGAAAGGTTGAAAAACAAAGATATCGAGTAACTCGAAGAAGCCTCTCCCCCAATGGTGTTTGCCATCCCTCCCACAGGTTAAGGTATTAACATGTTTGTAACTGGTTTGCAGGTGGCGAGATACGTTCGTGTGTTTTGGAGGACAGTTGTGAAACGAGAGAATACGAGCGGAGGACAGCGAAGGCCAGAAGATAAGATAAAGTCAGGAGAGAATAGTGTGAACCAACAGATAGTTAAGACAGGGATTAGGAAAACCAGACAGGGATTAGTGTACTCGGCCAGTCTCTAACACCAGCTTCGTAAACAGAGGCACAAGGCTATTTTGACACAATATTGCAGGAAAAGCAGAAAATACTTTGTTTGTCGTGCTGCCTGAGTGAGGGCAACACAAAATGGCGGCAGAGCACAAAATGGCGGCTCAATGCGATCGTGATCGAAAATCGAATTTCCTCAGGGCGGTGCAAGAGGATTAATTCCAGTACTGTAGAAAAGGAAAATAACAAACAGGGAGATAGGCGAGAATTCTAGTGTTAATCCCTGCAGTCTAAATATAGTAAGTACAAAAAGCAACAGTGAATAATCTCTACATAGAAAGGAAGGTTGTGTACCCCCTCATACTCACACATGCACCAGAAGGAATGATCTCTTCCAAGATCATCTCCATATTAATCCAACCAAAGGTATAAATGATGCAAGTCTTTATCCAAAGGAAGAAAGGCACCAAAATTATAAGGGCATCGATTGCCAGTGTAGTCACAGAGCAGTTGTTAAAGACTAGTGTTGTTCAATAAAGTTTTTGTTGTAGTCCGTAAAAAAGCACTGCTCAGTTTCCACGGTTCGTGAGGTTCACAAAATAAAAAATATCCATGCGGTGCACGTTGATTTTATCTTATGATTGCCCTGAGAGGAAAAGAAAAACAGAGTCCATTAAATTTACGAATGATGAAAACAATTCTTCGAGATGCCTCGTTACTCTCTGCTCCCGAGGTAGACGGAAGACGCGGTACGAGCGCGATTGAAGAGTCAGGGGGATGATGAAAGGAGGAACGCGCGAGCAGCGCGTAGGAAGCAGCTGGGTCCTTGGGCACGATAAGCCTCGGCACTCCGATTGTTAGTGAAGGTAAGAATTCAGGAGTAAAGGCGCGGGTCGGTGCCAGGTCAGTGAGAGGGAAATCTTCGGTATTTCGCTGTCCATTGAAAGAAAAGAGCGCGCACTCGAGCGAGTGTGTTTCCAGGGTCCGAGGGGGGTGACGGAAGATGGCTGAGAATCAAAACGTCCTCATAAAGTACTCCACGGGTTCTCTGGCAATGATGATCTTCCGCAATTCTCAGCCAGCATGAACACGGAGTCTAATACGTATTTTCAAGGGGCCAGAACACGGATTGCAGGTACACATAAGATTCAGGAAACTCAGGTCAGGCAGAACGGCATGGTCCACTAGAGCTCAGTAAGCCAAGCAAAGAACTCAGGGAGGGGCTTCATTTAAAAAGATCTCATCCACCAATGAGCTCTTCCCAGTGTAATATGGGACGGTACACAACCCTGCCCTCAGGAATGGTGCATTATGGGAGTGGGAGTGTGTTTATAGGAAACAAGGATAAAGCACAGGTAGACTGACGTGTAACATAAAGAGCCTGTTGAGCTCCATAGTAGGGGATGAGGTGGACAGTATAATGAGAAGTGCGGGGATACAAGGAGTAACTATTACTAAAGGAAAACATGATGGGTCTGCTATTGGTGTAGTGCGCTCTAGGGTGTGGACTGAATTAAGGACTAGGTACTCAGACCGACCAGATATTGGGGCATTGATGACACAAGCTATATCTCCATGACAGGCCTGTGCAGACTACATAACAATGATGAAGAAAAACTGGGCAGCAGATGTAGGATCTGTAGACATGGGAGGTAGTTGTAGATTATTCTACAATATTTTAAAACAGGGGCTACCAGGAGATATACAAGACCATTTAGATCAGGTTGTGGCCTTAGATGTAAAACCTTGGGCAGAAATACAAGCACATATTATGCATTTTTGTAGAAAAAAGGAAGAAAAGGAGAGGAGAAATAAAGACCAAAGTGACAGAGCCCAAGCCAAACTGGTGACACAAAAAATACAGAAAAATGAGAAGGAAAAGACAGGAAAATAAATGACTGTGCAGGTTCCAGTTGCAAACAGGGAGCAAGGAAGGGGTCAAAGAGAGAGGAGACCGATGCAAGGAAGAAGAAATGTTAAATGCCATTGCTGCGGTAACACTGGACATTTTATTGCTGAATGCCGCTTTAAGAAGAGTGATGAACCCCGCGGAGTGATAGGAATAGGGAGAGGAAGGGGAAGACAAAATATGAACACGTCAGGGCCAGCGCCTTAAAATGGTCCTTATCGGTATGTCCTCTATCCTCAACAACAAATAACTTCACTACCACAGGTTTATATGCCACAACAGAAATTCGCTAATGTACCTGTTCAAGGGGCACCAGCACCTGTTGTACAGACAGGAGGTTAGCATCAGGTGCAGACTACTGCATTGGTGAGCACAGGGAGTCAAGGACAATGGGGAGGGATTGTTGAAGGTGGAAACACCTTTTATCATACAGCCTGATGGGACGCACCAGGGAATCCCAATTGTTCTGTGGTAGCTAGGACTCTAGACCCAGAGGAAGAATCAATGGAAGAAATGAATATAATGGGAAGGCGGTATGCTTTCTTGGTTGATACAGGGGCAACAAAATCAAACTCTTGCCTCTCAGAAGGAAATGTTCCATTGTCCTCAGCCACCATGGATACGCAGGGCTTCTCTGGTGAAGTACAACGCATTCCATGCACAACACATCTGCCCATAGAGGTGGCAGGATTGCAAACGCAGGAGCGTCTCCTTTATTCTCCAAATTCACCAGCAAATCTATTAGGAAGGGATATCATGTCTAAATTAAACATGACAATAAGGTTTTAATCTGATGGGTCCATGACATGTGAAATACCAGGGCAAGCGAAATGTGGGATACATCTACTAAGAATACCAGAGGAATGTGGTTGGAAGGGCAGAGCCAGTGCATTGTAAATTGCTAGCAGATGCAGTACTTACGGTTCTGAAGACAGAGGAAATACTTTTAGAGAGATGGATGGAATTGCCACCTAGACTAATTTTCAGGAGACAAGCTGGTGGTGATGAACTGGGACAGGTGAATACCCTTTACCTTGAGCGCATGGAATAGGTTGGGTGCTCTGGTGGCATCAGATAAGGATGGAGGAATTTGGAAGGTCCTAATTTTTCTTATGCCTGGTCTGAGACCAAGGGACTTTTTAAATTCAGAACTCTTTTCAGATGATCCCACCAGGACTGAGATAATTTATACACACACTGCACCATTGTTAGTGCGTGTTTACCATACACAGAGCACATTACCAGTTGTGCCATCCCCCTCCAATGATATTGAAGCAATTGCAGCAGTCCCGCCTTGTCTCTGGACATCAGCTCCAGATGAAGTAGGACTGATACTATCTGCAGAACCATTTAAGATAAAGTTGAAGCCAGGTACACAATTGTTATGTGTAAAACAGTATCCACTGTCTAATGAAGCAAAATAAGGTACTAGAGGGACAATACAAAGCCTGAAGGATCAGGGAGACCTTGTAACACCACAATTTATCCTGTAAAAAAATCTATAGGTAATACTTGGAGGATGGTTCAGGATTTTCGCCCCCTTAATGCCATAGTATAAGCAAAGTACCCCATCGTGCCAGACCCATCTGTGATATTGACTAATATACCAAGTGACAGTAAACGGTTTTCTGTAGTGGATCTAAAGAATGTTTTTTTTAGCATACCTTTACATCCTGGCAGTCATTATTTGACAGCCTTCAGTTTTGATGGCGAACAAATCCAGTATTCTCGACTCCCCCAAGGCTATCGTGAGTCTCCATCTGTGTTTAATAAGTATTGAGAGATGAGTTGGTAAATTTCCAGTCAGACAGTACAGTCTTGCAATGTGTAGATGATGTATTAATATGTAGTAAAACAGAATCTGAATGTGTTTTAGACACTATCAATCTCTTAAAACTACTTGCTACTAAGGGATACAAAGTGGACAGGAAGAAATTACAGTTTGTGCAAAAAAAGTTGCTGCATTTGGGCCAACTGTTGTCTGCAGAAGGCTAAAAGATAGCAGGTTCTAGAATACAAACTATACGTGATCAGCCTCAGCCCAAGACAGTAAAAGACATGCAGAAATTTCTAGGCCTTTGTAATTTTGCACATCAGTGGGTATTTGATTATGCTACCATTATATAACCACTATTATATGCAATGAAACAAGCTAAAACTGACAACACATTCCACCCATCAATTGTGTGTCTTTTGCTTTCTCGCCCTAAGTGCGCCGGGTATGCCTAGACGTAGGTCCCGGGCTCACTGTGCCACTGGATTCAAGCTATCCTGTCTGAAGAGGGGTGAAACCCCGAAACCGATCCTAGGATGCTTGTTTCCGGTCCAGGGAGGACCTGGCTTGCCAGTTCGGGCTGGACTGTTCCCATAAGGCACAGTGTCACGACTGATTTGCCTATGGCCAGGTCTAAACTGGGGTGGCATGGTGAGCAAAAGAATGATGGATTTAACCCAGATCCCTTGACTGGGGGAGAATGTTTTGATTTGTTCTGCATTCCATCCATCAATTGTGTTTCTTTTGCAAAACTGACAACACAGGCATACAGTGGAGTGATGATAGTGTAAGTGCATTTCAGACATTGAAAGAAGCAACTGCTTCAGCCCCAGTGCTACCAAATCCAGACTACACAAAGAGAATGTTTCTGTTTTCTACTGCCACAGAGGAATCCATGATATCGGTCCTTACTCAAAAATACCCGATGGGTCACAAACCCGTCGCATATTTTAGTGGACTATTAGATCCAGTAATGAAAGGTCACTTTCCTTGTGAGTGAGTGCTTGCAGCAGCAGCTTTTGCAGTAGAAAAGAGTGGTACTATTACAGCAGGATGCCCTGTGACACTGCATGTTGAGCACTCTCAATTCGCTGTGCTGCAGAAAAGTAAAAGTACATTGACCACTCAAAGAGCGACAGGTTATGAAGTCATACTGTCAAACCCTTCTGTCTGCATTGAACGAGTACACTCAGTCAATCCTACAACATTTTTAGTGCACCAACTAGAGCCCACTGATCATGACTGTAGTGTAACTTTGGAGGAGGATCATCACCTGGCACATGAGAACCCCTTGTCTGATGGCCGACAATTGTTTATTGATGGTTCCTCATGGATAGACCAGGAGACAGGCAAAAGACATACAGGTGCAGCTGTCGTTGAGGCTATTGGTATGCCTACTGATTATACCTTACACACATTGCACCTCTTACCCTTGCCATCCCAAGACTCAGCCCAAGTGGCTGAAATAAAAGCATAGATAACAGCCCTACAGGCTTGTCAGGGTCAGCCAGTAACAATATACAATGATTCAGCATATGTAGCTACCACAGTTCACTCAGGGCTGAGGAGATAGGAAGAACAAGGATTTCTTAAATATGATGGGACACCAGTAGCACACTAACATCTTTTAGCTGACCTTATTGCTGCATTGCAAATACCATGTAAAATAGCAGTGGTTAAGTGCCAGGCACCTACAAAAGAAATGAATCTGCTGATACAGCAGCAAAGGAAGCTAGTTTATATGCAGTGAGTGAAAACATGCAGTATGTACACTTTAGATGCAGATGATGAGGTTGAGATACAACACTATGAGAATATTTCTATTATTAGACATTCAAAATGCAGGACCACAACATGAAACATATCTTTGGAAATCAAGAGGGGGAGAGACTGGATTTCTTGATCTCCTTTATAGATCAGAAAATTCAGGTAAAGTTATAATGCCTCAGTCACTACTTATAACAGCCCTTCGACAACTTCATTTACCAACACACAATTCTAAAAGAGTAATGATGGATGAATTAAATAAAAGCTGGTTTATCCCTAATCTAGGACCATTAGCCGATGTATTCCTAGCTTCATGTCATGTCTGTTATCAGTACTCTAATAAGAGGCCACCAAAAATGCCTTCATCCTCCATTCCAAGACCAATAGGTCCTTTCATAGAGTTACACATAGACTTTGTAGATATGATACAAAAATGTAATGGATATAGGTATTTGTTAGTAGTGGTGCATCCATTTTCACGATGGATTGAAGCAGGACCCTGCTCCAGGTGTGATGCTGACCAGGCAGCCAATTCCTGGTGAGAGAGGTCATACCATGGTGGGGGGTTCCTGCGGCAATATGCAGCGATAATGGCAAACACTTTGCTAACACAGTATTTCAGCAACTTACTTCACTATTAGGAGTGGAACACCAGTTTACCTGAGTTTACCACCCAGAGAGTAATGGAAATGTTGAGAGGATGAATGGCTTATTGACAAATAAAACATTTGCGAGACACTGAAAAAGAATTGGCTTTACTGCCTTCCCCTTGCTCTGTAGAGAAATGTCCCTTCAAAGGATCATCATTTGATACCTCACCAAGTCGTAACAGTTAGGCATTCTAATTTTTCTTTTAAACAAAATCAAATGATTCGTTCTGATACTAAGTCTGCATCAGAAAGTGTTTGGCAAGAAATGAATGCATACATGTCTGCCTTAACAAAAGCTGTAAAGGTTTATTCTAAACAGGTTCAGCTGCAACAGGCCGACAGTACTGCATCACCCCTGCCTTTGTCTAGAGCCATCAGCATTGGTTCCTGGGTCTTCGTGCGCAACTCCGTGAGAACATGGAAAGACCCCAAATTTCTAGGCATCCAACAAGTAACACAGAGTACACCAACGGCAGTAAAAGTGGAGGGGATAAGGAAATGGGTGCACGTAAATGACCTTATTCCATTTCTGGCCTCACTCCCGCAGAGAGGAGGAGGCAAAGGTCCAAGAATAAATGATACAATGTAGAGACGTTAAATGATATTTTTCATAGTATAATAATGAGTTCAGTGGTTAGGATTATAACTCTCATAATTTCCTATTGTATTATGTGTTATGTGGATGCAAAAGATCTCACTCATAGGGAAGAAATATGCTTTCGTAGAGCTGTTTTTAATGAAACAGATATACATCTATTGCATGATTCTTTACTTGATAATTTGTGGTACAAAAGCATTCATGATAAAGGTACCAATACACAAAATGATAGTTATTATTCCTCATACCACAGAAACACCACCTTTAGTGTATCCTAAAAAAGTGCCTGTTAATATAACAAAGTGTTTATTGCACCATTTCTTGTGTAGAATAAAAGAACAGTTACAGCCAACTCATGTTAGTCCTATGACTGCCAGAGTTAATACAACTAGATTTGATACGACTCCTGAAATTTTGCAAATTCTGACAGATAAAATAGAGATAATGAAAGAGTTATCCAGAATGAAGGGAGCAGGGCAGAAATATAGTTAGGTAAATTGGGAGGAAGCAGTATTGGAACGAGGTATTCTAGGGAGATCTAATACACCATCCACCTGTAATAATTGTTCTGCCAAACCACAGCCCCCAGATTGCGCAGCCAGGCCAGTATTAAGTATTGAAGCATCAGCATTTGCAAATAATAAATGGTTTACTGGAGCTAGGTGTTCATGTGGGGCCATATCTTTATGGAATGTAACAGAAACAAAAAATATTTTGAGATTTGATTATATAAAAGAATCATGTCAGCAAGTATGATATGAAAACATACAGAGATACACATGGACTGGAACTAAATGTCATCCTAAGATGGCTGTGAATCTAATGAGATTTTCTCTTTGCTTTCAGGGTAATGGGATCGTTAAAGTTGGAGGGAATCTCAATTGCAGCTGAACTATTTACAATGCCAATATGCAGGGCGGTACCTCCAGCCTTATGGATTTTTTTCTGGCAGTGTGGAGCTCGAATATACACTCAATTACCCCTTGACTGGAGCGGAATGTGCTCTCTAGTGACTTTGCATAACCCATCTATGGTAATGCCAGCAAAATAAATAAAAGATTTGCATTTGCATTCCATGTGTAAAGCATCAACTTTGCTGCATCATCACAGAAGAAAAAGGATGGCTGAGTACTTTGGAACTTCAGTGTGGCAGGATGTGCCCAAAGAGTAGAGGTTGTTCAATGATGCCCAAACATTTTTTGAAAGTCTGTTACCTATATTTCAAGCACAAGCCACTGCTCGCTGGGTTCAGATCACTCTGTGGGAATTCATGAAAGCAATACATGCTACTGAAGATGGCTTTAATGAAACTAAAGAAGAGCTGTCTTCAATCAGACTTATGGTAATGGAAAACAGATATGTTTTGGGCTTGATGACAGCAATCGAAGGAGGGGTATGTAGAAAAATGTATTCTGTGTGCTGCACTTTCATACCGGCAAATGATGAAGATGAAGGAAATCTAACTGAGGCCACAAGCCTGGGCGTTGAACTACGCTCCGTTCGCGGAGCTTGCGAAGTTTAGGCAACTTTGCGATTCGCGCAGAGCGCGAAGTTGCAGATTGCTACGCAATAGCGTAGTAGTTTTGCTTCCTCGCGCGCTCAATATTCATTCTCGCGCGCGCGGTAACATCTTACCGCGATTCTGCGTTCGCCAACTCGCTTTTCTGTCCGTTCGCGTGCGCCACGAGATTTGTAATATGGCTGCCCAAGCCCGCAAGAGTATGCGAACGCGAACACGTCATTCGGGCGCGCAAGCTGTCTTCCGGCGGCTGTCTTGGTAAGATCGCGATCCCGAACAAGCAAAAACTACAATCTGGCAAAGAATATCTATCGAGCTCCATAAAACCTTCTCTAAAATGATCATTTTGCTCAGAAAAACTCCTCAGATTGTGATTTTGCTGTAGTCTTTTGTGTAAGGAGTCCTTTAATTTTTTTAACTCTTTTTTTCAAGAGGAAGGAAGTGCCCCTGAGTCTTCAACTTCCTGTTCCTATCCAGCAGGCTCCTCCCAGTGCTTTGTCCATGTGCTGTTCAATTTCATTTGGATTTGGGGCTGGAAGGATCAATTTTTGTGTCTGTCTGCTGCATCATACCATTGGATTGGATTTATTTGAGGACTTTTTGATTTGAGATTTAATTTACTACACGTAAGTTGGAGAAATGGTGTGTTTGTTTCATTGGGGCTTGTTTGTACCTACATTTTTCTGGGATTTTCATTGTTTTTAAGAATTATTGTTGTGGGTGGCCTGTACTTTCAATAAGCGCTTAGTTGTTTTTCTCTGCAATTTCAGCCAGTAGGGTACCCATGGGTCCATGTTTCGTGGTGTCTGTTGAATTTCAACATCATGTAGGGCATGGATGGCATAGGATTAAAATGCTAAATGTGGCTGTGGTGTATTTCACTGTTTGTGTGTGTGTGTGTGTGTGAAATACCTTTGTTGGATGTGTGTGCTTGATGTGTAACTTCGTTCCAATCCTTTCGTAGACCTGTTGATTTTCATTTTTGTATTAAAGCTTTGTTGTTCAGCAGGCCTCCTTTGTCCGGTCATATATAGGCCAGCTTCAGTTCATTGTTTTCCATGGCCTGTTGTGACTGTGAGTGGCCATGTGGCTTGTGGCAATTTTGTGATGGTAGTTTAGTAGTGTGTGCTTCTTTTTCCATAAAGACCTGCATTTCTTTTCTTTGTTCCCCTTGGCTTATGCTTGTTGTTGTTGTGTCCTGGCCATGTGTGTGGCGGCCATTTTGTGAAGGCAGGCATTGTGCTTTTGTCATAGGCTTACATTGTCTGTCTTCCATTTCTTGTTGTTGTGGGTGTGTAGCGGCCATTTTGTAGAGCCATCCAAGCAGTGTGCTTGCTTTTGCCATTCTGTTCCAAGCTTGTGGCCTAGTCTGCCAGTAGGCCCAGAGGTAGTCATCCTCAAATCGTTGGTGCATTATTTAAATTTACAGTTTGTGTTGTCTGTTGAATTTGGCTGGCTTTGGATTGAATTGCAAAAGGTGTTTTTTGGGGTGGAATAGCAGTTTTTGGGTGTGTGTTAAATAAATAGGGCTTTTCAGCCAGTAGGTAACCCTAGGGATTCAGCTCGCGTACATTCGGTAACTCTGCACAGCGCGACAACGCGGACTTACAGTTTTTGTCATTTTCGCGCTCTCAATATGCATGTTCGCGCACGCGATAAAGCCTTTTTGTACAGTTCGCGATCCCAAACACGCAGCATTTGCAATCTGGCAAACAATATCTCGCAAGCAACATCAATACTTCTCGAAAACGCTGATTTTGTGCATTTTGCTAAAAAAACTCCTCAGGTTGTCATTCTGCTGTAGTTTTGGAGCACGGAGTTACTTTTATTTATTTTTTAATATTTAGGAGAGGAAGTACGTTCCACAGAGACTACAACTTCCTGTTCCTGTCCTTTGTAATCACTTTTTAGGTCTCGCCTGACCCAGCGCATGCGCTGGTCTGGCGAGACTTATTGAGAGGGCTCCATAAAGTGCTACCAGGCCAGCCTAGAGCTACAGTGCATGTGCGCGGGAGCGTGCGCCGTGCTTGACCACGATTACTTTCACTTTCACGGCCGTACGGCCGCTTGGCATAGCCAATAGGTCTCGCTTTTGGGACCTTATAAGTATTTAGTTATGCAACTGTTGCATGGCTAAACACTTATAAGGTCCCAAAGGTGAGACCTATTGGCTATGCCAATGCTTGTTTTGTTATTATTGTGGTGGGTGGCCTGAGCATCTGTGGCAGCCATTTTGTGGAGGCAGGCATTGTGCTTTTGCAATAGGCCTGCATTCTCTGTCTTGTATTCCTGACCGTTTCTTGTTTTTGTGAGTGGCCTGGCCATGTGGTGGCGGCCATTTTGTGGGACCAGCCACTGTGCTTTTTCCATAGGCCTCCAAGCTTGTGGCCTAGTCACACAGTAGGCCCAGTGGTACTACTCATCAATCATCACGGGTGCATGGAAGTTAAACAACTGTTTTTGTGTTGTGCGTTAAATTTTAACATCATGTATGGCTTTGGATTGAATTGTAAAATGTGGGCTTTACTTTTTTTCGGGGGTATATTTCACTTTTTGGGTGTTGTAAATAAATGCCTTTAGTTTTTATGTGTATATGTTTGTTGTTGTTGCTCCCTGATGCTGCATCCATCCCATAAGATGCACAAATTTTTATTTAGGGCAAACAGGCTACACTACATTTATGTTTTTGTTCTTTGCTATTCTTCTTCCTGAGTTTACACAGTACAAGTACACCAGGGGCACTGGCCGTGTCAGTCTCATAAATGGCTATACTGTTGCTGTTCACTGATTTCATGAAATGTAATATTTGTGACCACCCACCAGACACTAAGAAGTTATATATTATATTATTGATCTTTTGACTGATGTTCTTCTGGCTTTTTTGCTTTTAGGTGCACAAAAGACGGAGGAGGTGTGTCATCATCATCGACCTTTGTGGTGCCAGACCGACGTCCTGCTGCTGTACACGACGTGACGTGTGAGTGACCTGACCAGGCATCTCTGCAACTTGTGCAACTGAGTGCTGTTTTGACATCTGAAGAAGATGCCCCCAAAGAAAGCAGGTAGCAGGTCCTCCGGTACCAAGAAAGTTGCCATGGAGATGAAGGAACAGAAGACGAAGGAAGTGTCACTTAAGTCTGGTGTGCCTCCCAAAACCTTTTTTGGGACACCAAAAATGCCGCCTGCAGCAGCGGTGTCCGAGGGGCCAAGCTGGGGGCAGCACCTCCACATCAGTGGGCCAACCCACCAACCCAGGCCCAAGCAGATGAGTGTGGAAGAGGTAGCCAGCCTTATGGTGGAAAGCAGTGATGCTGAGCCTGAACTAAACTTATCGCTATCTCAAAGTAGTACACAATCAACGCAAGAGGGAACACAGCAGTTCAGGAAATTGAGCCTCATGCAGAGGAAGAAGAGGAAGCCACTCCTTCAGAAGTTCCATTGTCTTCCAAATCCCCAGCAAGGAAAAGGAGGGTTAGTACATCAAGTTCTTCACCAAGCCCCCCTTCTGATGATCTAGATGCCACTTGGAAGCCACAAACTGAGTCTGAGAGGGAAACACGTCACAAGAGCAGGCATGGGAAAAGGAAGGTTCCAGAAAGCCTTACACTTATGGAGGTTGATGTAGAAGAGCAGGATGATGATGATGAGCCAGTCATCACGAACATCACTCCCGGGCCTGAGGAGATGGAGACCAACATTTTCACACTATCCAAAATGGCTGCGAGGGATTTAGCACGCATACCTCCAACACAGGTAACACCAACACGACCTTCAGCTTCCATATTTACATTAGCAAAGGGCCGGCAGCGTCCTACATCCAGCACAAGCACCACCTCAGCAGAAGTAGGTAGTGGTATTGCACAGAGTCAAATTCAACACACACCCTCCAGTTCATCCGGCATTGGAAGTGGCACCTCCAGCAGGAGACAAAAGTTAAGCTCCCCAGTGTGGGACTTCTTTACGGTTAGCGGAAAGGAGGAGAACATTGCTATATGCTCCGTTTGTCATACCTCTGTTAGTCGTGGTAAGCTTGGTACAAACTATGGTACCGGAGGCCAAATGAACCATCTGAAAAATCACCACGCAATCCAGTGGGAGGAGCACCTTAGTCGCATAAAAACTGGAACCATTGCTGTTGGGGATAAACGAGTAGAAAGTCCGCTCACGGTGGAACAGGAAGAAGAGGGAGATATTCTCTGTGGTAGTGGTACACAAAGTAGCCCTGTCCCCAGCACTGCAGTGGTAACGCCCACATCCTCAGCCACATCTCAGTGGCACAAGAGTAAGAGTCAGCCTGAGACACCAAGGAGTACTGCTTTCAAAAAAAGCGCGACGTTGAGCACAGGAAGGAATATCACGCAGCCTACCATTCTTAGCATGTTTACTAGGCCGGAGGGGCAGTACGAACGCAACCACCCAATAGCACGTTTGTACAATGCGAAGCTGGCTAAAATGTTAGCACTGGACCTTCTCCCTTTTTCTTTTGTTGAAGGGGTGGGTTTTCTTGAATTTCTGACCACCATCTGCCCAAAATGGAAAGTTCCCAGCCGCTACTATTTCGGAAGAGTTGCTGTTCCAGCACTACATCACGACGTGCTGGAAATGCTTGGAAAAGCCTTAAAACAGAGTGCTGTTCAGAGTATCCACCTGACAACAGACATGTGGACCAGTTGCCAAGCCACTGATTACATGTGCATCACTGCTAACTGGGTCTCTTTTTCGGGTGTAAAAGATAAGATATCTGACGGTGTTGTTGACACCGCTGAGATTTTTAAAGACACTCGCAAACATGCAACAGTAGCCATGTTTGCTTTGGAGAAATCTCATACTGCTGCAAACATGTTGGATGAGTTTAACAGCAAGGTGTTTGAGTGGCTGCGACCAAGAGGGCTTACCATTGGTTTTGGTGCCACGGACAATGGCAGTAATGTAGTTAGGTCCATGAATGATTGTGGCTATTTCAGGGTCCCGTGTTTAGCACACTGCATTAACATTGTTGTTCAAGACTTTCTGAAAAATGAAAGCAAAGTCAGCAGCTTACTGACCACCTGCAGAAGAATATGCACACATTTCAACCATTCTTTTAAAGCCCGGAAGCAGCTGAGGGTCATTCAACGTGAGCATAAAATGCCGGTCAAAGCACTCATCCAGGAGGTGCCAACACATTGGAACTCAACTTATTACATGCTTGAGCGTCTGTTTGGGCAGTACATACCACTCAATGCTTATGTCATAAAAAGGTCAGGAGATCCTACTGTGAAAGGCATGACCGTTGAGATGGCCCAATGGGACCTCGTTAAATGCCTGACAGAGATGCTACTTCCTTTTGAGGTCTTCACACGTGAAGTCAGCAGGGAGGACTGTACTATGGGCCAAGCTATCCCATTGTTGTACATGCTAGAGCAAGAGCTGAAGGCGGTGTCAGAAATGTACGCAGGTGTGGATGACAAAGTAGACGCATATTATTTGGCGGACACCTTAGCCGCTCGCTGATCTGACAATACAAGGATTCAAAATAATATTGTGTCACATCGACATTTCATTACTGCCTCAATTTTAGATCCACGTTACAAATTATTGCTGAGCAGTAATGAAGTAATTCCTTTTTCAGAAGTGGATGTTGCCAAGTACAAAACTTTGATAGCTGAGGAAGCCACTGACTTTGAAAACGAACGGATCTTAATTAGAGGCCTGCCACCCCAGGGCAGAAAAAATACTGCAGGGCACCCAGAGTCAAGTTCTACTTCAGAGGCCGAGAGCAGTGTGTTTGCCTCCCAGCAGTCAACAACACTGCCAGCAATAACATCAACAGCACCAACAGGATCATCAGCCACATTTAAAAAAACGGCAGGTGACTGGTTTCTACGGAAAGGGTTTTGTACGTCCATGACTGATGCAAAGGCAAAAGAGGCCAAGCAAATCGGAGCACCCCTGAACATTGAGCGGATGGTTCAGGCCTATCTAGATGACACAACAGAGGTCTTCATGGAGCAAAGCCCATTGGTGTATTGGTATGGGAAAAGAAGCCAATGGCCAGTGATCAGCAGGCTGGCGATAAAGTATGTGGCTTGCCCTGTTGCAAGTGTCTCTTCAGAGCGTGTTTTCAGTGCTGCTGGTGCCATTGTTACTGTGAAAAGGACCAGTCTCTCGCCCAAAAGCGTGGAGAGGTTAACCATGATCAAAATGAATCAGCACTTTATACCACCGGAGTACAAAATACGTGAATCACAGCATGAAGAGGAGAGCGACTTCGATGACATAAGTAGTGGGTTCTTACATGACGTACTTCTGTCCGAACCACCAGAGTTTGAGGACGGGCTCCTCTTCCCTGACAACTAGGCTTTCAAATTGTTCTCCCTTCCTTTATTTGTGTGTGACTGTGTATCTGTTTTTCTGGTTTAAAATCTGATCACAACAAATCCATCAACAGTCTCCTCTTTTTATTTCCCTATTGGAGTTGTACATCTGTGCATAACTGTCCACTGCACTCCTCAGAGTCCTGCTCCATCTTCCTTACTCTCCCTAAATACATTTCAAGCAAGCCAGACATTGGATGGAGATGGAGAATAGTACATTACATGTTGCCTCTAACAGTCCCTCCATAAGAAGTGAAATGTGACTCCAGCTATATTCCGTTTTGTTTCCAAGCCGAAAGAAACTCATCACTGACTGTTAGAAGGCTAGGCAGGCATCAGATCTGACAGCCAAAGAGAACAGCAAGACAGGCAATGAGTGATTATTGTGAATGATGGCATGCATTGCATTGGATGCTTGCTGACTACGAATGAATGTGCATGAAGCCGAACTATACTAGTTTATCGACAAAGTAAAAGTGACTCAGGTCAGGTGACAGTCAATGTTTCCTTGTTGTTTAATAACCACATTGTACTCCTACCACTTCAGGTGCCGCCCAATATCCGTTGCAATTTTGTAATATGGAATATATTATAAACTTAATCAGTCACTACAGACTGAGTTGGTGTTGGAGAACACATACCACACGGTCATCATGATGCTGCTGAGCATACTATCTTTGCACACAGTCAGTCAGTTGGATCGGAGATAATTGATGGAATAACTGCGTTTCATGGACTGCCTTAAAAGGTAAACAGTTTCAACAAGAACCACAGCAGACCTAGGCTACATGTCCGTGTAGTGGTGTGGACTGGAGTAGAGTGTTGTGGTATGAGGGACAGTGGCGCATTGATTTAGTCACTTCATTTGGAAAATGCTAGGTTGCTGCAGTGCATATGCCATTTGTCTGGCTCGGTCAAAATGTAAGGTAAGGGGTAGGGTGCCTGGCCTGTGCCACGGTTGTCCTATTCTGTGGCTGTGCTGGCCCCTGTCCTGTTGTTGTTGTTGTAGCTTAATGCTGTAGAGTAGACACTATGTATCCTATTCAAGCTGCCTCAGTCTGAAAGTATTCTCTCAAGAGTCTTTTCTTCTCTTCTTGCACTCCACTGTAATTGAGTTTATTTTTTTTTAATTCAGTTATTTTTCAATACCCCTTTTGGTTTTCCATCTACACTTACAGGCCGGCCTTTAACCTGTGCTATAGTGGGAGAAACAACTCACACTTACCTTACCAATCCGCATCAGGCAGGCAGTGGTACCCAACATTGATGTGCGGAGTGTCCATGGAAGGGAGGACCAAGAGGAATGACGAGAATGATGCAATTCCGTATTTGGACCAGGATAATACAGTAACTTTA
This sequence comes from Triturus cristatus, assembly GCF_964204655.1. Lineage (NCBI taxonomy): Eukaryota > Metazoa > Chordata > Amphibia > Caudata > Salamandridae > Triturus > Triturus cristatus. The sequence continues at coordinate 928,288,233 of NC_140588.1, forward strand.
GTATCATTCATCATTCGTCTTTAAATGTATTTGATTCCTTTTTTCTCTTCAATCATTACGACTGTGTGTTGTGGTTTATTTGGTAATTGATCCCTACCACTATTTTTTCATTTCCTTTGCTAGCTTGAAAAATAAAAGTAAGCCCGGTACAGCATGTAATTTGGTTCGGTCTGAGCTCTGAGGGCGGCAGACAGGCAAGGCAAATTTCATATTAATAATTTCTGTCCTGTACTGTCTAATTGTGTAGTAGTAGTTAGTAAGTACAACTCATTATCATTAACCATCAAGTTCTCTTCCTCAGCATGCATGCATTTCCTTTTTCTCACTTTATACTTTGATTTCTTTGATAATGGATCATGGTCGTCTTACAAGATTGTGTTTTACTTTTGTTGTGTCCATGCATACTGTCTGGTTTTCTTTCTTCTTTCTCAAACCTTTCCCAAAACCCCACTTCCCATCCATTCATCAAACCCTAACCCTCTTCCCCCGAGCTGTGTGATTTATATTGAGGTGTGATGTGACTAATTTAAATGTACACCAACAATTGATCACACGCTTGCTGGGGCAGATGTGGTGAAAGTAACACTAATTGAATTTCAACTAAGGCAGGGCAAGGATCTTCTTCTGCTTGCCAACCCATGCTGTAGTTTACTTTGTTCTACTACTCCTCCCACAGTCTCTCAGTCAAGTGACTTTCTCTTTCTTTTTTCAAATGCTATTGCCAGTGTCTAATACTACCACCACAATAATGGCAACTTCTCCGTTCATTTGGGAAACCAACCATGCAGCCATCAGTGTGCCGAACTTCATCATCATCATTTACAGGTAAGATACGTTTGGTGGGAGGTATAATGGACTAGGAGGAGAGACTGACAGTACTATTATGACAATTAAAAATAACTCAGTGAGGGGTTCTGCATTTATCGGTTTGTGTGTTACAAAATCGGCAGATCTTTTCAATCAAACGCTGGCTGCGGGCATGCAGCTGCAAGGAAACAAAGTATCAAACCATGTAACTGAATGTGATTGAATTCGGAAAACAGTAACCCACCACAAAACATGAACATCATATGTTTAAGTAAATAATATAAAATTTAATAGACCCTAACAAAAATAAACTATCCCACTCTGACCTAACACACCCCCCTCCCTAACCCCAACCAATGTCCACAACGAAAGTCCAAGTCCCAATGTCCGAAAGTGAATCCCCAATGCCCAGAAACTCACCCACCAACAAAAGGAATTTAAAAAGGGGCAAATGACAAGGTCCTCTATAGTCGGCGGGCCTTCAGGTGGTTATCTACCAGGATTTTTACCCGCTCCTCTAGGTTCTCCTCCAAGTGGGCCATCCGGTGGAGCAGCTGGCGGCGAAATGCCCTGCAGTTACATGCAGGGTGGGGGGCAGCAGTGGTTGAGATGGAGGCGCGGCGGCGGGCGGCTGCTGGACCACGGCGCCGTAAAACTGGAGGCAGGGCCTGACTGGGGCCCAGGGCATTGGAGGAGGCTGCAGCTGCAGCCGCCTCCTCCTCCTCCTCCGCCTGAGCCACCAGCCGGCGATTTTCTTCGCAAATGGCCTCCAGTTTACGGCGCCGGGCCCTGGCGGCCAACTCCTTCCTCGATGGTTTAGGTGTGGATGTGGAAGGAATATCTGTATACCAAGAAAGAAAAAGAACATGTTGTAGCCAATACTCTTAGCAAAACACAAACACTAAAATCATTCAACACATAGTGTCACAGTATCACTAGCAAGCACAGTACATAACATTTGTGATTTGGTGGTAAGTATCTATACTCCTACTTCCTTGGACTCTAACATTTGTGGGAGTTTCCGACATTATACCCGTACTATGTACTCCGGTACACCAGTCGTGTTATTCTTATCTCTAGTTTAGCGCAATTACATAACCTTGTTGTAGCCGGCATGCCAGCTCAGTCAGCTAAGCTTGCACCGAAGAGAAACAGATATGAGTCACAAGATGCAGACTCACGTTAGTTTTATTTACTACTACTGTCTGCAGGTGGGGAAGCTCATATTTTTGTATTACGCCTTACGGCCGGTGGCACTGGCCATACTCTGTCTGTTACATGAGGGCAAATGATCAATTTCACGTACACCCTGCCCTGGGTACTACAAAAAGGCAGATTATTTATCTGATCCAATGATCATTGCTTATATTTATATTATAGATGGTAAGACGACATCAGGTCAGTAGCGGTCGGTGGTGGGAGTGCTGCCGGGCAGTGATGTGGGAAGGTGCAGGGTGGGGGTAGTAAACTATGGATTATGGACAATCACAGGTAATTAAACAATAGATACCAAAAAAAAAAAAAATTGTTGCACGCGCTGCATCGCATTCAGTGGTGCAGTGCACACAATGAAAATCATTTTATTTATTTTTATGTTGATTACCTGTATTTGGCCGTAATACATAGTTTACTTGCCAGTGCCACCCACCCTGCCCCTCCCCATGTCACCGCCGGCCAGCTCTCCCACCAACAACCGCTACTGCATAGGGTACTTTGCTTTCATTGATTGTGTAACCATAACCAACAGATAGGCCACCCTTTGCAGGCTGGCTGACCCAATCGAAAATACATTAATAGGTAGGGAGTGGTCCCCGGAGTCGGAGGAAGGGGCTCCCGCTTGATAATATATATATATATATATATATATATATATATATATATATATATATATATATATATATATATATATATATATATATATATTCACTGAAAAAACCATGGGTTTCACACACGTTATAGTTAGGAATTAGCATTTAAAAAACCTTAGAAATTCAATGAAAAAACCAAAGGTTTCACACATGTTATAGTTAGCTGGACATTTCACTCGTAAAAAACCATTGAAATTCCCCCGTTATAGTTAGTTCAGCTAACTATAACTCACGCGCCCGCAATGCACTACTGATGACGTCACATATTACATCACTCATGACATGGTCAGTGACATCACTCATGACATCACTGATGACATCTCAAATGACATCACTGATGACATCATCCAGTGAATGTGTGTTTTTCTGAAAATTAAATATGTTTAATATATGTATATCTCAAGGTCGATGGAAGAATAAATGAGTATATAAGTGTCTAAATTGATGATTTGTTTTTGAAAAATTGATTGTATTACTGACTGATTAAGTGTATCTTTTTGAATACATGGCTAAGTGAGTAATGTTTAAATGTGTAAATACCTGTATCAGTCTCTCACTTTGTGTATAAGTGTCTGCATGGGTTGGTGAGTAGCTACATGGGTGTTTATATAGGTTATTATTTGGTTTTTTGAGTCTCAGTATGAGTGTCTGAGTGTCTTCATGGTGCAGTGGGGGGTATTACGTAGTGCATAGATGCATGAATGAGTGACTCACTGTTTGTATGTGTTGAAGACAGCATGTGTGCAGCAGTGTATGGGTAGATGAGTGTGTGCATGGGTGTGTTAGTGAGTGAATGACTGTCTCAATAGTGTCTTCATAAGTAACTACATATGTTTTAAACTAGTATATGTGACTATTGGTGTTTATAAGTGAGTATATGTGAGAGTGAGAGATTGGAAGAGTTCCTGTATGAATAAGTATGTGTTTCTATAAGTGATAGTTTAAAAGACTAAGTATGTGTAAGTTTCTGTAAAAGTAAGTGTGGTGGTGTGTGTATAACTGTATATGCAAGTAAATGGATGTTTGATTCTTTATTAGCATGAGTGACTATGTGTGAGTAACTCTATGGATGAGTGGCATTGTGTTACAGGATGTTTAGGTGTATGAGTACATATGATGTGTGAGTACATGTATGAGTGACTGTATAGGACTGTTGGTGGATGAGTGGATGTGTATGTGGATCTTAGAATTACTGAATAGGTTGTTGTAACTGGTATTGGTATGTCCATATTTTTGAAAATTTCAGTCTCTTTTTTTGAATGTTTGTATCAAAGGTTATATTAGGGTGAGAGGAGGTCTACCACTCTGTCACAAGGATGATGTCATCAGTGATGTCATTTGAGATGTCATCAGTGATGTCATGAGTGATGTCACTGACCATGTCATGAGTGATGTAATATGTGACGTCATCAGTAGTGCATTGCGGGCGCGCGAGTTATAGTTAGCTGAACTAACTATAACGGGGGAATTTCAATGGTTTTTTACGAGTGAAATGTCCAGCTAACTATAACATGTGTGAAACCTTTGGTTTTTTCATTGAATTTCTAAGGTTTTTTAAATGCTAATTCCTAACTATAACGTGTGTGAAACCCATGGTTTTTTCAGTGAATTTGCAAGGTTTTTTAAATGCTAATTCCTAACTATAACGTGAGTGAAACCCATGGTTTTTTCAGTGAATTTGCAAGGTTTTTTAAATGCTAATTTTTTTTTTTTCTTCTTTTTTTTTTTTTACATATTTTTATTTTAATTGTCTATCCTTTTTTAAAGACTATGGTTAAATGTTAAAAATTCTACAATATGTTTTTATTTTACCATTTTTTTAAAATAAACAGGTAAAATGTATTAGTCTTACATATTTTTTATTTTATTTTTTTTACCGTGCGCGTACGGTAAGCGCACGTCTTGCTGTAATTACGTTAGATTTCTACGCTGTTTGCGTTCATTTACGCAATTTGCGTAGACGCAGGTCACGCTCGCACAGCGCGTAACGCGTACGCTGCACGCGCACGTTACGCGGAAGTGAAGGGGCGTGCCTGTTTTGCGCATGCGCGCGTGCGCGTGTCTTTTTTACGCGCATGCGTACTTTTGCCGTAAGCGCACCGTAAGCGCACCGTAAGCATACGGTGGGTCATGTGATCATGAAACACAACTTTTGATTGGTTGAAACTACTTTCAGTTCTAGAACTCTCCTACACCACACCCATTCCCCTCATTTCTGCTTGTGATCCCTTAGGAGAAGGAGCTGGGTTGTCTTTGTGATACGATGGCAGAACAGCAGAGCCCTTCTGAGAGTGAGGCTAGCAGCACTACCTTGAGGCAGAGAGCGAGGAAACAAAAGACCTCTTTCATATGGGAGTATTTTTCTTTTCCAGAGGGCCAGCGAAAGGTAAATGCACCCTTAGTGACTTGTAAGTTGTGTGGCCGTGTACTTTCAAGAGGGAATCCCGACAGGAAGTATTCCTTCGGGAATCACACCATGTTGAGACACCTTAAGGATGTACACAGAAGGACACATGCTCGACTTACTGAAGGTAACCCTTCAGTAAATCAACCAAGCACATCCACAGCAGCTCAGCCTGGACCATCATCTGCAGTGCCGAGTCCTTCTTCTGCAGGTCAGGTGAGCCCTTCATCTGTGGGGGGAGCATCTCCTTTTTCTTCTCCTCAGGAAATTAACCCTCGGTTTCTGAGGGTTGAAATACGGTGCGCCACTTGTCATGATCTAATTTGTTATAGGGAGACCAGTATTTCCCTAGTGAACAATAAAATAGATCAGCACACTTGTCGTACCGTCTAATATTCCCATTCTTTCTTTCCTCTGTCCCTGCATGAACACAACGGCTCTTTTAAGAGCCAACCTTACCTTTCATCTATTTTTTATATATGTTTTTAAAACTTTTTTTTGTTTTTTTTTTTACCGTACGCGTATGGTACGCGTAATTATTATTATTTTTTTTAAAAAAACACTAAAAATCAATTAGCACATTACAAGGTCCTTGAGAGACTACAATGAAAAACTGAAAATGTGATTGTGGAGAAGTGGAAAAAAGGGACCATGATATTTTTGACTTACCATACCCACTCAAAAAAATATTCATTCATTTAAATTTTTTTTTAATTGCTTTAAAAATGGTTCTAGTTTTCGAAAATGTTCTATCTCTATCTGATAAAAAAGGAAAAAGTATTAATATTTAATAAAACATTTTATAATACAGTACACATATTTACATATTTTTCAAAAAAAAATTTTGCCTTTTTTTGGCTGTTTTCAGAATATATTGCATTTCACTATAAATTGTGAAAGCAATTGCATTCATCATTTAACAGCGGGCAAAAAAAAAATTAACAATCTCAAAGATTGTTTTAAAAAAGCCCACAATCTCTTTTTGCATAAACATAAGTTTATAGAAATGCATAATATTCTTAAAAAATATCATCTAATATCAATACTTATTTCTTTAAAATACCGTCTGATATTTTTGTTTCAGAAGTATAATCACAAAAATATATCTCACATAACTCCACAATACATATGGTTCCATTTCCTTTAGGCCAAATAGTAATTTTAAAATTCTTTTTTGATTAAATTTCCAATGTTAATCCAATAAAAATCTAAAGTTTAAATTGTACAGATCTCACCGATTCTCTGTAACATTTTGGTTTCCGAAAGATTTATTAATAATTAAATAAGTCCACAATAGAATTGTTTACCTTTCCGCATGGCCAAATAGTAATTTTAAAAATCTTTTTTGAATAAATTTCCAATGGCAATCCAATAACATTCCAAAATTTAAATTGTGCAGATGTTACCGATTTTTTCAAAATTTTTGGTTTTCCAAAGTTTCATTTAAAATTGAAAAAGTCCACATTACAATTGGTTACCTTTCCATTAGGCCAAATGGTAATTTGTAAAATCATTTTTTTTTTAAATTCCACTGGTAATCCAATAAAATGGTAAAATTGTTTTGTCCAGATGTTGCCAAATCTCTCTAAAATTTAGGTTTCAGGAAGATTAGATAGGAATTTGCTAAATCAAAAGGCAAACGTTGCTTAAAAATCAATTGGGAATCATTACACAGTGTCCAGCCTTTTTCACATTTAAGATAAACTGTGTAATGTCCAGAAGTTACAGTAGGTCCATCATGGAAAATTATTGCAACTGTTACAAAAGTTTTTCCTGAAATTGATAATTGCTGTCCTGTAAACTTCTTTATTAAAGTATCCAATTTTGAACCATCAGCTTTACAGCGTTGCATCATTAAAATTACATACTGTCCGTATTCCTTTAAAATTAACGTTGAAAACATGTCAGATTGACACTCACTGCATTCCATGCTATGATTAGCATCTTTTGTAGTAAGGACTCCCTTAATACGTACATACATTGTTAAGTTAGCATAACCACGTTAGAAGTTAGAAAGCCATCTTGCTGCTTTTGCACACGACACTGCGTTCACATGTTATTGCTTAAACAAACTGCTGACTCGAGTTTTGCCTCACACGAGAGCAATCTGTTGTTACCATCCCGAGCTCTGCGCAGCGACCTTGGTCTGCACACGATGTGACAAACAGTCTGAGTTGTTAGACAATGCATGTTTTCCACTCTAGGTTGATCGACCCACTATTTAGTCATAACACACGAGCAGCTGCACATACCTGAAAGGTGGTGCTTTTAATATCACAGACATCATGTTTATTATTCAGACCGAAGACGAGCCTTCCTGCGAGAAGACTCCTGATGCTCCTGTGATGTGATTTCACTAAGCTGATCTTTGAGGTATGGGGTCCCCTATTCAAACCTAAGAGACCTTCTGTTAGTCTAATAATAATATTAGCGTCTTAGTAAAGGGAAGGTGGTAGTATCCACTGTCATTATAACATGATTACCCCTTTTATATTCTATGGAATTGTAACTATGTTGATGGTTTTGATTTTAATCATTTGTCTGCTTGTATTAGCCAAAGTACTGCATATTAGGACACGTGGTCTATAAAAATAAACTCTTTTTATTTTCACCGTGTCTCTGTTGATTCTTGTTGTGGACTGATGTGAGAATAATATACGAACAGGTATTTCCGATTCCCACCATTCCTGAGTATGTACTGAGTCGCTTGTTCTGGGTTGTCTTTTCATTGGGACCGCCGAGCTAAAGCTCGGATAACGAATGGGACACTAATGCTAGCCGGATACTGGGTTCTGGGTTCTGAGGTGAGTTTCTGGTACACCACAACTCACTGAGGTCCTGGGGTTCTACGCATAGTTCTGTGTATAAGCAGAATCCCTGCAACATGGCGCACCTAACGTTTGGTCTATGAGTTGAAACGCCTTAGTAGTGCTCGCGTTTGTCCACAACACCCTCATTCTTGTTTCCAGATAACAAGTCTGACGGATTTAAACCTACCTAGGTCTATTGATATAGGTTCCTTCAAGCTTGATCATTAAAAAGGTTATTGAACCCTTGTGCTACTGATAGTTTCAAGTGTGTGTTGTCCTAATGTCGGTGGATATTGCGGCGCATAGCCGTGCAGCTCTGAAACGTCATTTGACGCAGTATGGGGTGCCGGACACTGGTATGGACGTCATCTTTGTGGTGGGAGCCGATGCGGCTCATCCCTATGAGTTGTTCTACTCTTGGGTGACGATTCCGGCGGTAGGGGATGATAACACCTTTCATTCTTACACTGCCGCTGCCGTGCCAGCGAACTATACGCCGTATAGGACACAGGAAATACCAATATCTGCTTGGCAGCATCTTATTTGGTTTAATGGCGCCCTTCCCCATGTGGTTATACCGCCAAGAATGGGCCCTTTATCAATTGCAGGGGCCACTTGGCCGGTACTAGCCGGATTTACGCCTCATCCCCGTTACCTCACGGTGACGGTGGCTGAGTTGCGTGTAATGCACACTGCCCTAATTACGGTATATAGGGCATTGGTACAGTACGTGTCGCGCAATGTGCAGGCGGGGGCACCTGCTGTTGCGGGTCAGCCTACTGATCATCACGCGGTGGTCATTAGTCCTGTTATGGTTAATTCTGTTATGGGCAAGCGCCCCCAAACTAGGGATGATTTCCCCTTTTGGCTTGCTGAAAAATTTGACCAAATAGAAGCGGTTTACCCGAATACTTCTCCTGTGGAGAAACACAGGATCCTCACCATTAGTTTGCCTAAAGACTTGGTCCCCCACATAGATGATTGTGTAAATTGGGGCAAGGTCTTTGCAGCGACGTACGCGCAGTGCTTTGGCACTCCGTCTATGTTGCAGCTGCCCTCCGTTATCAAAAGAGTTCAAGAGAACCATGGTGCGGAGTCTGCGATAGAGTTAGGGATGCGGCTCCTCGGTCAATTTGACCTGGTGGCTACCATGATAATAGGAAACCTTAAGGGTGATGCTTTGCATTTCCAGGTTCGTAATGAACTGAAGCGAGTTGCTGAGGAGGACAAACCGCAGGAATTTGCGAAAATAATCGCAGAGGCATATCGGGATTTGGGTCGTAGCTCTTTAGGAGTTAAACCTGTAATAAAGAATCCCGATCTCAAGCAGCAGGGTAAGGCAGAAACCCCTGGTAAGGACGACCGACCAAGTTTTCCAAAACAAAATTGGCGGTTTAAACAACAGGGAAAGCAGCAGCAACAGAAACAGGGCTCTCGGCCTGCCTCTCCCGTACAGTCAAGTAGTGAACGCACTTATGATCTGCGCGATCGTGCTACTATAAAGTCTCCTGATAGATTTCAGGTTTCTGAACAGCGCTCTCCTCGTTCTTCACAGGAAACATCGGCTACACAGTCCGGTGGCGGAGGCGGTGGCAAAGGTCGGGGTGCTCCACAACAGCGTGACCAACCCCGGCAGACTGAGGGTAAAGGCAAGCAGGACGAATTTGCACGACAAAGACCCCCGTTTCAGAAGAAGAAAGTGGCGGCTCTGACGGCAAGGTATGCCTCAGATAGTGCGGACACGGCTTCGGAACCGGACATGGGCGCTGACGCTCCTGGACAGCGCAGCGGAAATCACCATAGTCCGTCAAGCTCTGCGTCCATTTCTGGCGGTGACAGCAACTGATATATCGGTTACTGTTGAAACAGCTGACACCAGAGTGGCTCCCCCTGACAGACTTTATGAAATAGTCTTATTAATTGAGGGTGACATACAACGTACAATAAAAGGGATTTTTTGGGATAATCTGACCACCACCTATGATATCCTCCTAGCGGAGGCAGATTGGCCCCCAGCTTTCATTTTAGAGGCTCCTAGAGGGGAGGAAGTAATCCTCCCGTCCTTTGCGCACACAGTGCCTAAGGACCAAGCTGAAGTGTATGCTGGGGAGTGGGCGCTTGCTCTTGCGCCGGTGGTGTATCGTACTCAGGTGGGATGGGACAGATTGTCCCCCTGCCATGAGATTCCATTGCGGTCTATGCCCCAGCCTCAACCTCAATATCCTATGCGTCGTGAAGCGAGACCCCACGTCACGGCAATCCTTTATGAAATAGTCTTATTAATTGAGGGTGACATACAACGTACAATAAAAGGGATTTTTTGGGATAATCTGACCACCACCTATGATATCCTCCTAGCGGAGGCAGATTGGCCCCCAGCTTTCATTTTAGAGGCTCCTAGAGGGGAGGAAGTAATCCTCCCGTCCTTTGCGCACACAGTGCCTAAGGACCAAGCTGAAGTGTATGCTGGGGAGTGGGCGCTTGCTCTTGCGCCGGTGGTGTATCGTACTCAGGTGGGATGGGACAGATTGTCCCCCTGCCATGAGATTCCATTGCGGTCTATGCCCCAGCCTCAACCTCAATATCCTATGCGTCGTGAAGCGAGACCCCACGTCGCGGCAATCCTTGAACAATTGGAATATCAGGGTGTTATTGAAACATGTGTGTCCCCTATGAATAACCCTTTATTCACTGTAACGAAGCCTGACGGCTCGTACCGTTTAGTTTTGGATTACCGGCACCTAAACTCCCATTGCCGGACCTGCGCGGTACAAAATACACATAGCTCGGCTTTGGTCGACAGTCTCGTGCGTAAAAGGTTTAAAACGACACTTGACATTTCCAATGGCTTTTTTAGCCACAACCTGTCCACACTGAGTAGCCAGTGGACGGCGTTTACTTCGGGCGGCAAACAAAAACAGTTTACAAGATTGGCCATGGGTTACAAAAATAGCCCTGGCGTCTTTTCTGCTCGCGTGGTTTCTCTCTTAGAAAGAATAGACCCCGACGCATACTCCTATGTTGACGATATCTATCTTACGGATGATGAGCTTATGCCACATCTGTCTCGTGTCGACAATATTATCGTGAGTTTTGCTGACTATGGCTACAAATTTAATTTTGCGAAGTCACACATCGCAGAATATACAGTGTTGTTTTTGGGCTACGAGCTCAACAATGAAGGTAAGGGGTTAGCCCCCCACTTTCTGGAGAAGTGTGCACGCTTAAGTGCTTCTACGACACTGAAGAAATTACAATCTCTGCTGGGTTTTCTGAATTTCGGCCGTACGTACATTCCTGATTATGCCCAGCGTATCAAGCCGCTTTACGCCTTGGTACAACCTTCGTTTTCGAAGTCTAGCTGGCAGCTAGAACACTCTGCAATTTTACAGTCTTTACAGGCTGACCTTCTTGCTTCACAATACTTGCTGACACGTGATAACAGCACTAACCTGGTAATAAGAATAGTACCAGGCGCCGTGGGGTTCACGTATTTGACGTTTAATGAGGGCGACACAGTCCCCATTGCGTACAAATCCCACTTGTACACCTCTGCTGAATTACGTTTTTCCACGGTCGAAAAAGTTCTGACTGCTGTGCAGATGGCGATCCTCAAGGAACGCGCACTGTCGCATGGGAAACAGATTCTGGTTGTAACACCATATCCTGCTTTAGAGGCAGTGACTAAAGCAAGTGTACCCAATTCTAAAGCTTTGCATCCACGGTGGAGACAATGGGCCACAACACTGACGTCGCCAGATGTCACTTACATCTTTGATGCCTCATTACAGACTCAAGAGTACTTGCAGTATGAATTCGTTCATCCCGCACCTCTGTCTTTGCGCCCGCTCGAAGAATACCATTGTGTCATATACACTGATGGGTCTGCGCAACCCGCAATTGGATCGAAGCACGCTTATTCAGCGGCTTGCGCAATTGTCGTAGGTACATTCGTAAATGGTGAATTCCAATCTGATGCAGTGCATACGCAGTCATTGGGTGATTGTACCGCGCAATTGGCGGAGCTCCGGGCTCTGGTGCTTGTACTGGAGTTTGCTGATCCCCGAGTCACTACTCTTATAGTGAGTGACTCCTTCTACTGTGTCCAGTCCTACAATGACAATTTACACTTCTGGTCTCAGAATGATTATCGAGACACTAAAGGTAGCACAATTAAGCATAAAATGCTTTGGGTTCGAGTGGCAGACTTTAAAGAACGTCTCCCTCTCGTAAGTGTTATTCACACTCTTGGTCACCAGCGGCTTGGTGTCCATGCTGTCGGCAACAGCTTAGCTGACGAGGCAGCGAAAACAGCAGTGGCTACATACTTAGTGGCAGCAGTTACAAGATCCAAAAGTAAGATTGATGATGACATCTTGGCAGCTATTGCTGCTACAGAGAAGGGAGGTGATTACCCGAAGGGTTTTCCCTCTCGGTATATTTATCATTTAAGTCCTGATAACATCCCATTAGTGAGGATTAACGACGTTGGTGACAGAATTATTCCCAACGCGGACTGCAGACCAGCACTGATCCTAGCTGCGCACGAGGGGTTGGCGTCAGCCCACGCCGGTGTGTCAGCTACAATATCTCTGCTACAACAACGTTACTGGTGGTTTGGTTTATATAAACAAGCGCGCGCATATGTTCTTGATTGTGACATTAGCCAACAGATTAAACCTTCTACTGTTGCGCGCCCACCACAGACACAGCTGTACATCTCTAATAAGCCATTTGGTTGTGTTTATTTAGATCACTGCGGTCCTTTTTCTCCTGATACTGCGTACAAGTACATCTTGGTTGCAGTGGATTCGTGCACACGTTTTCTATGGGTGTGGCCACAAAGGAGTGCTGACTCGCGGACTGTCATCAGGGATTTGCGTGTCTTTGTGGGAACTTTTGCGTGTGGTACCTTCCATTCTGATCAGGGCCCTGCGTTCGCCTCTAAGGCTTACAAGGAGGCTATGAGAAATTTGGGGGTCCTAGTCAAATTTTCGTCCCCCTACCGACCTGAGGGTAAAAGTGTGGTGGAGCGAATGAACCGTGACTTAAAGCAATCATTGACAGCACGTGTTTTAGGCACAGGCCGGAACTGGCTAGCCCATTTGTATAACGTCCAACGTGCACTTAATAATCTCCCTAGAAGGTCTCTGGGTGGGCGGACCCCGTACATGATGCTCTTCGGAATCAGAATGTTTGTTCCAGACCTTGATGGTCTAGACATTGCGTCGTCTACCGCACCCTTTGACGTAGATGATCACTGTGCTGTTTTGCAGACTCTACAAGAAGCCAGAGACTCTCTTTCGAAAGAACATTTGCCCTCCACATCTGAAGCTGAGGTTCAGATTCCGGTAGTCGGCTGGCTACCCCGAGTTGGAGATCTGGTCCGTGAGAAGGTGGAGAACAAGAAGGAGTTCGGCCCCTCTTATCGTGCACCGGTTCCAGTGCTTGGAGTGCAGGGTACAAGAACAGTCATTTTACCTCCACTTCCTGGTCGCAAAGAAAACAGGTACATCTCTATTGACAATGTCAAACTTCAGCGAGTGGCCGATACTTCTTAGTATGACTCCGGCAGTTTCATGCCAGACAATGCAAAGAAATTCAATGTTGGTTCCTGCTTCTAACACCTTGTCTGATGTTGCCATCGAGATGCATTCAGTTGCTGATCCCTTGCTGATACCACCGGCTGGTGGTTTGCCCGAAGAGACTGAGTATGCTTATCCTACACGTGGACCCTCGCCTGTTTTACAATCTACAGCACTTGGCCAGTCCCGTTTTTCCTTTGACACTAACTCTTTGCCCTCAACTCCCCCATCGAACATTGCTGTTTTTGTAAGTTGGTTTAAGAGACATTTTTTGATAGCCCCTTGGACATACATCTGGTTGCTGCTTTTCAGTATTTTTTTGTTCATGTCCATTGGATTTGTTGTAGTTTTCTTCCGTTTGGTGGATGGCCATTATCTCAAAGAGAGATCGACAATTAGACTTATCAATGGAACTTTGGCCCCCCACTCCTCATCCCACATCATGAAAAGGGACCAGACTTTTGTGAATATTACTGCCTGGCCCGTCATGGATGGAATCGCATGGGATGCAGTTAAATTTCAAATTCATGGGCCTACAGAGGTCATTAATGTGCCTAATGTATTTCGTGTTTCTATGGGTGATGTAGTTAAACAGAACATACGTTCTGATGATTGGGATGTACACGCCATTGAAGCACTGTTTTCAGATTTGAAATATTATGCCGCCTTTGATGCTGAGGATTTGTATGACAATGCGGCTAATTATGCAGAACAGTATTGTTTTCAACATTATGGCAATCACTTCCTGCATAAAGCGAATACGTTTAGAAATTTTGTAAATTTTACCCAGTGGGAACACTGTCCCACCCCCTCGTTTGGCAGTTCACATACATTAGTTGATAAGTTTACTTATTTTACTGATTTCAGTGTTTCAGCCCCGGCATCCTTTTATTTTAAAGTTAAGCCTGAGTCTGCCTCTAAGGTTAGACTGACACACACCAAATTGCTATATTCCAAGTCCTTTATGGATGAGTTGTCAATCAAAGGTTATGATCTATGGAAGGCTACTATTGATCTTAAGTCGGTTTGGGGTTCCAAACCGTGGCAGGTTCAGGGAACTGAAGCTTTACACCGTGCCTGTCTAGTACCAAATCATATGTTGTTTCTAAATGCAACCATCTTCCAAACCACCTGTTTCGGATTGGCCACTTCTAAAAAACTAAATTCGCCTTGTGTGCCGGATCTGGGTGCTTACCCAAATTGGAATAATCACACAGATCTGTCCCTTCCTGCTTTGCAGTTATTACTTTCTAATTCATCTTTCAATATTTCGAAATTTAATAGTGAGGGATGGTTAATTTGGCAAAGCAGTTCTGATACCTGTCAACGTCGTTTTCTAGGGCTGAAACCGGGGTATACTCAAGATCGCGTGGACCCCCGGTTTGAGTCGTCACATACAGTAACTACATACTCTGTAGGGAAATTATGTCAGTCCTGGCTGCGACATTCCACCTTGGCATCTGTCAAAGTTCATTTATCAAAATTACATGACAAAATAGATTTGAATGATTTTGTTAAAGGTCCTGTGGGTGGCAGATCCAAGAGATGGGCGTATGCTATTTACAACGAAGTATGGAAACTGTCGCAAATTGAGGCAGCTTCAAGATTGAGAGCTATTGATCAGGCTAATATGGAAAAAGTATTAGCAGTTATTGATAACAGCATTAACACTCTTTCTTCTCGCATTTATACATTAGATAATATTGTTTCTTCAATTGTGGATATTGTGCAGGATGATATGTCTGTGTTGTATCATGGTCAAAACCAGTTGCGTTCTGTTATGCAGTTTGCATGGACATTACAAACATTGAAGGCAGGGAAGGTCCCTTGGGACTATCTGAATACAACATCATTATTTCTTCCCTTTAACCTTACTGACAAACAGCAGTTCATGTCCATGAAGGATGCTACATATTCCTTGCTACATATTGAAAAATTGGAGCCGTTACCTTTCTCTGTAGCGGAAGTCGATTCCGCAGTGTGGCTCTTACACGGATTGATAACTCTCCCGTTCGCACTTTTTAAGTTTACCTCTTGTATGAAACACTATGCTCTGGGTAGATATGAACAGCTGGGTACCGCTTTCATACATGAAGTCTGGTCCCTCCCCTTTACGTATAGATGTACAAGGGACGGTACTGAGGTTTATCTGAAGGGTGAAGAATGTATAACGTCACCTGATCATTCTGTTGTATGTAGGCACATTCAGTTGCACGGAGCTTGTAATGTACACGCCCCGAATTTGGCCTGCGTCCTCAAAGGTATCCCGGTACCAGTGATTACGCCATCTTTCACGCTGCTTGCAAACGGTAGTCATTTAATTTTAAACAATGAAGCTTGCTGCGGGATGTTAGTAGGGATCCCGTATATAGTAACTGTATCACAGAGGGTTGTCTGCTGCAATAACGTTCTGTTTCCTCCCCCGCATGGGAGGCTAGATGCTTCCATCTGGCCTTCGATTCCAACCTTGAAAGCAGAGTTCAACAAGATGAGCAGAATAAGAGCGCTATTGTCCCAAAAGGAGGTGCCATTGACTTCCTCCCGGGAAACATTTGTCCTTCACGTAGCGAATACGCGCACTGAGGTACAGGCGCTTTTGAATACTGACCTCCCCCTGCATTTTGGAGCTTTGATCCAAACAATTTTCAATGCCTCGTCCACGACTGGCCTGGCTCATTTTTTTAAACTTGTGGGCTCGGGCCTCGTGACCTCTTTTCAAACTATTTTTGGGGTGATTCCGGCATTTTTTCATTATATTTTCTCGAGCGTCTTTGGAGGTGTTCCTTTAATTCTGGCGCTAGTGGCAGGTGTGCTACTTTTACTTTTCATCCTGCGGAATGGCTTCTCTTTCTGTGCCACACGACAGCCTGTCCCGTCTGCAGCTTCTTCGTGACAGGATGCCTGATTACCATGGTGTCCTGCCGTTGGCGACTTTGAGCCTGGCATATGGATTATCCTTCCGGTATTCCTACTTCACCTGCGTGCAACCTGTCTTCCACTGCCTGGATTGTCCCTTTGAATGGCCTATGGATTTGTGCTTAACCAACATGGTGTCTCCGGACCCGGATTATGATCGACTGATGAGGCCCTTAGTGTCTCACGAGTCTGCCTGTTCTGGTGTTCGGATTATGGCCTGCGGTGCGGCGCATGGTATCCTGGGTAATTGGGACATCGCGAGAGCGGCATATGACTTCTTGGATATGAGTTATTTGGAAGTACACGCTGGTTGCCCTCTGATGGTGCTAGAGGCTCCGCTAATAGAAGAACATGTATGTTCCTTTTCTTTGATTAACTGGATGGCTGAAACCTTCAGTGGCCGTGCCAATGATTTTCTGCTGGAAGCAGTGGCCACATATGCTGCATATACTTTCATGGATTGAGTGAGCTATCGTCCACTGTGTTTTCCTCACGTGTCTTGAACTGTCACTGTACGACTGCACTTCTGCCCGGTGAGGCGTTTTTTCATTTTTTCACACCCCACGGCACGTTTGAGGTTTTTTGTTTTTTCTTTCCACCTTTGGTTTTTTCCTATTCGGACTTTGCCTGAACTGACCAGTGTTTTTTAAATTGGTTACGCCTTGTTCTGCTCTGTCGCGCTTGAACTCTGCGTTCTCTCTTTTCTTGCATACTAAGTAGTGCTTCGATCAAGGGGGCATGTAGTAAGGACTCCCTTAATACGTACATACATTGTTAAGTTAGCATAACCACGTTAGAAGTTAGAAAGCCATCTTGCTGCTTTTGCACACGACACTGCGTTCACATGTTATTGCTTAAACAAACTGCTGACTCGAGTTTTGCCTCACACGAGAGCAATCTGTTGTTACCATCCCGAGCTCTGCGCAGCGACCTTGGTCTGCACACGATGTGACAAACAGTCTGAGTTGTTAGACAATGCATGTTTTCCACTCTAGGTTGATCGACCCACTATTTAGTCATAACACACGAGCAGCTGCACATACCTGAAAGTTGGTGCTTTTAATATCACAGACATCATGTTTATTATTCAGACCGAAGACGAGCCTTCCTGCGAGAAGACTCTGATGCTCCTGTGATGTGATTTCACTAAGCTGATCTTTGAGGTATGGGGTCCCCTATTCAAACCTAAGAGACCTTCTGTTAGTCTAATAATAATATTAGCATCTTAGTAAAGGGAAGGTGGTAGTATCCACTGTCATTATAACATGATTACCCCTTTTATATTCTATGGAATTGTAACTATGTTGATGGTTTTGATTTTAATCATTTGTCTGCTTGTATTAGCCAAAGTACTGCATATTAGGACACGTGGTCTATAAAAATAAACTCTTTTTATTTTCACCGTGTCTCTGTTGATTCTTGTTGTGGACTGATGTGAGAATAATATACGAACAGGTATTTCCGATTCCCACCATTCCTGAGTATGTACTGAGTCGCTTGTTCTGGGTTGTCTTTTCATTGGGACCGCCGAGCTAAATCTCGGATAACGAATGGGACACTTATGCTAGCCGGATACTGGGTTCTGGGTTCTGAGGTGAGTTTCTGGTACACCACAACTCACTGAGGTCCTGGGGTTCTACGCATAGTTCTGTGTATAAGCAGAATCCCTGCAACACTTTAACTAATTTAGCAAAAGTGACTGTTTTACTTTCTGGCAATGTTAAATAAATAAACCTTTCAGAATCAACATTAGAGCCACATATATTATAACAGTTTTCACAACTATGTTCCCATTTATAAGAGAGACCAAATACATTTTTAATGGGAACCCCTTCTTCTTCCAGTACCTGAAGAAAAAACATCAAGAATTCCTGTGCGTCTTGCTGTACATTTTGAGAAAACTGTGTTCGTCCTGAACATACATCTAAAAGTTTTCTAATTTCAGTAGCACTTTCTATTTGAGTTTTATCATTACTCAGCTTTTGAAAAAGGAGACTCAACTCAGAACAGAATCTTTTTCCCTGATTTACTATTATCTGCTCTTGCACACTTTCCAGATAAAATGCAACATTCAGCACTACATTAGCGTAGCAGTTGACACCAGAGCTATTTTCAAAATGACATCCTACAACCTGTTCTTCATTTTCCTTTTTCTTTTTGCTTGCAATTACATCACTCCTCTTTTTTTTCCTCCTCTCTACATCTTCATTACAGATATTCTCATTTCTCCTTTTACGAGAAACTACACGTTTCTCCAACACAGGATACTGACCTAAATGAGGTGCATAGCTTCTTCTTAATCTATTATACTCCTTTACACAATTTGCATCAGCACTAACTTTTGAGTCATCAAAGTCTATCATGAATAAACCTGATAATGTTTTCACTCGTGACAAAGCAACATATGCCATACCTTCTTTGAACACAGTTGAACCAATGTTCACAAATGCACAATCTACAGTCAATCCTTGAGACTTGTGAATAGTTACAGCATATGCTAGAGAAAACGGAAACTGCTTCCTACGTACATATAAATCTTTCACAAGCATGAAACGAACTGAACAACGACAAATGTCTTTAACTTCTTCTATCTGATCAAATTTTATTTTTAAACATTCAATTCCATCTTTTTTCTGATAATTAATAAAACCCACAACTCTTCCCATAGCTCCATTAACTAAACCTTTTTCAACATCCAAATTTCTCCTTAAAAATACTCTACAGTTCATGCAAACATATAGATTTTTTTCTAATCCAGCTGTTTTGGAAATGTTCTTCTCTAGTGAATCCAATTTATTTTTCAGTGTGCCTGTTAATGTGACAGTAATTCTTCCATCCTCAATTTTGTCCACTGCTTCCAATTTCCTGATATCTTCCTTTTCCAATTTCAAAAGCTCCTCATTGAATATTGAGCATTCACGTAGAGTTGGCATTAAGCAGATGACACTTATCTTTTCTGCAATGTTCTTGTATATCTTCTCTGCAACTATTTCTTCCTTTGGAAATAAATTATGTAGCAGCCGACTCTGTAATGCTTTTTTGCCAGCTTCAGTGAGTAGTCCAATTCTGATATCTTTCAGAATACTTCCATATTCTTCATCGTTTGCTTGCCTCATATTAGTAGTAAGTTCCTTGTACTCAAAGAAGGACCAAATATTTGCATTACCGATGCTTCCCAATGACTTCTTTGTGTCTTCATGTGTCACAGTATTAAACACTGGTTGTCCTTTAACTGGAGTAAGTTGCAAAAGATCTCCAAAAACTATGACGTGTTTTCCTCCAAATAATACGTCATAGTCTGTCTTCAGAATTTGCTGCATTCTTAAATGCACAAAGGCAAGCATTAAGTTTGATACCATGCTCACCTCATCAATAATGAGAACTTGCATCTTCTTCAATACTCTTGAAACTTCCAAGCATGCTTCTCCAGTTAGCTTGTTGTATTGTATTTTGTTCTCATGCTCCACTGGTAACATTAGCAAACGATGTAAAGTGATTCCTTTTATGTTATATGCTGCTAACCCAGTTGGAGCAGTAACCACACAAGACAAAGTAGAATCCGTTTTTTGCTGTAGGTAGCTTCTGATGACTTTTATAAGGAAACTTTTTCCAGTTCCAGCTTGTCCGCTTACATACATCCTGATTGGATGAAATGATGTGCATGAGCACTCTTTTTTTTCATGTAGAAATCCGTGATCAATTTTGTTTCTGATCTCTTCATAAATTTGTTGCTGCTCTTCGTTCAGTTGTCTTTCCAAATTTTGTAAGTCTATAAATTCTTCTTGAGCTTGATTCATAGCTGTT
Source organism: Triturus cristatus (assembly GCF_964204655.1). Taxonomy (NCBI): domain Eukaryota; kingdom Metazoa; phylum Chordata; class Amphibia; order Caudata; family Salamandridae; genus Triturus; species Triturus cristatus. The sequence goes on from NC_140588.1 coordinate 928,308,427, forward strand.
TCCACTTCATTCATGGCTATTGATGCTTCATTTTCAATGATTGGTTGTCCTAGGGGATCTTGACTGAGTGTTCCTGAACTTTGGCTGTCCTGAGAACTGTCTCTAGCTATTTCTGCTGCAATTGTAGTTTCCTGTTCAATTTCTTCATTTAACATTTGCAGATAAGTTGAGAATGTACTGCATTGTATGCTGTCTTTGCAAGCATTAAAAGAATCTTCATAGCTTTGAAATTCTCCCAGTAGTTCATCCTCTGTACGCCATGGTTTAAACAGCTGTAAAAGAGCCAAGTAGTAAAATTCCTTTTTGTCAGTAGTGTCGCAACTCAGCTTCCTGTGATTTATCAAACTTCCTTTTGTTTGCTTCACCAAACATCCTTCCTCACCAATAACTTTATATTTTCCATTGTTGATGTCTTCTGTGGCTTTCCGTGAATAAATGTAGTTCTGCAGCACTTCATAGAGACACATGTTCTCCAGATGATGACTTCTCTTGGGATAATATGTGTCCAACATGTTTGATTTCAAAATATCTGTACTTTCTGGGTCATTCTCGGCCAAATATTCAATTTCTCCAACAGATTTCAGTACCCGATTTCTCATTGCTGCAAGGCCTAAACTTGCCCAAATTATTCTTCTTGATTTCGAGTAGAGACTTGCAGAAGATAACCTATCTGAACATTCGTAGGATCCAATTTCTCGATGCGATAACATCTTCAAACTGAAACTGTACAGCTTCTTACTGACAGTCTTCTCGTGAGAAATCTCTTCCCACATTTCCTTCAATTCTGTTTTTTCTGATTTCGTAATGTAAGACGTTACATATCGAGCAACAGCAATGGAATTGTCAGCTACATACTGTATATCCATGTTAGCATTCCACATGGATAAAATGACTGGGTTGTAGTCATTTATATTTTTTGATTCTTCTTTTCTTTTAAGGTTGTAGGTATTCTTTGGTGATTTTCTTGTGATAGTATGTCTCACAGATGACATAAAACTGTTTACTCTTCCATTTGAAAGAACAGGTCTAGGAAATCCAAATCGACATTTAGTGTAGTATTTATCTTTGCTCTTGTATTTCCGTCGACAGTATTTTCCACACCGATGACTTTGGAAACGTAAAACTTGCTCCTTTAACTTTTTATCCTCTGTGCTTTTTGGTATAGCACATGTTGCATATTCTTCAATGTAAGATAACACTGCTTCATCAGCATCTGTTCCAAACTTTGGGGCATCCTTGATCCACAACAGCATATGAATATGAGGAGCACCTCTTGCCTGGTACTCTTTTCTCCAAAAGAAATCCACTACTTCTCCTAGAGGTGGATTTTTTTTATTGCAGATGAACGACATCATAGCCTCAAATCTATGATTGAAATATCTGCAAACATTAACCGGATCCAATGAGCACAGTTCTCCTGCTGTCTTGTATTCGATGTTTTTAATGTTTGAATTTGCCTCTCGTAGAAAATCCAGTAAATCATCCCAAGCGTACTCAGCACAGCTTAGGGTAACGAACCATGTTGGTGTTCCTAAATTCCGTAACATGCATTTTAATTCACCATGACGTCGGTACCAATATTCATTTGTCCCACACTGACAAGCCATCAGATTGATCAGTTGTGTTTCCAAATGATCATCTCGGTGCTGCACTTTCTCCATAAAATCCTTAGCAGACACATTTTGTAAATGTACTCCACTTTTTAAAATGTGATTTACTGCATAAGACAGTGCAGACAAGTCGCTTTCAAATAAAAGATGGAACAAATAAGGAATACTTTGTCGAAATCTGGGATCTTCAGCATATAGTCTTGTAGTCCGATACTCAGAAGCTGGAATCTGTTCCGGACGTTCATCGTATCGTCCTCCTTTTCCTGTAGGAAACAGCTGGGGAAAACATCGAGCTTCCAAGCTCTCCTCCCATACACTCACGGGAGTTCCTTTTGCTTTCTTCATCTGAAACAGATCAATATTGTCTCCCATAACTTCTTTTGAATGAAGAGGATGTATGCTAAAATGTTCATACATTTCTTCTTCCTTTGACTTGTCCACTTTTTCAATTTGTCCAGTTGGTGTTTCTGTGTCTTCTTGTAAATCTTCTTCTTCTTCTATATAAATTGATTCATACCATTTGTTATTCCTTTTCAAATACAAATTTGCTCTTTGTACTTTCCGTACATCTACCAGCTCCTGCCAAATCTTCTTATTCTTTGTAGGTACACCATTAACCAGAATAATTAATGGTTCAGTTTCCAAAGTATCCGCATCAATAGTTTCCATATTTTTTTTCAAATCCAAGGGCAAATACACCACTCTACCTTTTAAACCTCTCAGTAAATCTGAAGGAGGTAATTTACCAGTTTTGGGCTCCATACGTACTATGGTCTGGAACGGATGAACACATTGAATGAGTATAGACTCATATGTATTTAATTCAGAAAGTTCAGCAGGAATTGCATCCAATTCTAAATTATTATGTACAGCTCTGGTCGGCATTCTATTTTCTTCTAACTTATTATAACAGTATTTACAAATACGCTGAACTTCACCCAATTCAAAACAATTTTCAAGAAATATATATGTGGCAAAATCCTTCCACTTATAATTATCTTCATTTTCACTTTTTCTATAGAGATCAACATACCTGGTTTGTTTTCTATAATGAGTTCTGTGGCAACAAATACAAGTAATATTTGGTCTTTCATTAGAGATTATTGCAAATTTTGTTATGTGATCATTAAATGTCTTACTTACAGAGGGTTCTACATTCTCTTCCACTTCTTCCTCATTTACTGTGTCCTTTTCTGCACTGTTTTGTTCAGGACCAAAGTAACAAAACTGAATTTCATCAACAACCTTCTCTACATCTGATACCGATCCACGGAACAGAGCCCTATTCAATTCATCTAACTTTATTGCTGGACTTTTAGCAAAATACAACCGTCTCACAAACTTTCTCATTTCAGTATGATGAACAGCCAGCATCCTAAAATGATGGAAAACACTATTACACACTTTTCTAGATAGACAAGCCAGAGAATGACCCTGCAAACCAGTATTCTCTCTCACTCTGCATGGATCCAGACTTTGAAGCACCTTAATCTTCTGTTTTACACTTTTTTTACTATATTCTCTTAGAAACTCACGAAATTTATCAATAGATTCCTGACGCACAGTGCAAATACTACTACAATTCCAAGTGTACACTGGGGCTTTAGGACGTCTCCCCATAGCCTCATCCGCCATCACTTGTACCTCATCTCTTGGAACCATTATCTCCTTCTCCATTATGCAACCATTTTTCACTTCGTAAGCACGACCTCTGGTGTCAACTGCATGCAGCAAACTATTACTTTGAAAATAGCTCTCTTCATTAAAAAAAGGTTCACTACTTGAACTATGCATCCATTTTCCTAAAAACACTTTACAAAAGTTTGTTCTGTTCACTACTCTTTTCCTTTTGCTTTGTGATTTCAGTACATTAACCATTTTATCTAATGTACGCATCCTATTCAAAATTAAAATGAATAGTTTCCTTTTTAATTCTAATGCCTTTGCTGCAATGGCTTCAATTTCTGTTTTTTCTCTTATAAAACTTAGCCTTTTGCTTATATTTCTTCACATCCTTTATCAAATTGGACATAACTCTTCTCTGAAACATTTTTCTACGTATCTCTTTAAACGCTGTTTTTCTGTTTAAGTTTATCTTTTTAGTTGCAGAAGGTATATTTGCATTAACTAAATGCTCAATTTTTTCCTCTCCTTTTCTATTGAAAACATTTTTTCCAGTACAGACATTTTGTACATTTTCCTTTTTTTGAATATGTTCTTTAAAAAATCTTTTGTTTGCTTACCAGAAGATTTTTTCTTTTTCCCAACATGAGCATCTCCAACTAACTTAGGTCCTCCAGTTGTCTTCAAATATAGGTTTTTTTTGTGGTCTTTCTTTACTCTGGATTTTGTAGGCATCTTAAATTTTGTTCACTGCTCTTCAGCAATACCTGAAAAAAACTAAAAAAAAAAATCCTTTATTTTATTTAAATATATTACTACATTTTTTATGTTCTTTAGAAATCTTAAAATACTATAAACCCCTTTCCTATAAATGAAAATCACAATAACACCTTCACAAATTAAATTTCTAAAAATAATTCCTGTGTGCACACAAAGTCATGCTTTGAAATTAGGCAGAAAACTGCTTTTTCAGACCAGCACCATGTGTAACCTGGGTGACTGCCTACACTCCAGCAAGGGCAACCAGCCTTAGTGATGCTGTATGTATTTGCATTACTGACTGAAACCTCAAACCCCACTCGCTTGTGAATACTGTGCATGATTCCACAGGGTAAGCAGCTGGGTGTGTGTTAAGAGTCTGCTTCTGCACCAAAAAATGGCTCCCCCTTTCCATCTAATGCAACTGTGAAATCACCAGAGCAATACGCAATAAATCTCTGCCTGTAATTCCTATATGCACACAGAGTCATGTTTTCACATTAGTCACAAAACGAAATTTCTTTGCCATTTTGAAAGCACACTTACTACTCTTTTTTTTGGCAAGTGATAAACACTTTTACAGACTGACACATTATGAATCCACTTTTCAGATTCTTAAAAAAGCACATGTCCAAACTGCTTTTTCAGACCAGCACCATGTGTAACCTGGGTGACTGCCTACACTACAGCAAGGGCAACCAGCCTTAGTGATGCTGAATGTATTTGCATTACTGACTGAAACCTCAAACCCCACTCGTTTGTGAATACTGTGCATGATTCCACAGGGTAAGCAGCTGGGTGTGTGCTAAGAGTCTGCTTCTGCACCAAAAAATGGCTCCCCCTTTCCATCTAATGCAACTGTGAAATCACCAGAGCAATACGCAATAAATCTCTGCCTGTAATTCCTATATGCACACAGAGTCATGTTTTCACATTAGTCACAAAACGAAATTTCTTTGCCAATTTGAAAGCACACTTACTACTCTTTTTTTTGGCAAGTGATAAACACTTTTACAGACTGACACATTATGAATCCACTTTTCAGATTCTTAAAAAAGCACATGTCCAAACTGCTTTTTCAGACCAGCACCATGTGTAACCTGGGTGACTGCCTACACTCCAGCAAGGGCAACCAGCCTTAGTGATGCTGAATGTATTTGCATTACTGACTGAAACCTCAAACCCCACTCGCTTGTGAATACTGTGCATGATTCCACAGGGTAAGCAGCTGGGTGTGTGCTAAGAGTCTGCTTCTGCACCAAAAAATGGCTCCCCCTTTCCATCCAATGCAACTGTGAAATCACCAGAGCAATACGCAATAAATCTCTGCCTGTAATTCCTATATGCACACAGAGTCATGTTTTCACATTAGTCACAAAACGAAATTTCTTTGCCAATTTGAAAGCACACTTACTACTCTTTTTTTGGCAAGTGATAAACACTTTTACAGACTGACACATTATGAATCCACTTTTCAGATTCTTAAAAAGCACATGTCCAAACTGCTTTTTCAGACCAGCACCATGTGTAACCTGGGTGACTGCCTACACTCCAGCAAGGGCAACCAGCCTTAGTGATGCTGAATGTATTTGCATTACTGACTGAAACCTCAAACCCCACTCGCTTGTGAATACTGTGCATGATTCCACTGGGTAAGCAGCTGGGTGTGTGCTAAGAGTCTGCTTCTGCACCAAAAAATGGCTCCCCCTTTCCATCTAATGCAACTGTGAAATCACCAGAGCAATACGCAATAAATCTCTGCCTGTAATTCCTATATGCACACAGAGTCATGTTTTCACATTAGTCACAAAACGAAATTTCTTTGCCAATTTGAAAGCACACTTACTACTCTTTTTTTTGGCAAGTGATAAACACTTTTACAGTCTGTCACATTTTGAATCCACTTTTCAGATTCTTAAAAAAGCACATGTCCAAACTGCTTTTTCAGACCAGCACCATGTATAACCTGGGTGACTGCCTACACTCCAGCAAGGGCAACCAGCCTTAGTGATGCTGTATGTATTTGCATTACTGACTGAAACCTCAAACCCCACTCGTTTGTGAATACTGTGCATGATTCCACAGGGTAAGCAGCTGGGTGTGTGCTAAGAGTCTGCTTCTGCACCAAAAAATGGCTCCCCCTTTCCATCCAATGCAACTGTGAAATCACCAGAGCAATACGCAATAAATCTCTGCCTGTAATTCCTATATGCACACAGAGTCATGTTTTCACATTAGTCACAAAACGAAATTTCTTTGCCAATTTGAAAGCACACTTACTACTCTTTTTTTTGGCAAGTGATAAACACTTTTACAGACTGACACATTATGAATCCACTTTTCAGATTCTTAAAAAAGCACATGTCCAAACTGCTTTTTCAGACCAGCACCATGTGTAACCTGGGTGACTGCCTACACTCCAGCAAGGGCAACCAGCCTTAGTGATGCTGAATGTATTTGCATTACTGACTGAAACCTCAAACCCCACTCGCTTGTGAATACTGTGCATGATTCCACAGGGTAAGCAGCTGGGTGTGTGCTAAGAGTCTGCTTCTCCACCAAAAAATGGCTCCCCCTTTCCATCTAATGCAACTGTGAAATCACCAGAGCAATACGCAATAAATCTCTGCCTGTAATTCCTATTTGCACACAGAGTCATGTTTTCACATTAGTCACAAAACGAAATTTCTTTGCCAATTTGAAAGCACACTTACTACTCTTTTTTTTGGCAAGTGATAAACACTTTTACAGACTGACACATTATGAATCCACTTTTCAAATTCTTAAAAAAGCACATGTCCAAACTGCTTTTTCAGACCAGCACCATGTGGAACCTGGGTGACTGCCTACACTCCAGCAAGGGCAACCAGCCTTAGTGATGCTGAATGTATTTGCATTACTGACTGAAACCTCAAACCCCACTCGCTTGTGAATACTGTGCATGATTCCACAGGGTAAGCAGCTGGGTGTGTGCTAAGAGTCTGCTTCTCCACCAAAAAATGGCTCCCCCTTTCCATCTAATGCAACTGTGAAATCACCAGAGCAATACGCAATAAATCTCTGCCTGTAATTCCTATTTGCACACAGAGTCATGTTTTCACATTAGTCACAAAACGAAATTTCTTTGCCAATTTGAAAGCACACTTACTACTCTTTTTTTTGGCAAGTGATAAACACTTTTACAGACTGACACATTATGAATCCACTTTTCAGATTCTTAAAAAAGCACATGTCCAAACTGCTTTTTCAGACCAGCACCATGTGTAACCTGGGTGACTGCCTACACTCCAGCAAGGGCAACCAGCCTTACTGATGCTGTATGTATTTGCATTACTGAGTCCAACCTTAAATCCTTAAAGTATTCTTTATTTTTACCAGTACACCTTAATTTATCGTGAAAACATAGTCCATATTATTTTACATGTTCCTCACATTTAAATTTCTCCCAAAACAGAAAATAATAAACACAACTTCAACAAAAGGAATTCCATTTCTATTATTCATTTCTTAATTTACCATATACATCCCCTCTCAAACTCTAAACTCACCTTTAAAATTAGTTAGCTGTGAAAGAAATGTGGCACTCAAACAGCAGATTATCAGAGCCAGGATCTCTGTTCTTTACACCTCTCTCCTCTCAGCAGAACCAGATAATGGCAAACTTTCCCTCTCTTTTTCCACACATATACATGTTAATTTCAAATCTCAGTGCTTCCCCCTTTTTTTCAAATGTAATCACACATTTCTATTGGTTGAAAACCAACCCTTTTCCAAAAGTACCCTTCCCCCAACTTGACTTCTGCCTAGTACCCTTCCCCCAACTTGACTTCTGCCTGCTACCATAGCAACAGCTCATGGAACACTGCTGTGTGGAGTTAGGTCAGAAGTTCACCAAACAATGTTTCAATTCCACAGAGCAAGAGTGCTTGACTTTTCAAACCTAACAGCAAATCCATAGTACTGTTCTTTGGTAACACATTTTTCTGTACCAATACAAAACATGCTTCTATTAATTTACACATACAGCCTAGTTTTTATTCTAGAATGGTATGAAACAGCCAATCAGTTCTTTTTTTTATGAGAAAAATATGTATGCCTCCATTTCCAAACTGTCTTTCATTTCTTTTTACCATTCTACTGAATTACACCTCCTGAGTGCATCCAGTTCTCCTTTGAAGATGTTCACAGTGTGGATTGTAGGGCACAGCTATGTCTTCTGGAGTGAAAAGTATGCAGAGAAAACAGGTATGGTGAGAGACCTTGCTTTGCCAAATGTAGACATTAAATGGATTGGTCAGAGAGGGTTAAAGTGGCACCAATTGATGCCATTGGTGAAATCCTTCATGCAAATCCAACACCCTGACCTCATAATAGTGCACTGTGGTGGCAATGACCTAGGCACTTTGACTGGGGTAGGTCTGGAAATGCTTATGAAGGACACCTTTGCACAACTGTTTTCACTTTTCCCTAAAACTGCCTTTGTGTTTTCTAACATATGCCAAAGGCAAAAATGGAACTGGTCCAATCATTTCTGTCCGCAGATTGACAAAGCAAGAAAGCACGTCAACAAATCTGTTTCTGCTTTCCTCCGTGACTATGGTATGGGTTCCATTTACCACAACAACTTGCGTTACGACATGCAAGACATTTATAGAGGAGATGGTGTGCACTTCAATGATGAAGGGAACAGAGTCTTCCTCTTGAACCTTAGACTCTGCATCGGTACTTACTTGTAGGTACCACTAAAAAATCACTTCATAAACACAACGGCTCTTTTTAGAGCCCCCTAATATCTAAACACTTAAATCTGCATTTCATTTCATTTTTTATTTTTTTTTCTACCGTACGCGTACGGTAAGCTTACCGTACGCGTACCCCGCGATTTTTTTTAAAATCAATAAATGTTTTCTTTGTACTTTTCTGTCCTTCTTTGACCCCCTTACAAATGTTAGGGGGTCTGTAACTCTCCTCCTTGCCCCCTTTTCAAGATATCACTCTTTTTTTTCTGAGTGAAACACACGAAATGGCGGCCGCCGCTTCCTGGTTTCGACCGATTCGAATGTTTACTAAGATCTAAGAGCCAATCCGAATCGCGCTCGCGCACGCCACCGTACGCGTACGGTAAGCGTACCGTAAGCGCACCGTAAGCTGGCTCAGAAATATATATTGATTTAAAGGCTATTTTCTCAGAATCTACTGAACAGATTTACACCAAACCTACAAAAGGCACTTCCTTGACCTGAGGACTACCTCTCTGCCAAATTTCTAGTAATTCTGTTCAGCCGTTCGGGCTGTAGCTGTGTCTAAAGGTCCTATGGAAAAATGCATGGGAAAAACGCGTTTTGGGACCCCCCTTTTATCTCAGCCCCCGCTTGACGAATCCCCCCGAGACTTTCAGGGTAGGAGCGGAGCGTAGCGCCCCACCTATTTTGAAAAATTCGCGAGGATTCGTCAGCCGGCGCAAAAGTTATTCAAAATAGAATGTTGCGGATTTCCTATGGAAACGTGGTCCTAACTATAACTACCTACTGGCGACCGCCAGTAGGTAATATATATATATATATATATATATATATACATATATATTATCTACTACTGGCGGTCGCCAGTAGATAGTTATAGTTAGGACCGTGTTTCCACAGGAAATCTGAAAATTCTATTTTGAATAACTTTGGCGCCGGTTGACGAATCCTCGCGAATTTTTCAAAATAGGTGGGGTGCTCTGCTCCGCTCCTACCCTGAAAGTCTCGGGGTGATTAGTCAAGCGGGGGCCGAGAAAAAAGGGGGGTCCCAAAACACGTTTTCCCCATGCATTTTTCCATAGGGACCTTTAGTCCAAGGTACAGCCCAAACGGCTGAACAGAATTACTTGAAATTTGGCAGAGAGGTAGTCCTCAGGTCAGGGATGTGCCTTTTGAATATATGGAGTCAATCTGTTCAGTAGTTCCTGAGAAAATTTCAGTTAAAAGTCCATATATATCTATAAGCGCGCACCGTGCGCGCACGGTGCGCGCACGGTGACGTGCGCGAGCGCAATTCTGATTGGTTGTTAGATGTCAGTAAACATTCGAATCGGTCGAAACCAGGAAGTGTCGGCCACCATTTTGTCTCTCGCAGTCTGAGGCAGTGAAAAACAAAGGTGGAGAACGTGAAAAGGGGGCAGGGTGGACAGTTCCTGACCCCCTAGCCTTTGTCAGGGGGTCACTGAAGGACCCCCAAGGGTGAAAAAAACATTTATATTTTTGACGAAAAAAGGAGGGGTGCGCGCACAAATCATTATGGGCGCTCGGTGCGCGAAGCGCACCGAGCACCCACAGCGAGCGCACGGTGCGCGGAGCGCACGGTGCGCGAAGCGCACCGTCCGCGCACGGTGCGCGCACGGTGAAAAACCTGAAGAAAAACAAATATTAATAAATACGTAACTTAGCATTTAAAAAACCGTACAAATTCACTTAAAAACCATAGGTTTCACACACGTTATAGTTAGGAATTAGCATTTAAAAAACCTTGCAAATTCACTTAAAAAACCATAGGTTTCACACATGTTATAGTTAGCTGGACATTTCCCTCGTAAAAAACCAATGAAATTCCCCCGTTATAGTTAGTGCAGGCAACTATAACTCACGCGACCGCAATCCTCCGCTGATGACGTCAGATACTGCATCACTGATTACATATGTGTCTTTCTGAAAAATAAATATTTGTAATATATGTATAGCTAAAGATTAATGGAAGAAGACATGGGTAAATAGGTGTCTAAATACAGTGATGTAATATCTGACGTCATCAGCAGAGGATTGCGGTCGCGTGAGTTATAGTTGCCTGCACTAACTATAACGGGGGAATTTCATTGGGTTTTTTCGAGGGAAATGTCCAGCTAACTATAACATGTGTGAAACCTATGGTTTTTTAAGTGAATATATATATATATATATATATATATATCCAAGCTCCAATTTCCCTTATTCCAAAGAAATAACGCACTCTGGGGGGACCATCACAGTTTGTTGTTTAATCAATGGTAACTGCAAACAGAACAAACGCGTTTCGGCGTCAGCCTTCTTCTGTGTTCATAACACTTTCACGTTGGCACGTTTAAAAAGGGTTGACTTAGTGCTTCCAACATGGAGAAAGGACAAACATTTTATAACCCAATGTGAGCGCCATATTGTAATGGTTACATTCGTTATTTTCCGCCGTGTATCTGCTTAACTCTAAAGCGATTCAGAGTAACATTTAATTATTCCGAGTAAATACACCATCAGTAATGTGTTTTAGACCATATTATGGCACTTACATTCATGTTAATAATCTCGCCGTGTATCGGCGTACGTCCTTTCATAATACACTATTGTCAACAAACTATCAATATTGCCAATTAATTGTAAATACACAATTGCAGCCGTGGATCGGCTATAGCTTTGATATCAGCACACCTTATTATGTTACTTTCTACATAATAACAAAACGTAAATCAGTTTCCAAATATTGGAGAGGGGTAAGTCAGCATAAGACACTTAACCGAATAACTATGGATGAAACAGTAACAGACAAAACACCCCGATTCATGGATATTCAGCCCCCAAAAAATTCTTTCTTACCCTAAGTGAACCACTAATTCCTCCCCACTATTTAATCCACGTGGGTACTTGGTCTGAAGATCTATAATGAATCTCGACTCAAGTTTTCTCAACTTGCGTGTTCTATTTCCTCCTCTTACATTTGCTGGAATAGAGTCTAGGCCAAAGTATTGCAACAGATTCCTGTTGCTCTGATGGTATTCTGCGAAATGACGTGCAACTGGATATGCTGCATCTGATTTGTCTATTGCTCGTAGATGTTCTAAAATCCTAATTTTAAGTTGGTGTATAGTGCTGCCTATATAGCGCAGTCCACATGGACACACCAGGCAATAAACTGCAAAAGGAGTACTACAAGTTAAAAATTTGTTGATAGGTCTTGTTATTGTTGTATCAGGTATGTTGTAGGACAGAACCTTCTTACTAGTGGAACAGGCTTTGCAGCGTTTGCATGGAAAGAACCCCTTCATTTCTTTCAAAGTATAGCTGCGCTCTGGTATTCTTTCAAAATGACTTTTCACAAGCATGTCTTTTAGGGACCTAGCCTTTCTAAAGGTAACTAAGGGAGAATTAGGGATGTCATTGCTGATTATACTGTCTGTTTTCAAAATGTGCCAGTTTTTCTTTAGCAAATATTTCAAGTAGTTGGCTTCAGAGGAATAAGTCGTAATCATCCGAAATTTCTCTTTCCCAGCATTCTCAAGAGGTTGTGATTTCTCAGACAGTAATTTTTCCCTCGGAATCTTTCTAACCTTATTTAGGGTAGTTACCAGAATCTTAGGATTATATCCCCTCACATTGAACCTGTCTATGCATTCTGCCGCTGCTGCCTCAAAATCTTGTTCCATGGTGCTATTTCTCTTCAATCTAAGGAGCTCACCATATGGAATGCTTTGGATTAGTCTTGGAGGATGGTTACTGGTAGCATAGAGGGTAGAATTGCCGGCTGTTGCTTTACGAAATAAAGCTGTCTGGATCTTTCCATCCTCAATAAACACCCGTAGGTCCAGATAGTCCGCTGCCACCGGACTCACTGTACCAGAAAAGTGTAAATTCAGATGGTTGCCATTGAGGACATCTATGTACTCATAAGCTGATTCAATTGACCCTTGCCATACTATGAACAGGTCATCGATATATCGATGCCATTCCACAACTCTACCCCCATCCACTCCGGCATAAGCCCTGGGCACCTGCTCCTCCCACCAGCCTACGAATAAATTTGCATAGCTGGGAGCAAAGCAGGTGCCCATAGCTGTACCGGATGTTTGCCTATAGTATTGATCTTCAAATAGAAAAATGTTGTTATGTAAGCAAAACTCCAAAAATTCAACTAGCATTTGATTATGCTCCGCAAAGCGAAGTTGTCGTCTTTCGAGATAACATTTTATAGCATTTATACCATGTTCATGCTCTATGATCGTGTATAGGCTTGTGATGTCCAATACCATCAGTAGATAGGATGAGTCCCATTTCATATCCGAAACTTTGTTTAGGAAGTCCTTAGTGTCTTTCACATAAGATTTTAATTGCATTACAAAGAAAAACAAAAAATGATTGATGAACATGGATAGATGTTCCGTTAAGCTGTTTAAAGAGGACACGATAGGTCTGCCAGGAGGGGTTACTTTGTCCTTATGCAATTTAGGGATGTGATAGAAAGTAGGTGTTGTAGGATTATTACTCCGAAGGAACAAATGCTCTTCTGGTCCTAACATTGACTTGTCATACCATTTTTTAATGAGTTCATCGTATTTCATGATACTTTGTTGATATGCCTCATTCGTTGTTTTTTCATAATATTTATGGTCTGACAATTGTCGTAATGCTTCTTTTCTGTAATTGTCCCTTGTCTGCAGCACCACGTTACCTCCTTTGTCGGAGGGTTTGATTATGATTGATGTGTCCTTCATTAGATCTTGTAAATGCCTTCTTCTGTCCAATTGAAATATTGCTTGCATTTTGATGTTTGTTTTTCTTTGATCTGAATGTCAGGAGATCTTTTACCACGGCCTCTGAGAAAACATCAATAGCATCAAATGGCATTTGGGGATTGAATAAGGAGGTAGGTTTAAATGGGCTTTCCTCCCTTTCTTGTTCAATCCCCATTTCTATTGCTCTTTCTGCCATACTTTTGTTGATGTCCAAATTGAATGATTCTTCTCTTCGCAAGTCTTCCAGGAGTTCAATAGCTGGTAAATCTTTCCCTGTTAGTATATCCGTGATTGTAAGTCTTACTCCAATTCTGGGGTCTCTGGTGTTAGATCTCAGTTTAAAATACTTATGCAGTTTCAGCTTACGAATAAGGCTGAAGAGATCTATTCTTGTCTGAGTATATTCCAGATAACTGCTAGGACAGAAGGTTAGACCCAGGCTTAATACTTGCTTTTCATCATTTGTAAGGTTTTTGTTGGTCAAATTCACCACTGTTAGATTGGTTGCCTCTACTGTCTTTTGCCCGATTTCTTGGGTCGGCCTCTCCAGGCCCTTGGTTTTCCTCTTCCAGCCCCCCTGCGATCGTCTCGTTCTTCTTCGTTTGCTTCCGGTGGCTTGTCCTTGCCGCCACGGAGCCATGACTGCCGAATTATCTGAAATTTGTCGTGAAAAGGGGTCGGGATAGTTGTTCTCCCTGCTGCTGCTCCCCCTGATTGCTCATCACTGGATTCATTTTCCGTTAGCTCAGATTCGGAAGTTTCCACTAGTTGTACTGTGGGTTGCTTTGATCGTAAGTTGAATTCTTTTCTGGGGGCATCAAATTTGCGGGCAAAAGTTAAAATCCGTCCTAGCCTGTAATCATTCTCATCTCGGATGAATTTCTCTTGTTTCCTAGTTTTAATTTTTTGTTCGTACTTGAGTAATCTGGTTTTCATTTGAGTTTTTAGTTCCTCCACTTTATCCTTCTCGCCTTCTTTGGCCAGAGTTTCTTCCAATGATTCAATTTCTTCCAGCGTTTTTTGCCTGTCACTCCAGGCATATTTTACCAAGAGTTCCAAAGTTCCTTGGCAATAACGTGCTGAATGCTCTGCCCAATCTGTGAGAAGTTGTGGATCCGGATTCTCATAAGACGGGACTGTGTAGACTCTTAGTCCCCTTGGTACTCGATTTACATCTATGTAGCTCTGGAGGCTAGTGGCTTCCCACCATTTTCGGGTTTCTCTCTCGTACAGTTTCTCCAATTTCCTCAGTATATCGTGTAGTCCGCTCTGCGGACTCCCGAGGTCGGGTGTGTATTCATGTGCCACCCCTCCTTGACTTTTGAAAATGTCCTTTGCCGCCTCGCGGTGTGCCGATTCCGAAAACATGCCTCTTTTCAAAATTGCCTCAATACCGTGTATGTAACATGCGATGTCCCCCACGTACGTCCTACCGTTACTTAGACTGCTGTACATTCATAGGAAGTAAACGAAAAGTGAAGCGCGTCTCACCGGTTTATTTCTGTCTTCGGTGAGCTCGCGTCCCAGCAGCCACGGCGGTGCTTCCGCGTTCAAATATCACGCTCCGTCTCCACTTTCTCTCTTTGCGGAGCACTCTCGGACGGGTGCAGTTCGCGGTAGTGGACACCGCTAAATATCCAAGCTCCGATATATATATATATATATTATCTACTGGCGGTCACCAGTAGATAGTTATAGTTACAACCTAGTTTCCATAGGAAATCTCAAAATTCTATTTTGAATAACTTTGGCGCCGGTTGACGAATCCTCATGAAATTTTCAAAACTAATGGGGCGCTCCGTTCAGCTCCTACCCTGAAAGTCTTGGGGTGATTCGTCAAGTGGGTGCCGAGAAAAAGGGGGGGTCCCAAAACGCGTTTTCCCCATGCATTTTTCCATAGGACCTTTAGACGCAGCTACAGCCCGAACGGCTGAACAGAATTACGTGGAATTTGGCAGAGAGGTAGCCATAAGGTCAAGGAAGTGCCTTTTGCAGGTCTGGTGTAAATCCGTTCAGTAGTTCCTGTGAAAATCAAAAGTAAAATCATATACATATCTGGGCGGAGCCTAACCACACATCTCATTGTGAGATCTGATTGGCTGTCAGCACTTCATCCAAGAAGTGTTGGCAGCCATCTTGGGACTAATATACATGATAACACCTCATTAAAAAGCATTGCAGTTAATAGAAGGTTTTAAGACTTTAGTTACATTATAAATCATTTTTTGATGGTACCATACTCATTTTAGGAATTGTGGTATGTTCTAAGGTGATTTTACCATGTGAAAAAGCCTTCTGCTGGGATATCATGAATCATATTTGAGAGAAAACTATTTTCACATGCTTTTCCCACAGAGGTTTGGAAGGTGATCTATAAACTAAACTGAGAGCATATTTTCTGTAAATTCACATTATCTTTCTCAGTCATGTGAGAATGAAGTCTGACATTCTCAGTAAAACATGTACATCCAACAAGGGCAGAGACTGTCAGTTGATTCCTTAGTGTTCTACTGCAGCTTCCCAGAGTGTTCCGAAGAACAACTAGAGCGCTAACAGTCTTACTTATGACAAAGGTATGGCACACCTGAAGCCATCTTGATTGGAATAAAGTGGTAACATTTAAAACATTTAATTTAAAAAGGAACAAAATGAGAGGGTTCATTTTGCCATAGAATGTATGATTAGTGCTGCAGAAAGAAAACTTAGGGCACATTTTGAGTGACTTCACAAATCCTCTTCTATTTCATTAAAGAATTCTGACATGCAGACTGAAACATGCACTTTCAATACCAGCAGCAGACTTCCCTGGTGAGCAGTAGCTTTACTACAGTGATCTAATGAGCGACTAGAGTGCTAACATTCTGAATTTATGGCAAATGTGTGACACATCTGAATGCCTTCTTCATTGAATCAAAGTAAAATCTGACAGTATGCCTACTGAGGAGACTGCAGTAAATGAGGAAATTAGGAATCTTCATAACAAGGTTCCCAAGATGGCCACCAGAGACAAAAGAGCCCAAATGTAGCACAAATATCACCGAGATGTAGCCCAAGTATAGCCCAATGACAGAAATCCCAGAGTGTTTTAAAGAACAACTAGAGCGTTAACAGTCTTACTTATGACAAAGGTATGGCACACCTGAAGCCATCTTGATTGGAATAAAGTGGTAACATTTAAAACATTTAATTTGCAAAGGAACAAAATGAGGGGGTTCATTTTGCCATAGAAATTATGATTAGTGCTGCAGAAAGAAAACTTAGGGCACATTTTGACTTCTCAAATCCTCTTCTATTTCATTAAAAAGTTCTGACATGCAGACTGAAACATGCACTTTTAATACCAGCAGCAGACTTCCATGGTGAGCAGTAGCTTTGCTACAGTGATCTAATGAGGAACTAGAGTGCTACCATTCAGAATTTATGGCAAATGTGTCACATCTGAATGCCTTCTTGATGGAACCAAAGTAAACAAGCATTGAAAATGCAATAGGTCTCGCCCTCGTTTAAGTTAAAGCAATTCTGTTTATAATTAGGTGGCTTTTTAGCTTTGCTTTTATTAGTGTTTTTCAAAATTTCATATACATACCATGCATATGTATGCATATATGTATATGTATATGTTTGCATGAATTTATATTTATATAGATATGCAGATTATATGTTTATATATGTGTATATATATATATACATACATATATAAATGCATATGCATATATATATGTGCATATGTGTGCATGTACAGAGAGGTAGAGAGGTAGAGGTGTATAGGTAGAGGTGTAGAGGTAGAGAGGTAGAGGTAGAGAGGTATAGAGTAGTAGAGAGAGAGGTAGAGAGTAGAGAGCGAGTAATAGAGAGTAGAGAGTGAGTAGTAGAGAGTAGTAGAGAGTAGTAGAGAAAGTATCAGAGTGAGTAGTAGAGAGTAGTAGAGTGAGTAGTAGAGAGTAGTAGAGTGAGTAGTAGAGAGTGAGTAGTAGAGAGTGAGTATTAGAGTGAGTAGTAGAGAGTAGTAGAGAGTGAGTAGTAAAGTGAGTAGTAGAAAGTAGTAGAGAGTAGTAGAGAGTGAGTAGTAGAGAGTAGTAGAGAGTGAGTAGCAGAGTGAGTAGTAGAGAGTAGTAGAGAGAGAGTAGTAGAGAGTGAGTAATAGAGAGTAGTAGAGAGTGAGTAGTAGAGAGTGGTAGAGAGAGTAGTAGAGAGTGAGTAGTAGAGAGTAGTAGAGAGTGAGTAGTAGAGAGTAGTAGAGAGACAGTAGTAGAGAGTAGTGGAGTAGTAGAGAGTGAGTACTAGAGAGTAGTAGAGAGCGAGTAGCAGAGAGTGTGTAGTAGAGAATGAGTAGTAGAGAGTGAGTAGTAGAGAGAGTAGTAGAGAGTGAGAAGTAGAGAGAGTAGTAGAGTAGTAGAGAGTGAGTAGTAGAGTGAGTAGTAGAGAGTAGTTGAGAGCGAGTAGTAGAGAATCAGTAGTGGAGAGTGAGCAGTAGAGAGTAGTAGAGAGTGAGTAGTAGAGAGTGAGTAGTAGAGAGTGAGTAGTACAGAGTGAGTAGTAGAGAGTAGTACAGAGTGAGTAGTATAGAGTAGTAGAGAGTGAGTAGTAGAGAGTGAGTAGTAGAGAGTGAGTAGTAGAGAGTGAGTAGTAGAGAGTGAGTAGTAGAGAGAGAGTAGTAGAGAGTGAGTAGTTGAGTAGCAGAGAGTGAGTGGTAGAGAGTAGGAGAGAGTAGTAGAGTGAGTAGTAGAGAATAGTAGAGAGTGAGTAGTAGAGCGAGTAGTAGAGAGTAGTAGAGTAGTAGAGAGTGAGTAGTAGAGAGTGAGTAGCAGAGAGAGTAGTAGAGAGTAGTAGAGAGTGAGTAGTAGAGAGTGAGTAGGCGAGAGTGCTGGAGCAGAGTTTTCTGTTGAAAATTTATTGAGTTTTAAGCTCCAGTTTTGTCTATATGTTATGATTAAAATTACTGATTTATAATTACTAATTATTAGTTTTGTTAAAAGTCTTGATTAACCAACATTACTAATGAGAGAAATTACACGTGGGAATGCATTTATGTTGCTTAATTAATACGTGAACTAAATTGGTGAGCAAATTGTTTAAATAAGTGTCGCAAAAATGCTATTTGTTTCGTGTTTGCGCTTTTTAAATAACGTGCTATAAGGCTTCTTTGTGTTGCAGACGGCTAGGTAATTACATACACATAAGGGTATTAGTGGGGATTAACACTGTATAATCATTATGATGTGGTAACGTTGCTTTGTGTTTCTTTTAATTAAGATGGTCCGTTTTGGCCTAAACCAAGATGGCTGCTATTTACAGCCTGCGCTCGAGTGATTGAGATGTGACGAGAGGCCTTGCTGAACATGGTTGGAAGTCACCTGACCACAGCCTCTGTCTGATTTAAAAGTTTCCGTGAGGACAGCAGCTCCGGGCATGCTTCCAATTGCCCTTGGAAAAGAATAAAGCAACAATGAACTAAGATAAACCTGTGGTGGCTTCACTATGGTACCAAGGAAGAGCATTCATAAATGTATCGCTTCCTAACTCGAGTTTCCTTCTTCGGTGTTTTTATTTTTGTGATTTTTTCTGAGCGGAGGTTTTCTAAATGTTGCTAGACAACATCCTTTCCTGCTCGCTCTGCTCAGCGGCTCAACGGACGTTTAGAATTTGTTTGTTACTTTTATTTCGCTAGTTTTGTTATAAATAATGTTAGACTAGAGAGGGTCTGAGGCCACTTCTTCCTGAACCTATGCTCGTGAGGATCGACGCTGATCGAGAGGACAGCGACTCGGGAGACTTTACTGAGAGACCTGTCCTGACCCATTTAGCTAGAATAGGTAATTATGAGAATAATGATCTTGCTATTGATTGATTTTCATTTGAACTAATTTAGATAAAAAATGATCTTTGTTTGAATATCAGTGTCATGTGGTTATTTCTTTGTCATTTATTGAGTTCCGAATGTATTTCTTGTGTTAAAAATCATGACTCAGGACATAACTCTATGGTCACATTGACCTCGCACTGGATGCAGAGTGGTATAGGTTTCGCTCATATATACAGTGTGGATAGAGTAACAGTTATGAATGTTAGTGTGATGGGCCCTAGCATATGATGAGTGTATGTGCGTGCGACTGTAGGTTTACTCTGTCCGTGGAAGTAGGGAGAATTTATATGCGCCGATCTGCAGCAGTTTCCTGGTAGCGGTATGATGGTTGGAGATTATTGTCTTGATCTGATAGATTGCTTGTACATAGGCTTTTTGATTCATTGATTTATTGATTGATGTTGGTATATGTACTAATACTATATGTTGAGGTCGTCGTATTGAGTTTTATGTAGTGTGTACGGCTTCTGGAACGTGGGGAGCTGGTGACGGTTCCGTAGTAGGGCAGAGGGAAATGAGTGCTGCTCTCGGGAAAGACGGGATTGTTGGCCCTGTACGTATGCGGGGAAAAACGTGTGACAATTGAAGTTGCGCGTCACATTGTCTGGGTTCGGAATCAGTGACATCGTCGTGTGTTACTACTAGAGACATATTTTCGGTATAAAAGGAGTGCGTATGGTAGCGAAGGTTATCTGTGAAACTCTGGTCTTAAGTCCCAGGGATCCGTAAGGTTTGCCGTTAAAGCTTATCGCGGGAGAAGTAATAGGTATTCTCTGAGCTTGTCTGAAGGACTGGGCAGAGGTAAGCGCTGCTTGGTTAACATGTGGTATAATTCTGCAGTGGGACAGACTGTTTGCTGTTCTCGGGAAAGGCAGGATTCTGTGTGGTTGTGCTACATTTTTCTTGGTATGAAAGTGCGTGAATGTAGGAGCATTTAGTTGATTGTAAGACTCTTTGGAGCAGTCCTAGAGGAAACAGTTAATAGATGCATGTTAGAAGGGCAGAGTAGAGGGATGTGCTACTGTGTCAACGAAAGTAATAATTCCGTAGTGGAGCAGAGGTAAGCGCTGTTCTAGAGAGAAGCGGGATTCTTGTAAGAAAGAATTTCTTTACTATTCTGTGGTTAGCGAAGCAGACAATGGAGATGTTTATATGTTGTAACTAATAGATTTTGTGAAATCTGAAACGAAGTCTACTGAGAAGGCTTTGTAAAGGAGGGGTAGACGAGTGACAGGAGACTGAGTAGAAGCGACTGCAGCGACTACTGACGTCATACAGACCGCGCTGTGATTGGGTAGTGGATCAGAACAGTGCTCGCGCTGAGATTGGTGCGTTGGTGTGAGCCGCGCAGGGATTGGAAGGAGTACAGGGTGACGTAGACGCTCCAGGATTGGTGCGTTGGTGTGAGTCGCGCTGTTATTGGACAAAAGATCGTACAGTTGCGGAAGGGACTACAGAATATTGGTAAACGTTAAAATGTATTACCAACCGGAGGAAAAGAAGAAGAAATCCTTGTTCGGTAAAATTAAAAGGTGGTTCGACAAGGATAAGAACATAATAACTAGAGAAGGTGAATTGCTACCTCCGACAAGAACTCCAGCATCCTTCATGGTTGCGAAATATGGGTATCATACCTGTATATGGTTAGACAACTGGGCTAAGTACACTAAGGAAGATGGTGTTTTAGCGTTCCCGGAACATGGTTCATTTAATCTGGCCGTGTTGAGAAATTTACGGGAAAAAATGATGTGTCTAGAGCCTAGACCAAGGCCGACACAGTTCGAGGCGTTGGTGGAATGGGAAGATGAGGTGCATGAGCGGGAGAAGCAGAGGAGTGGAGGCAATTATAGGTACATGTTCGGGAGGAAATATGATCGTGAAACTCATCATGATCGAATGAGGAGATGGCGAGATGCTAGTATGACAGAGGGATTATATCCTATGAGGACAGTTGACGAGAAGGAAGAGAGGAAGGGTACAGAAAGGGTGCCTGATGTAGAAGTGAGAAGGTATGGGGCTAATGATTATGAGGATGAGGTCTTAGATGACATGATTTACAAGAGACCACCTCCATACAGACCAGAATCAGAAGAGAGCACGCCAGTTGCTACTCCAATAAGAGATACATTGCGAATTGTTAAAACTGAGGTTGTGACACCTGATCTGAAAGGTGCTAGCTCTTTCACGGAAAGGGAGAGAGAGAGAGAGCGAGAGAGAGAGAATCGAGTCAGTGACGAGAGAACGAGAGAATTAGCCAGAACTACATCTGAGCTGACTGAGAAGATTAGAGAGTTGACGAAAAATCTGGAAGCTGTTACAGTGCCTGTAACCATAGGACCGGTTGTGCCTATTTTTGATAAACAAAGAATGGGTGAAAATGGTTTGACAGTTCCCTATGTTGGAAATGGTTTGGTTGGTACTTGCTCTTTGGAGGAATCAGGAATGAGAACGGGAGAAAATAATTTGAGACAGTCAAGACATGACACATGTAGTGGAGGATCAGATGTGCAGCCTAATTCAGGATTGAATACTGGTTGTTTGGGAGGAACAATTTTGGAACCACAGAGGATGGCAGAACAAGTGGGTGCAGTGAAAAGGTCTACTGAAATAACAGCTGAGGATTTGAATGATTGGTTGAAAGTTCTTCAAAAGAAGGATAAAGATTCACAGGCAATTGATGTAGCTAGGTTACGCATAGAACTGGAGGAGCTTATTGCAGGAACAATTCCTACAGAAATATTGAAAAATCATCATGATGGAGAGTTGTTATTCATGTGCAAGAGTATCACCTGGAGGGCAAAGAGTACACATAACAGGTTAAGAGCAATAGCGAGTGAACAAGGAGTTGACATGGATAAGGTAAAAGCTTTGCAGAAGCCTTACAGGGTGGATTTCACCGATAAGGATATTGAGAATCTAAATGGTGCTGGCAGAACAGGACAGATTAAGGAAATGATTGCTTTATTGCGAAAATGGGGTGATGTGGAAAGGTGGAAGGATAGGTGGTACACGAAAAGGGAAGATTCAGTGGACAGGACTTATTCAGCTTTTCCCATGAGAGAAAAAGAGAAAACAGTGGATGCTTATCCTATGAGAGAGATTCCTGGAGGAGGATATGTGCATGTCCCATGGACTAGACAGGATATTTTGTCATTTACGAATGATTTCCCTCGACTGAGAGAAAAGCCCGTCGAGTGGTATAGGCAGGTAGACAGGTTTGTGAAATTGTCAAAAGTGCTGTGGATTGACCTGAATAGTCTGTTTGATATAATTGTTCCGGCAGACTTGTGGGCAGAGTGTAAAATAGTTGTAGATTGGCCTGCTAAGGAGTATCCAAGAGATCCGAAGACAGGAGCACCAGATCCAGAGGTGATGAAAAAATATGATCAGGTTATTGTGTTCCTGAAAAATAAAGTACCCCCGAAAGAGACAGACTGGGTTAAGATAGATCGAACACATCAGGAAGCGAAAGAATCAGTTCATGCTTTTTATGAAAGGCTGATACTGGCTTTTAAACAGTTCAGTGGAGATGAACACCTGGGTGATAAGGATTTGAGTCATTTTGTATACAGATTTGTATATGGCTTGAGACCTGAAATCAGTGAAAGAATACGTGAGCATACAGTTGATTGGCAGAGTAAAAAGATTGATGAAATCTTGAGACATGCAAAGTACTTCAGTGATGAGATTGAGGCAAAACAGAGAAAGTTGAAAGAAAAAGCAATGTGGGCACAGGTGAAAGTTGCTGAAAGACAAGAAGCACAGTTGGTGGAACAGGCAAATAATCCAGGGAATAGGCCCAGATATGCAGGAAAGGGAAAGGGGAATCTAGAAGAAGCAAAGAAAAAGTTCCCTTGTCACAACTGTGGACAATTGGGGCATTGGAGATCCGAGTGTACCAATCCACCATTAGTGAGTAATGAGAATAAACCCTTGAATCAACAGGTGCAGAACGAGGGGTGTAATCATCAGCAGCAACAGCAGAAGGTTGTCAGACAGCAGAGTCAAGAGCCAAAACCGCCCTTGCAGCAGAATAGAGGGTCCCAAAAGTATAATCAGGACTCGGGATTCTACAATGATGAGCAGGTAAACAAACCGAGACGTTCAAACCCGGTACAGCAGTACTGGTTAAAGAATGAGGGGAGTGAGTCTGAAGGGGACTATTGACGGTGCCGAAGAGAGGAGGAAGAGTGCATACTTGGTGCAACTCTAGAAATAGACCATGCAGGACCATTTGTAGATGGGAAAATAAATGGGGAAAGTGTTACTTTTTTGGTAGACACAGGAGCGACGAGATCAACTGTCAGGTCAGCAGATATAAGAAATCTTCCTCTCTCGGATGAAGCAATCCAAGTGGTTGGTGTAGCTAATACACAGATTAAGACTCGTCTTACCGAACCAGTAAGGGTAAGAATAGGGAAATTCTCAGACATGCACAGGTTTGTAGTCTGTGACACTAGTCCAGTGAACTTGTTAGGTAGGGACTTATTGTGTAAGATGAACCGCACAATTTTTTGTACTCCGGATGGAATAGCTTTTGAAACACCAGATGAGGATGTTTTGTACAGGATGACTCTAGATAATAGAGAGAGTGAGATTGTTGGTACATATGCAGTGTTTAACCCAGATGATTTGCCTCAGGAGTTGAGACATACAGTGAAAACAGCAGTTTGGGATTTTACTGGAGAAGATGTGGGATTGATGAATAATGTAGATCCAGTGAACATTTCAGTGAAAGAGGGGATTGTTTATCCTAATATTCCTCAGTACAGATTGACACCAGAAATAATTGAGGGAATTACTCCTATAATTGACAGGATGATTCAACAAGGTGTTTTGAGAGAGTTACTGAGTAGCCCGTGTAATTCACCGATAATGGGGCTAAAGAAACCTAATGGGAAGTTCAGGATTGTACAAGATTTGAGAAAGGTTAACAAAATTGTGGTGGCATGTTGTCCCATTGTGCCAAATCCGTCAGTGATTTTGTATCAGATTCCTCATGATGCTGAATGGTACACGGTAATTGATTTGTGTCATGCTTTCTATTCAATTCCATTGCATCATGATAGCCAGCCGATTTTTGCATTTCGGTTTGGACAGCGTATTTTAGCATGGTGTCGTATCCCACAGGGGTATACAGAGAGTCCTTCAATATTCAATCAGTTACTGAAGAAATCATTGGAGAGTTTGATCATGCCTGAAAGCTCAGTACTAGTGCAGTACATCGATGACCTACTTGTGGCATCGAAGACACGTGAAGCTTGTGAAGTAGATACCATAGCTTTACTGAATCATCTGGCAGATGGAGGGTTAAAGGTATCTCCAGCCAAATTGCAATTTTGCAAGAAAGAGGTGCATTATCTTGGACACAATATTGGAAAGGGTCTGAGAAAGGTGACCGATGACAGGATCAAAATAATCAGAGGAATGAGAGCACCAATGACCCAGAGAGAAGTGAGGATGTTTCTGGGGATGGTGGGTTATTGTCGTCAGTGGATAAGTAATTTCTCCCTGATAGCAAAACCATTGATTAAGTTGACTAAGAGTGAGGTGAGAGACCCATTGGAATTGGCTGGAGAACAAATGGCAGCATTTGAGGAGTTGAAGAGCAGAATGTGTGAAGCCCCTGCTTTGGGAATGCCAGACTATGAGAAAGAGTTTGAGTTGTATTGTAGTGAAAGAAATGGATGTGCACTTTCAGCGTTAATTCAGAAACATGGACAACTGAGAAGGCCAATTGCATACTTTTCATCGACACTTGACCCCGTAGCTGTGGGTTTGCCAGGTTGCCTGAAAGCAGTAGCTGCTACATGCAGAAGCTTGGAACAGAGTGAGGGTATAATAATGGGATATCCTGTACGGGTATTCGTACCTCATGATGTAGCAATTCTTTTGACAAGAAGCAGGACTCAGTACATGTCACATAGTCGGCTGACTAAATATGAAAAAATCATTCTGGGAGCATCAAATGTGACTCTTGAGAGATGTGTGAATGTGAATCCAGCAACGTTGTTACCAGATGCTGAAAATGTGAATGTGGGAGATGATGTTGATCATGATTGTTTGGATGTGCTTGACTACTGCACAAAACCCAGACCAGACATAAGAGATTTGCCACTACCTGAGAGTGATCATGTGTTGTTTGTGGATGGATCATGTCTAAGGACTGATGATGGTGTGCTGAGTGCAGCATATGCGGTGTGCAAGGTTTCAGAAGTTATGGAAGCTTCGCCTTTGAAAGGAGTAAGATCTGCTCAAGTGGCTGAATTGGTGGCATTGACGAAAGCTTGCAAAATTGGGAAGAATCTGAGAGTGACTGTGATGACTGATAGTCAGTACGGATTTGGAGTCGTTCATGATTTTGGCCAACTTTGGCTACAGAAAGGTTTCTTGACGTCGAGTGGGACTCCAATAAAGAATGCTGAAGTGATTGGGAAGTTGCTTGAGGCGATACAGCTGCCTAAATAGCTAGCAGTTGTGAAGTGTGCTGCTCATGGACAAGGAGATGATTTTGTTACTCTTGGTAATCGTTTTGCCAATGACATAGCACAGTATTGTGCAAAGAACAATCATTCGATTAATAGGGCACGAGAAAAGGAGATGTCTTTTTGTTCTGTGATGTTTACTAATGTCCTAGAAACGTGGGATGAAGTGAAACAGTTGCAGGATGAGGCAGGAGATGAGGAAATGAGAGATTGGATTAAAGCAGGTTGTGCCCCAAGAGAGACAGATCTTGTTTGGATCTATAGAGATGGTAGACCAGTCATGCCCAATTCCATGCTGTCGACAATGGCAAGAATGTATCATGCCCAGGGACATCTGGGGAGGGATGCGATGATTAGGTCCTTCAAACAAACCTGGTACAATGCAAAGTTCAGGCTGATTGCAGAGAGCATCTGTCAGAGATGTTTGATTTGTCAGCAGTTCAATACTGGGAAAAAGACAGTGGTGAGCCTAGGAACAATAGGCAGAGAAGGAGGTCCTTTTACCAGGATGCAAACAGATTTCATTGAAATGCCCCAAGTGAACAGATTGAGGTATGTTCTAGTGGTAGTCTGTTTGTTCTCAAGATGGGTGGAGGCCTATCCGACTAGGAGGAATGATGGAATAACAGTGGCAAAGTTACTGTTAAGAGAGTTGATTCCTAGGTACGGGTTCCCAGTGACAATTGAGTCTGATAGAGGTGGACACTTCTATAATGAGCTCATGGGTTTAATTTGTGAAGCATTGAGCATACAGCAGAAGCTACATTGTGCATACAGACCAAAGGCTTCTGGTGTTGTTGAGCAGATGAATGGCACAATCAAAAATAGAATTGGTAAGATGTGTTTAGCCACTGGAATGAAATGGCCTGATGTCTTGCCTCTAGTGCTGATGACTATTAGGTCTACTCCAGATAGAACCACAGGGTTGAGTCCACATGAAATATTAATGGGACGTGCAATGAGACATGCATTTGTGCCTGTCAACAAGTTGATGACAATAACTGATGACATGATTTTGGATTACTGTAAAGGCCTGGCTGACGCAGTTCATTCTGTGTTTCACCAGGTTGGAGAAGACTTGAAAAGAAGCAAGCTCATGATCTGAGTCCAGGAGACTGGGTGAGGATTAAAGTGCACAGAAGAAGAAATTGCTTGGTTCCAAGGTGGGGAAGGCCAAGACAAGTTATTCTGACTACAACGACTGCAGTGAAGTGTGCTGGTGTGAAAAACTGGGTGCATGCAAGTCATACTCTGAGAGTTCCAAATCCAAAGGATGGGACTGGTAAAGAGTATTTTGAAGAGTCAGATTCCAGTGATGATGCAGAAACTGAACCAGTGAGAAGAAAAAAGAATCCTGAAAGGGGTGAAGGAGAAAGAGAGACAGGTGATTTTTTTTTCTTTCCAAGAGAGGCTTCAAGAGAAACATTGAGAGTCTCAGAGGAGAGATCGGATTCTGTAAGAGTGCCTGAAGTTCCAACAAGCAGTGGAGAAGAAAGAAGAGAAAAGAGCAATTCCACAGAGATTACACCTGAATCAGATGAAGAGGTTGAAAATCCACTTGAGATTACACCTGAAGAAGCAGGGTCAGAAGAAGTTAGAGAGGGACAGATTGCGGAAGACCCCCGAGGAGGTGTAGGGAACATTCCTGATAAGCTAGGTGAAGGGACAAGTAGACAGCAAGAAGATTGCGTGTCGGAGACCCGAGGAGGGACAGAAATAGGGAAATCTCGATCAGTGGTGGAAAAGACTGTGGAGCGAAAGAAAATTGTAGAAGAACAAGAGGCAAATGAAACAGAATCAGATGAGAGTGAGAATGAGAAAACAGAGGGTCGAGTTCTGAGAGAGAGAACTTGGATTGGAGAAAGAAATAATAAAGAAGTGAGACCAAAGAGGAGTGTAAGAGGAGATCTTTGGCCTAACAGAATAAAGAGACTGAGGTACAGACTGACACGAGCAAATTCATCGAAAGCTGAACAGGTGAACGAGGTGTCTAGTCAGAATCAAGCAAAGAGTGATAAACAAAAGGTCACAAAAGAACCGGAAGAGATCAAGAGAATAAGAAAACCTAACCAGAAGTATAGGTCACCGGAATGGACGTACGTGGCACTGTCTGAAGGTGAAGAGGCAGAAAGTCAAGGAAATCCAGAGGGGACCGTACGAGAAATGGTTGAGGAGAAAACTGTTGGAATCCTGAAAGTTATCTTGACTGACATTGGAGAAGAGTCGGATGCTCAGGATGTTGTTGAAGATCTGATACAATTCGATGTTGCCGAAGAAGAAGTGAAAAGTGATGAAAATCCAAATTGAGTGAACTAAAGGAGTCACTTGGAGATAAGTGAAAAGAAGAAAGTCTGGAATTAGCTGTTTGAAATAGTCTAGTGTCTAGTGTTTCAGTAGTGGAGTAGAAGAGGCTAAGTCAAAAGACACTGCCAAAGTAGTAAAATGGCTAACACAGAGAATAATCAAAGTAGATGTGCCTTCTTGAAAAGATGGTGTAGAATGTGCTGCTGCTGTACTGGATTATTAATGCTATTATGGGGTGTACTAGCTTTACTGGTTACTTTTAGGGTTACAATAGACACTTTTGGAATACATGCTGGGAATGTGACTAATATAGAGAAGAATTCACAGAAAGTAGTTCCAACTAGAAGTAGTAACATTTACATACATAAAGATAGGTCAATTAATGATTTTTCTAGCAATGTTTTTTCAAAAATGTTGTACGAATACGTAAAGACAATGGAAGTTAGGGATTGCTACGTCTGTATGCAATTACCTGCATCCGTTTCAGAAGGTGTTACTTATCACCATTTACCAGCTACGTATGGAATTTCATGTAGTGTGTTAAGTAGTGTTTTTTTTTTTGTTAGGGAAAATAGATTATGAGATGTCTAACAAAGATAACATTTTTGGGCAATTACCTATGAACAAAAAGCTGAATCCAGCTAAAGTAGTTAACATTTTTGGTGAGATTTTTATTGAGAAAGAAGAATTAACATTAGATTACATTTTTAGAAACAATTTAACTTGCAGTTTGAAAGAAGAAGAAAAGGCTTTCCTAGACATGGTAGAGGAAAGGAGAATGAGCATGCATGAAAAGGCAGGGAAATATAAAATGAGTGAGACAATTTGGGACATTGAGATGGGAAAGGAATTGAGGAATGGGGCCAGTCCAACTTTGGCTTTAGATGCACCACAGAAGGGTAAACTATGCATTACCAGAAAGAAATCCCAATATGATAGGTATTTTGTTGGGACTAGTGAGTGTCATGATACATACTTCATTGCAACAGGATGGGGTTTTAAAGGTGGAGAAGATCCAGTTTTCCCGGGAGTGTATTATGTTTGTGGGAGCAAGGCTTATTACAAGTTGCCTGACCATTGGTATGGCACATGTTATGTGGGCCTGGTCTTTCCAAAGATTTTCCATATAGATATGATAGAAGATGTAGAACACATTAATTTACTAACACGTTTTAAGAGAGAAACTTGGTCAGAAATTGTGGGTGATATTTTTGGAGCTTTAATTCCAGCAGTGGGAATTTCTTTAAATGCATATGGAATTCGGAAACTGTCAACAGTGGTGGATCGCTTATCGACAAGTACCGCTGGAGGGTTTCTTTTGGTAAATACGGAGATGATTGCCGTACGTGCCATGTCTATGCAAAATCGACTTGCCCTTGATATTCTATTGGCCAAGGAGGGTGGAGTCTGTGGAATGCTGAAAGTTCAACATTGTTGCACTTACATTCCTGACGAAAGCAAAGATCTAAAGGTCTATATCAAAAATATTACTGATTTGCATGAAGAATTAGTACCACTGGAAGCTGAAAGTATCTGGACTAAAATAGCTAATAAGATAGTTGCTGTTGAGAGTTTTATTGCTAAGATAGGTAGTACCATTATTGGTAGAATATTATTTCCATTGACATGCGTAATTGTTGCTTTATTGATACTAAGATTGGGGTGTTTGTGTTGTAAAAACAGGGGAGGGAAAAAGAGAATAATTAGAGGAAATACTGAAACGAAACAAAAGAGGTCGAGGAGAGACCCACTAGAAATAGAATTAGAAGAATTGAGGGAGAGTGTTTATTTGGAGTCGAAGAGGGATGATGTGAGGGAATCTGGTGTTTAATGTTGTGTCATAAAAGACATTTTCAATTTCTCCTAAAAATTGGGACTACATTTTTTTTGGGGGTTGGTTTTTGTGGTGATAATATATCACCAAAGGGGGGATTGCTGGAGCAGAGTTTTCTGTTGAAAATTTATTGAGTTTTAAGCTCCAGTTTTGTCTATATGTTATGATTAAAATTACTGATTTATAATTACTAATTATTAGTTTTGTTAAAAGTCTTGATTAACCAACATTACTAATGAGAGAAAATACACGTGGGAATGCATTTATGTTGCTTAATTAATACGTGAACTAAATTGGTGAGCAAATTGTTTAAATAAGTGTCGCAAAAATGCTATTTGTTTCGTGTTTGCGCTTTTTAAATAACGTGCTATAATGCTTCTTTGTGTTGCAGAAGGCTAGGTAATTACATACACATAAGGGTATTAGTTGGGATTAACACTGTATAATCATTATGATGTGGTAACGTTGTTTTGTGTTTCTTTTAATTAAGATGGTCCGTTTTGGCCTAAACCAAGATGGCTGCTATTTACAGCCTGCGCTCGAGTGATTGAGATGTGACGAGAGGCCTTGCTGAACATGGTTGGAAGTCACCTGACCACAGCCTCTGTCTGATTTAAAAGTTTCCGTGAGGACAGCAGCTCCGGGCATGCTTCCAATTGCCCTTGGAAAAGAATAAAGCCACAATGAACTAAGATAAACCTGTGGTGGCTTCACTATGGTACCAAGGAAGAGCATTCATAAATGTATCGCTTCCTAACTCGAGTTTCCTTCTTCCGTGTTTTTATTTTTGTGATTTTTTCTGAGCGGAGGTTTTCTAAATGTTGCCAGACAACATCCTTTCCTGCTCGCTCTGCTCAGCGGCTCAACGGACGTTTAGAATTTGTTTGTTACTTTTATTTCGCTAGTTTTGTTATAAATAATGTTAGACTAGAGAGGGTCTGAGGCCACTTCTTCCTGAACCTATGCTCGTGAGGATCGACGCTGATCGAGAGGACAGCGACTCGGGAGACTTTACTGAGAGACCTGTCCTGACCCATTTAGCTAGAATAGGTAATTATGAGAATAATGATCTTGCTATTGATTGATTTTCATTTGAACTAATTTAGATAAAAAATGATCTTTGTTTGAATATCAGTGTCGGGTGGTTATTTCTTTGTCATTTATTGAGTTCCGAATGTATTTCTTGTCTTAAAAATCATGACTCACATTGACCTCGCACTGGATGCAGATTGGTATAGGTTTCGCTCATATATACAGTGTGGATAGAGTAACAGTTATGAATGTTAGTGTGATGGGCCCTAGCATATGATGAGTGTATGTGCGTGCAACTGTAGGTTTACTCTGTCCGTGGAAGTAGGGAGAATTTATATGCGCCGATCTGCAGCAGTTTCCTGAGTAGTAGACAGCGAGTAGTAGAGAGTGAGTAGTGGAGAGTGAGTAGTGGAGAGTGAGTAGTAGAGAGTGAGTAGTAGAGAGTGAGTAGTAGAGAGTGAATAGTAGAGAGTGAGTAGTAGAGAGAGAGTAGTAGAGAGTGAGTAGTAGAGAGTAGTAGAGTGAGTAGTAGAGAGTAGTAGAGAGAGAGTAGTAGAGCGTGAATAGTAGAGAGAGAGTAGTAGAGTAGTAGAGAGTGAGTGCTAGAGAGCAGCAGAGAGTAGTAGAGTGAGTAGTAGAGAGAAGTAGAGAGTGAGTAGTAGAGAGTCAATAGTAGAGAGTAGTAGTAGAGAGTAGTAGAGAGAGAGAGTAGTACAGAGAGTAGTATAGAGTAGTAGAGTGAGTAGTAGAGAGTGAGTAGTAGAGAGAGAGTAGTAGAGAGAGAGTAGTAGAGAGAGAGTAGTAGAGTAGTAGAGTGTGAGTGGTAGAGAGTAGGAGAGAGTAGTAGAGAATAGTAGAGAGTGAGTAGTAGAGCGAGTAGTAGAGAGTAGTAGAGTAGTAGAGAGTGAGTAGTAGAGAGTGAGTAGCAGAGAGAGTAGTAGAGAGTAGTAGAGAGTGAGTAGTAGAGAGTGAGTAGTAGAGAGCGAGTAGTAGAGAGTGAGTAGTGGAGAGTGAGTAGTAGAGAGTGAGTAGTAGAGAGCGAGTAGTAGAGAGTGAATAGTAGAGAGTGAATAGTAGAGAGTGAGTAGTAGAGAGAGAGTAGTAGAGAGTAGTAGAGTGAGTAGTAGAGAGTGAGTAGTAGAGAGTAGTAGAGAGTAGTAGAGAGTGAGTAGTAGAGAGTGAGTATTAGAGAGAGAGTAGTAGAGTAGTAGAGAGTGAGTGCTAGAGAGCAGCAGAGAGTAGTAGAGTGAGTAGTAGAGAGAAGTAGAGAGTGAGTAGTAGAGAGTGAATAGTAGAGAGTAGTAGTAGAGAGTAGTAGAGAGAGAGAGTAGTAGAGAGTGTAGTAGAGAGTGAGTAGTAGAGAGTAGTAGCGAGTGAGTAGTAGAGAGTGGTAGAGAGTGAGTAGTAGAGTAGTAGAGAGTGAGTGGTAGAGAGTAGTAGAAAGTAGTAGAGTGAGTAGTAGAGAGTGAATAGTAGAGAGTAGTAGAGAGTGAGTAGTAGAGAATAGAAGAGCGTGAGTAGTAGAGAGTGAGTAGTAGAGAGTAGTAGCGAGTGAGTAGTAGAGAGTGAGTAGTAGAGTAGTAGAGAGTGAGTAGTTGAGAGTGAGTAGTTGAGAGTGAGTAGTAGAGAGTGAGTAGTCGAGAGTAGTAGAGTAGTAGAGAGTGAGTAGTAGAGAGTGAGTAGTAGAGAGTGAGTAGTAGAGAGAGAGTAGTAGAGAGTAGTAGAGAGTCAGTAGTAGAGTAGTAGAGAGTAGTCAGTCAGTGTCAGTCAATGTCAGTCAATGTCAGTCAGTCAGTGTCAGTCAGTCTGCCAGTGTCAGTCAATCAGTGTCAGTCAGTGTCAGTCAATCAGTGTCAGTCAGTCAGTGTCAGTCAATCAGTGTCAGTCAGTCTGTGTCAGTCAATCAGTGTCAGTCAGTGTCAATCAGTGTCAGTCAGTGTCAGTCAGTGTCAGTCAATCAGTGTCAGTCAGTCAGTGTCAGTCAGACAGTGTCAGCTAGAGCAGCTCTGCTGACCTGGTTCTCTGGCTCTAAAGCAGCTCTGCTGACCTGGTTCTCTCTCTCTAAAGCAGCTCTGCTGACCTGGTTTCTCTGGCTCTACAGCAGGTCTGCTGACCTGGTTCTCTGGCTCTAGAGCAGCTCTGCTGACCTAGTTCTTATGCTACAGAGCAGCTCTGCTGATCTAGTTCTCTGGCTCTACAACAGCTCTGCAGACCTGGTTCTCTGGCTCTAAAGCAGCTCCGTTGACCCAGTTCTATGGCTCTGAAGCAGTTCTGCTGACATGGTTCTCTGGCTCTATAGAAGCTCTTCTGACCTGGTTCTCTCCCTCTAAAGCAGCTCTACTGACCTGGTTTATCTGGCTCTGCAGCAGCTCTGCTGACCTGGTTCTCTGGCTCTAGAGCAGGTCTGTTGACCTGGTTCTTAGGCTCTAGAGCAGCTCTACTGACCTGGTTCTCTGGCTCTAAAGCAGCTCTGCTGACCTGGTTCTATGGCTCTAAAGCAACTCTGCTGATTTGGTTCTCTGGCTCTAGAGTAGCTCTGCTGACCTGGGGGCATATCAGCAACACCCGGCGATAATTATCGCTCAGCGCTCTTAGCGTGAGGATAATTATCGACGGGTAACGTGGATTTTTATCGCTGAGATAGCGTGCTATTAGCAACGCTTATCTCCTCAGCGATAAAAATCCTCACGCTAACTGCCTAACGTGAGATTATCGCTGGAAACCCAGTGATAATCTCACGCAATGTGGCGTTAGCTTGCTGATAGGGACTCACAAACCTAGCCATGATATCCACCTTCCATAGGATATCATGGCTAAGTCAGTCCTGAAGCAGGCATAAGGAAAGTAGCCATAACAGGGGTTATAGCTACTTTTCCTGACGCTATGCTTCATAGCGTGGGGCTTGATGATAGGAGAAATATCCCTTAGCGACATTTCTTCTATTATGTCAGGTCAGGAACGCCCACTTTGCATCTCATTAGAGATGCAAAGCTGGCCGTTAGGAATCCCCACGCTAAAGCAAGGTTTCACACGTTAGCGTGGCCTTGCTAATTAGGCGATAAAATTATCGCCGCTTTTCGGCCGAAAACGGCCGCAAAAGCGGCGATAATTTTTTATCGCCTGCTTGTAAATATGCCCCCTGGTTCTCTGGCTCTAAAGCAGCTCTGCTAACCTGGTTCTCTGGCTCTAAAGCAGCTCTGCTGGCCTGGTTCTCTGGCTCTAAAGCAGCTCTGCTGACCTGGTTCTCTCCCTCTAAAGCAGCTCTGCTGACCTGGTTTCTCTGGCTCTACAGCAGCTCTGCTGACCTGGTTCTCTGACTCTAGAGCAGCTCTGCTGACCTAGTTCTTAGGCTCTAGGGCAGCTCTGCTGACCTGGTTCTCTGGCTCTACAGCAGCTCTGCTGACCTGGTTTTCGGCACTCACGACGCACGCATCCGACTTCGCGAAAATATATTTAAAAATAATATAAGTTTCTTATAAGTACAAATATATTATTTTGATGAATATCTTACATAATCTCTTGCCTTAATATGTATATTAAAGACACATACATATCATTTTGGAACATAAATTTTTTTGGCGGGAGTCGCGCACCCAGCGTGCCCCAGCACGTATATGATGTCACGCGGGACCCGCAAGCGCGCAAACATCTTGTACCGTAATGCGCATGTGTCGCGAATGCGCGGGAGCAGGAGTGGCAGACTGGTCGCATACCAATCGTGCATATCACGTGATATTAAATGTATATGATGTAACTGAAAAACACGCAGCCGTCGCACACCATACGCGGATCCTTCATGACTTTTCTAAAATGGCGGCTAGAATGCGCGCACCCACCGTGATGTGTACACTTTGAGTGCGCGACTGCGAAAAAAATTTGAATTATTTTTTTAAAGAAAATTATATAAATATATTAAAATAAAAAATGAAAACAAGAAAATTAATCAATATGCCAGTTTTAATTAAAAAATGTTTTTTTGCAATTTTCAGAAAAATATATGTTATTTAATGAATAAAATATTTATAAATAAACAGATAAACTGTAGAAAATCAGTACAAAAAATAGATATAATCACTATCACACTTAAAAGTTAGCATTTAAAAAACCTTTGAAATTCACTGAAAAAACCATAGGTTTCACACACGTATAGTTACGAATTAGCATTTAGAAAACCTTGCAAATTCACTTAAAAAACCATAGGTTTCACACATGTTATAGTTAGCTGGACATTTCACTCGTAAAAAAACAATGAAATTCCCCCGTTATAGTTAGTGCAGGCAACTATAACTCACGCGACCGCAATCCTCTGCTGATGACGTCAGATATTACATCACTGATGACATATGTGTCTTTCTGAAAAATAAATATTTGTAATATATGTATAGCTAAAGATTAATGGAAGAAGACATGGGTAAATAAGTGTCTAAATACAGTGACGTAATCAGCAGAGGATTGCGGTCGCGTGAGTTATAGTTGCCTGCACTAACTATAACGGGGGAATTTCATTGGTTTTTTACGAACCTTAGTTGGTTTCACCAACCACCACCCATGCTTCCGCTCCTTCCTTGCTTGCCTTGGCTTTGAGTTTGAACCAAACACTGCTGATGCTTGCTATCTAGTACTATCCACCCATACTGTATCGCCCACCCAGGCAGGCATTCTCTTTCACCTTCCACCCATCCTTCAATAACCCATGCATCTGATCTGATTACTATCAGCCACCTATGGATGCTTCCAACATATCCTTCTCTGCCAGTCAGTCATATTATTTATCTCGCCCGTCCATCCACCCTTCTTTCCCTCTTTGTTCAACAAATCCATCAAGGTCATCTGATCTGAGTTTGTCTTCTCCATAAAACCTTCACAGCTGATTTTGGAGTCAAATAGAAGAGGCCATTGGTTACTCAACTCACGCTGCTAATGCTAAGTAAAGGATGTCTTCTTCAAACGTTGTATAATGTTCACTAAAACTTAATAAGTCGCACAGTACAGTGAAGTAGTGAACACACTTCCATCTAGTAGTAATGTCAAGAAGTAATGAATATAACTTACCACCACGGCCACTGCTGCTGGCTCCCCCCGTCGCTCCTGCAGGTGCCGCCAGTTCTCCTGCCCCCTCCGGAATGGCTGCATCGCCGCTGGCCCCGCCGGCACTGGTGGTTGGTAGTGTGCCTAGAAAAAAACATCACAAATTTTTAGATGCCTGGAAACCTCCCCCTATTTTATTAGTGCTCACTTGGAACATTGAAAAACAAGTTAATACAACATACATCAGCACTAGAGTAGTAAGTACAGTCAGTAGACAGACACTAGTAGTGATATGGTTCCTAGGGTCATCTAGTCCTACTCTACTCTTTTGAAAGCTAGCCTGAGCCATGTGTAACCCTTTTAGATTCATCATGTCGACTACTACTCTTTTGGCGCATATTTAATTATACCTGGCAGCTTATTGACATGTGCAGTAGACGCCTTTGAGGCCACATGACTGTTGCGTACAAGTGAAGAGGTCGAAAAACAAGCCACTTTGTTATTGAGTTTGGTTAATCCGTATTGCTTAGCCATCACATACATGTTACACTTTTTGCCATGACTGCAAAATGCTTGCATTCACCAGTATACTATCTAACGGCTAACGCGCAGCATTTTTCTCATATAATAGGCGGAAGATTCCCTTCTACAAACCAGAGATTTACAGAGCTTATGATGCATGATGTAACCAGTATTTCTACGTTCTACGGTGAGGGGTCTTCTAGAGACATCAAAAGTTCTTTTGTCTCTTGTTCTTGTTGTCATGTACTTGTAAATGTTTACTGTTTTAATCTTATGCTTTTTGCTGGCTTATTGACGATGGCTGTAGTAAATTAAATTTCATATAACGACGTACAGAGCTTGTTACTTGTTTCAAATAAACCTTTTGAACTTACACATAGACTCTGTGGTATTTGGTGTGGTGGGGTGGACTTACACAAGTGAGTGAGCAAAATGGTGTTATGTTCTGGGTTGTCTGTCTCAGTCATCATCAACATTGTGTATCTTCTTTGTGGGGGGGGGGTCAGAGGTGGGACCCTAATGTGAGACACTATAGCTAGTCGGTCAGGGGATCGTGGGTTCTTCGGACTGAGGTGTGATCAGTAAGGTCCAACCTCCCATCGCCAACATCCTATTTTGTTGTGCATAGTTCTGTATGTGGCTCTGCAGAATCACTACAACAATAGTAGTATCATGTACTATCCGATCCAAAATACTAGTCAAATATCTGGTTGGCCATTTTGTTTGTGGTAATTGTCAAAGCCTCAACATTGAGAAGACTAGAAGAGGACAACCCAAAAGACAGGACACAGTGGCTAGAGCTATTGGTCAATCAGAGTTTTATTATTCCAAAGAAAACCTTCAATAAAGAGGGGGCAACTGTGCAAGCTTCGCTACAGACAGAATAATTGTAGTAGTAGTAGTACAGAGAGTCATAGCAGAGGCAGTTAGAAGGAACTCAGTTAGAGACAGGGATAAACAGAATTTGGAAACAGATAGTCATGGTCAAAGAAGCTTTTGTAAAAAATAGAATTAGAAAGTGGAACCATAATTTATAGTTCGGAAAAAAAAGATGCAGTAAAAGTTAGGGAAATATAACTGTCAATATAACCACTGGAGGACTTACTGGGGCCAGCAGCAGGAGCCTCGGTAGAGGAGCGGTCCTGTGGTTCCCCCGCCGACTCCGACCCCGTCTTCTTGCCCCTGGGTGGTGCTGATGATCATGTAAAATATAATAAAGAAAGAGACAAACATTAAGGAGTGCTGTGAAACAAATAATAATAAATCATTTGGAAAAATAAGTCAAACAACATTTTAGGAAACAACAATTGCAATAAAATTGACCTATCTAATCAGATGGATCGACTACTGGCTGCTTCATGCATTCACGGATTGTCTACTTATTTATGAACACTCCAGTGTTCCATAATCATTCTGATTACAAATACTAACGAAGCCTAGTAAGTACCACCTGACCTACACCACCTATTCCAGACGGGCCAATTGTTCACTAAGTCCG
Organism: Triturus cristatus; assembly: GCF_964204655.1. Classification (NCBI taxonomy): domain Eukaryota; kingdom Metazoa; phylum Chordata; class Amphibia; order Caudata; family Salamandridae; genus Triturus; species Triturus cristatus. Next base: position 928,346,499 of record NC_140588.1, read on the forward strand.
CATTTCCATTTTTTTTCAGCCATCAAATGCATAGATGATATGGAGGACACATGCATAAATTTGTGCATACATACAACAAATTGTGGGTTGGTTGCATGATTCTGATCTAGTTCTGCTACTGACTGACCATGCTAAGCCTACCACTCACTAAACAAAGTACAAAAGGTTCTACGGAGGACTGGGGTAAGCAGCACTCAGTGACAGAGGTGGCGTCACGCTGAAGAACCAGAACCTTTTGGGCCTGGCGGCGCAGGGTACGCCCAAAGTCTCCGGAGTTCACCTGCTTCGCTACACAGAGACACGGGACACTCTGTCGGCGTTAGAAGATCAGATTTATTTAGCTGCAGCTAGTACAGTTATCCTAGAAGTACACAAAGTAGGTTCTCAGGAGACTGCCACTTCACTCTGTGGCGCATCATATTAAATACTATACAATACACAATAATTAACGAGACACACTCCGAAAGCATATAAGAAAGAGCCAATAAGGAAAGTTAGAAAACAGAGCGGAACCAATAGGAAAGGTTTGAAAACAGAAATATCAGATGACTCGAAGAGACCTCTCCTCCAATGGTGTTTGTCACCCCACCCTCAAGCTGATAGATTAACAGATTCGTAACTAACTTACAGGTGGAGAGATACGTTTGTATGTATTGGAGGACAGTCGTGAAACAAGAGAATGCTAGCAGGAGACAGTGAAGGCCAGTCGATAAGATAAAGTCAGGAAAGAATAGTGTGAGCCAACAGATAGTTGAAACAGGGATTTGAAAAGCCAGACAGGGATTAGTGTACTCGGCTAGTTCTAACACCAGCTTTGCAAATAGAGGCCGAGGACGTATTTTGACACCAGACTACAGAAAAAGCAGAATAGACTTTGTTCGCCGTGCTGCCTGAGTGATGGCAACACAAAATGGCGGCGGGTCACAAAATGGCGGGTCGATTCGATCGTGATCGAAAATCGAAGTTCCTCAGACCCTCCTTTTGCCAGAACTCAGGCAAGATAGACTCACGTTAATCTGAGTCCACATCAATGGCCATGAGGTCATCGAGCTGTTGCTGTAACATCATTCTTATATTTTCTGTTACTTGCGGCTTGGGTTTTGGGACACACATGGTGGCACAAAGATCACAGATAGCGGGACCACAGTGCATGCAAAGACAACAGGAAAATATAATGGTCAGAATTATACCAAGGAACGTTAATGCTTTCCAACCCCATTTGGACAGTAGTCCCCAAAACCATTCCGTTAAAGACCAATCTCCTTCGTCTTGATGAATAGACTCGGAGATTATGTGCAACTTGGAGATAACTTGGTATACTGTCGGAGCGTCATTAGGAATGAAAATACAGCAACTTGACCCGATCAATTTGCATACTCCACCACGATCAGCGAGAACAAAGTCTAAGGCAACTCGATTTTGCAAGGTCATAAGACGATCCGCCTGTAGTTCTGCTGTGATGTTACTTAAGGCTCCTACAGTGATGTCTATTGTAGTCTCTACGACACAGACCAATTGCCTTATATTTCTGCTGTTAGCCATTGGACCCCAGAAGGGAAGAAAACCTTTAAGGAAATCTCCTCCCTCTTGTCCTGCTGTGTCCTTGGAATCAATAATCCCTCTGCTGTATCGGGTTTGGTGATGGTTTGCGGAAGCAGTGTAAGTAGGGGGAAGAAGGAAGGCTATATAACAAGTACCAGAGAAACCTGTTGGTAACCAAGTATAAGCTCTGTTGTAGCAGATGAAATAGGTGCCTTGAGAGGGCACTAAAGGAGGCGAGTTCTGAGAGGAATAAACGTATGTGTAAGAGCAGTTATTCTTTGGTGTAGTGTCAGAAGTGCGATCGTTTATCTGTAGGCAGAAGTTACCCTGATGTGGTATAGTCCAGATTGGTGAAGACTGTCTCTTCCCTACCTTAGTACTGAGACTACACATGTATTGTGTGACGTTCCAATTAGTGTATGCCTTTCTTTCGTCGATGGAGATTTTGCTGTTCTCCATGATTTTAGCCATAACTACCATACCCTTAATCAAAGAACTATGACTAAAATCTGGATAACTAATTTGTGTACTAATTGGTCGTCTGAATTTGCTTTGATAAGTGTTAGAGAAGATAACGAAGTAAGCCCAAGCAGAACCTTCGTAAGAGAAAGGAAGAACTAAGTAGGGCATTCCTTTCTCTGTGGTGTGTGGCATAAGACCACACACCCAACAATCAGTTGTGTTGACCACTAATTGATGCTTATGTAATAGCTGGACAAAGGAATTGTTGTAATACTCAGTTCTTCTAACGAGTTCATGTGAAGGAAGAGTATAGAAGAGGTGTGGAGAGGTAGTAGAAGAAGACAAAGAAAAAGAAGAAGAAGAAGAAGGGGAGGTATCTTTTGGCTGCACAGCATAAATTATCCAACCAATAATCGCCAAAACAATACATAATGATATAGAAATTATACTAAAACGATTGTACATTATTTTACAAGATGCTTTCTTCATTTCATCTCTTATTTCTTTATTACTCAGTGTAGTTTCCATCCCACTAGTGGATGCTCACGGCAATCTTCCTCAATCACTAAAGTCATGATGCTCTACCGTCCTATGACACTGAAGATCCTGCAGACCTATTGTCACAACTCAGGTCGTGACCTAGACTCCTACCGTGACCCTGCAACCGAAACAGAATACTACACAAGGGAGAAGAAAGTCTTAGGTGTTCTTGGGTCTGGGCCTGAGATTGTAATGTCTTTTCCCCGGAACACTCTGATCTTGAAACAATGTTTGTGGTTCAGTCGTATCCAAGCGACGATGCGATGGAATTGCTTCCTGTAAAATGTCGTCGTTCTCTTTCTCAGACAATGTCCCATTCAGGTGTGCATCGCTAAAAGGCACGAATCGTGGAGTCTTTTCGATTTCACAGTCGCCAATACCTCTGCGAACCCACTGATCAAAGGGCAAAGGCAAAGGCACTTTCTTACAATGCACACCGTGATTCCAATTTTTCTTTCCTTCGACTTTGACTGCTGTTCTTGTGGTTAATAACACCATACGAGGCTCCCGCCACCTGGGCTGTAGATTATTGGACCTCTGAAAGTTCTTCACGCAGACCCAGTCGCCTGGTCGGATGGAATGACCTGGGTCTGCGGAGGCCTCTGGCAGAGCACTCTGAACCTGTTGATGAAGAACACGCAATTTAGTCGTAAGGTCATGCAAATAATCAATCAACATTGGATATGGCAAGTCTGAGAATTTCTTAGGACGAGGTATTCCCCATACGTTGGCCGGACGGCCAAATACCACTTCATAAGGGCTAAGGCCCAAACAAGAGTGTACTGCAGTTCTGGTGGATAGCAGAGCTAACGGCAAAGCATCAGGCCAATTAAGTCCTGTGCTTGCTTGAACCTTCGCTAATTTCAACTTCAGGGTCCCATTGTAACACTCTACTAAACCCGCTGACTGTGGGTGATTTGCCGCGTGGAACTTTTGCTTGATGCCAAGACCTGCACAAACTTTCTGCATAACTTGGCCAACAAATTCGCTCCCATTGTCACTCCAGACAATGCGCGGTAAACCAAACCTAGGGAAGAACTCTTTCAGAAGAATTTTAGCCGTGGAAAAAAGCAGTGTTATTTTTTAGAGGATATGCTTCTATCCATCTCGAAAAGGCGCATACTACCACCAGAACATATTTGAGGTTGTTGCATCGCTCCATATGAATATAATCAATTTGCAACACCTCAAATGGATATGTCGGAGGAGCAAAGTGACCTGCTGGAGTTGGGGTTCCCTTTCCCGGGTTGTACATTAAACAAACAATACAGTGCTTTACTACATTGTCTGCGCATTTTGGGATGTTCCCATTTTGCCACACTGGAGCTAGAAGTTTTACAGATGCCTTTTGCACTTAAATGGGCTGGACCATGAGCCATAGTAACCACTGGGAGAACATAGGCATCTGGTAACAGCCAACGTTGATATTCAGATAATTCCACCCAACAACCCATCTCATCTAACATTCCCGTACTTTCTTTCCACTTTCTCGTCTCACTCTCTGAAGCCTCTTTCTGAATAGCTTTTACGCTTTCCACTGTATTCTCACACATTCCTCTCTCTCTGACCCAATTCGCAGGACCTGCCACAAACATTCGACTCGTTGAATCTCTCGCTGTCTTCTTTGCTATTTCGTCTGCAAACGCATTTCCTCGTCCAACATCATCTGTAATCTTCTTGTGTGCACTGCATTTCACTATCGCTATTTGGGTGGGTAAGACAAGTGACTCAAGAAGATCAGTCACTAGCTGACCATGTTGTATTTTGGTGCCATGGGAAGTGAGGAAACCCCTCTCCCTCCAGAGACGCCCAAAATTGAACGCCACACCAAAGGCGTATTGACTGTCAGTGTATACATTCACTCTTTTCCCTTTTGATAATACACAAGCTCTCGTCAGTGCTATCAATTCGGCTGCTTGCGCTGAATTGTGTCTAATGCGTGCAGTTTCAACAATCGTATGTAAGGTAGTTACAGCATAGGCTGAAACCGTATCTCCATTAGGCATCTTAAAACAAGAACCGTCTACCCATAGAGTCCCATCCGGATTCTCTAGCGGTGTATCTCTCAGGTCAATTCTCCCTTTTGTCTCTTCCTCAGTACGGAAGAAACAATCATGCTGATCTTCAACACTCTCCTCATTTGGAAGGGGCAACAAAGTAGCTGGATTCAGAATATTACATCGTTTGATGTGTATATGACTAGCTAGGAGGGTCAGCTCATAACCAGTTAAACGAGCACTCGTAAGATGCTGCGTTTTTGTTCTATTTAGCAAAGTATCCACTGCACGTGGCACCATGACAATGAGAGTGTTATCCAACACTATTCCAGCAGACTGTCGGATAGAAATTGCTGCTGCTGCTGTCGCTTTGAGACAACTGGGCAATGCTTTAGCTACAGGATCCAGTGTAGCCGAAAAATAAGCACATGACCGCTGCTTGTCTCCAAATTGCTGCGCCAAAACTGACAATGCGCAACCTTCTCTCTCATGAACATAGAGCATAAAAGGCTTAGTGTAATCTGGAGTGCCTAGTACAGGAGCAGAACAAAGAGCAGTACGTAAGTCAGTGAAACTCTTTTGGCACTCTTCAGTCCAAGGAAGGGGCTGAGGCGTATCTTTCAAAGTGAGTGCCAACAAAGGTTTGGCTATTAGAGAGAAGTTAGGGATCCACTGTCTACAATAAGAAGTGATACCCAAAAAGGCGCGTACTTCCCTTTGCGTGGACGGTACAGACATTCCTGCAAACGCCTGAATTCGTTCTGGTGTCAGTCGTCGTCCCTCCTTTGATAGGAGATGACCCAAGTAGGTAACCTCTCGACAAACATACTGTCGTTTGGAAGGTGAAACCTTGTGATTCAGTTTAAACAAATGATGGAACAATGCAACAGTGACATCTTTACAGATATCTTCTGAATCAGTGGCGACTAACAAGTTGTTCATGTATTGGATAAGGGCAGCACCAGACGGCAAGTGAAAAGTATCAAGATTACATTTTAAAGCTTGGCTGTAAATGGAGGGACTTTCACAGTACCCTTGGGGTGCGCGCTTAAACCAGAAGCTTCGGCCTCCAAGAGAGAAACCAAAAATGTCCCTACTCTCTTCTGCAATGGGAATACTGAAGCAGGCATTCTTCAGATCAATAACAGAAAACCAAGTCGCTGTGGAAGGTATCATTGTCAACAAAGCAGTGATATCTGGAACAACAGGAAATTGTGGGACAACAATTTTGTTTACTTCCCGCAGATCAATTACGAAACGATACACAGGAGGCTGAGAAGGATCAGTACGTTTAAGAACAGGAAGAATAGGACTATTGCATGTGTTATCTCTTGTTTCTTCAACCACACCCTTCCGAATCAAGTCATGAATGATTCCCAAAAGTGCTTTCTCACCTTCAGCAGAGATTCTATACTGTGGGATGCGCGGTAATTCAACATTAGGCTTGAGAGTGACAACATAAGGCGGAATCTCAAGACAACCCACGTCGTTCGGACCCGTGGCCCAAAGCGCTGTTGGAAGAGAAAGCAATTCAGGAGGAAACTGATCTTTGGACAAATACATTGGGGAGACTAATTTCTGACCTAGAGCAAGATGTACGCCAGAAGGAGAACAATATATTGTAGCATGCATTCTTTTCAATAGGTCTAGACGCAACAGATTCTCACCGCATCCATTCGTTAACAGAAGTGGAGCTTCCAAATCATAAGGACCAACCGAGTAGGCAAAGGGCAAGAAACCGGATTACGAACAGGGGCGCCAGAAAATCCTACAGAAACATTCGTTAAGCCAGACAAAGGTGCCCCAGGGAGTTTAGAATGAATGATAGAACTTCTCATTGCTCCAGTATCCAGAAGAAATGGCTCTGAAACACCCATTGTAGTGACGTTAACATAGGGACCATTTTGATCTACTGGAATTGGCACAACTCCCTTACTTTGTCCATGGCTGTCCTAGTTAGCATGAAGACTCTCATTCTCGCCTTCGACATATTGATCTTCATTATAATACTGAGTAGACCTCACAGTTTGCTGATCAAAGTAGTTCACGGAATTGGGAGAAGGTAGGGCACGCTGTTCTTGAGTCAACATACCCCGACCTCTACCTCTGTTTGCTGACTGAAGGCCAGCACGACCTCGTGGAGCAGATACTGCTCCATTGCGCTGTAATAAAACCGGACAACTATTCTTAAAATGACCTTCCTCTCTACAATAAGCACATTGATTAGGACCTAACAAAGGTCGCGGAATGTATGGCTCAGGCTTTTGATACAACCTCTGAAACTGCGAAGGCTGCTGAATTTGAGGCTGAACATAACGTGGTGGATAGGCTTGTTGCAAGAGAACCTTCGTCTTTAAATCTTTCGTCTTTTTCTCTTTGTAGGAAGGTGGATATCTGGCTATGGTTACCCCCAACTTTTTGCCTAGTGTCTAGCTGGTTTTTCGACTTAGTTGGCCTGAGATCCTGCCATTCAGGGTCTCAGGCTGTCTGCTCTCTCTTTAAAATGGACTCCATGTACCCTAGGTACATTCCCAATTGGTAAGGATCACCTTATTGGACCCTGTACCGTGTACCCTAGGTACCCAGGGCATAGGTGTACCCTAGGCCTCCCAGGGGCTGCAGCATGTATTATGCCACCCCTGGTCTGGCCTTCCAATCAGACACAACTGGCTGATCACTCAGCTGGGGCAAGGTCGTGTAATCACCCCTTGCTTAGATATAGTATGCCTATATCTACCCTTATATATAGACACATGTGTACCTATCAGTCACTCCTATGGCAGGCCTTAACAATCCTGGAGGCAGAGTGCTTGGTAACATGTGAGATGGTGCTCTAGCATGAGCTGAGCCTGTCTGCAGCTTTCGGAACCATGTCCTTATAGCTGTTCTATGATATAGCCTACCATATACTTTTAAAGTGCCTTATAATCTTAAACGGTTATGGTAACTATGGTTTGGCTTTATCAAAACATGTCGTGTAAGGTGTCTAACACTTTGGAATAATACCCCCATACCATTTCTGGTGATGAGGATATTATTCCTCCCTTCTAGAGGGAGAGACATGTTAAAATCCTACAAAATGGATGCTGCTGCCACAGACACAAGTCGGACCTCCTGCTGCTGGGAGTGATCCCGGGAAGGGAGGCTTGGACAATAGGTTTCCTGCTTGGGGAGGTGCTAGCACCTCCCCAGACAGACTTTAGTGTATTGGGGCAGGGAGGGCTGAAAGGAATGAGACATGCCTGGGGCACACAAGGTGTCCCATGCATAGTCCAGTTCAAACCGGTGCTGGGGCACACCCGCCCCAGTCTTGGCGCGAAACTGGACAAAGGGAAGGGGGTGTAACCACTCCCCTCCCAGGTCCCACCCATAAGGCGTGACCTAGAAGGTAACCCAGCCCCCAGATTAGTATAAGAGTGGTAGCTGGGCCCCAGGAGATTAGATTATCCTGAACCTGCAACTTGAACAGAAACTCTGGACCTTCGACATTCGACGAAAGAAGAAGACTGAAGAATCTCCCTTGTGGCCAAGGAGTGGCTACCCTGTGCAAACAGGCACCATCAAGAGACTACCCTTTGCTTTGCTAAAGTTCTACGAGGGACCGACTGCAGAGCCCGACCAGAGCGTTGACTTCCAGACTTCTCCGACCCTGATCCACATCCACAGCCGAGCTGAGATCCATGGAGGCGACGAGAGACGTGGGACCGGCTACCTGGGAAAAGTGGCTAGTATCTTCAAGCGCAGCTTCCGAGGCACCCTCGAAGTTGTGCACCGGGGATTGAGAAGCCCCAACCCCAAGCACCATCTGCACCGAAGATCAGCCCCCCACACTCCACGAGTCCTGCGTGGGGCCCTTCTGCATTTTCCTGCTTGCCGCATCTGTCCGGTTGCTTGCCCGCTGGCTAGTGGCCTTTGTGACGACGCATCCTGAAATCTTCACCGCTGGTTTGGCTCCTCCAGACTGGCTCCTGCTTCTTTGAAAAAGAGAAGCACCCCAGACCTTCCTGGTCTGCACCAGAAGCAAGTCCTCTGGTCTTCGTGGGTTCCGCTTGCCAAGGCTTGGTGAGTCCTAGTCCAACTTCGACGCCGCCGACAGCAAGAGCCTTCGTGGGACAGCTCGCCTCCTGGTCCTGGTCGTCCTCGACGTTCCCTGGTCCTCGTGGCTGCAGCGACAAGCTTCACCTTCACCTGCAATCTTCACGACATCGCCTGGTTCCTTCCTGGTTCCACGTGGTCACTGGCTAGTGACCTTGACTCTGTCCCTTCTGCTTGCAGGTCTCCTCTCTTCTTGATCCCAGCCTTGGGATCCACCGGACACTCTTCACTGACTGCCTGTCAGCAACTTTCCTTCAGGCAGCCATAGAAGTCCACGACGAAACCCGACGCAAGTTCACACCTATGCACCCGCAGCCCGTGGGCTAGGTAACTTGGGTACTTCGGTGCTCACAAGGGTAGTGACTATCCTAGGGTCTAGTTTCCGAGTCTCGACTCTCTAGCTGCTTCAGAAGTGTCCTTAAACCGTTTATATCTAAACTGTACTATTTCTATCGACTATACGCATTACGCGTGAGTGTTTCCACTCTGCACCTGAATCCCGTGGGCCTCTCACTTCCTAACTGTTGCTAGTGTAGTGTAGCCCCAGCGATTCCCGAGGCCTAGGCCTATCCTATTTCCGTGACAGTGGTCCTTATACCACTTACTTAGTATATGGTTTGCGTGGCCCCTAGGGCCTAACTGTATTACTTACCTGTGTGACTTAATGTATGCTTAAATAAGACTATGTTGTACTTACCTCTAATCTCATAAAGAGTGCTGAGGGTTTGACTAGAATAAATACACTTTATTTTATATATATATCTGTTGTGGTGTCCTTTCATTTGGTATTCAAGGGATTATATATGGTATCACAGCTGGCTTCACATGCCATTCAGAGTTTAGCCTAAGACTGCTCTTGTCCATGCTACCACTAGGATAGCTGGTCTATAAGGTTGACTTTACAACCAATCACCATAAGGGTATTTGGACTGATATAAGGTGTACACTAGAACTAGTGACATCATACATCAGGCCAACTTCTCACATTGGTGAGCAGCGGTTGGGATCTGAGCTTGCTGTTGTAATACCATTGTAATCTTGAGATACTAAATTGGAAGATCACACAGATATTGTTTAGGTACATATAACATAGATTATAATACTTAAGTCCTACTGGACTTAGTGGTTGTAGGTTGAAGGGAGTAACACACCCTGACTACAACTACTAGAGAGGTTTAGTAGATAAAACTAGTGTAGGTAGGTGCACACACCACACCCTCACTATCAATCAATCAATCAATCAATGACATTTATAGAGCGCACTACTCACCCGTAGGGTCTCAAGGCGCTGGGGGGAGGGGGGTGCCGTTACTGCTCGAACAGCCAGGTCTTCAGCTTCTTCCTGAAGGAGAGGTGGTCTTGGGTCCGGCGCAGGTCGGTCGGGAGGGAGTTCCAGGTCTTGGCGGCCAGGTAGGAGAAGGACCTTCCTCCTGTTGTTGCTCTTCGGATGCGGGGGACGGCGGCGAGGGCGTGGTTGGCTGATCGGAGGTGGCGTTTGGGAGCGTAGAAGTTGATTCGGTTGTTGAGGTAGCTCGGGCCTTGGTCGTGTAGGGCTTTGTGTGCGTGGGTGAGGAGGCGGAAGGTGATCCTTTTGTTGACGGGGAGCCAATGCAGGTCTCTTAGATGTCCGGAGATGTGGCTGGTTCGTGGGATGTCGAGGATGAGTCTGGCTGAGGCGTTCTGGATCCGCTGGAGTCTCTTCTGGAGCTTGGCGGTGGTACCGGCGTAGAGGGCGTTGCCGTAGTCCAGTCGACTGGTGACGAGGGCCTGGGTGACGGTCTTCCTGGTCTCGGTGGGGATCCACCAGAAGATCTTCCGTAGCATGCGTAGGATGTTGAAGCACGCCGAGGATACGGCGTTGACTTGCCTGGTCATGGAGAGGGAGGAGTCCAGGATGAAGCCCAGGTTGCGCGCGTGGTCTGTTGGTTTGGGTGCGGAGCCCAGGGCGGGAGGCCACCAGGAGTCATCCCAGGCGGAGGGCGAGGAGCCCAGGATGAGGACCTCCGTCTTGTCTGAGTTCAGCTTCAGGCGGCTGGTCGTCATCCACTCGGCTACATCTTTCATCCCTTCGTGCAGATTGGCTCTGGCGGCGGCGGGGTCGTTGGTCAGGGAGAGGATCAGCTGGGTGTCGTCGGCGTAGGAAATTATGTTGAGGTTGTGTTTGCGTGCGATGGCCGCGAGGGGGCTCATGTAGACGTTGAAGAGGGTTGGGCTCAGGGAGGAACCTTGAGGGACGCCGCAGATGACTTCGGAGGCTTTTGACTTGTACGGTGGTAGGCGGACTCTCTGTGTTCTTCCGTCGAGGAAGGAGATGATCCATTCCAGTGCCTTCTCCTGGATTCTGACGTAGCTGAGGCGCTGTACTAGGGTGCGGTGGCAGACAGTGTTGAATGCCGCGGAGAGGTCTAGGAGGATGAGGGCCGCTGTGTCTCCGTTGTCCATCAGGGCTCGGATGTCGTCGGTGGCAGCGATGAGGGCGGTCTCGGTGCTGTGGTTGGCTCGGAAGCCAGACTGTGAGGGGTCGAGGGATCCATTCGTCTCAAGGAAGGCGGCCAGCTGCTTGTTGACGGTCTTCTCGATGACTTTGGCTGGAAACGGGAGGAGCGAGATGGGGCGGTAGTTCTTGAGTTCGGTGGGGTCCGCTGTAGGTTTCTTGAGTAGAGCCCTGAGTTCGGCGTGCTTCCAGCTCTCAGGGAAGGTGGCGGTGTCGAAGGAGGTGTTGATAATGTCCCGCAGGTGGGGTGCGATGACAGCGTCGGCCTTGTTGAAGACGTGGTGAGGGCAAGGGTCGGTCGGAGATCCGGAGTGGACGGAGTTCATCATGCGGATGGTGTCTTCGGTGCTGATCGGAGTCCAGGTGCAGAGGGTGGTGGTGGGGGGCGGTGGTTCGGTCGTGGTGTGCGTTGGTTGGGTGCTGAAGCTGTTGTGTATGTCTGCGATCTTGTTGTGGAAGTATGAGGCGAGGGAGTTGCAGAGGTCTTGCGATGGGGTGATGTCGTTGTTTCCTGCGCTGGGGTTGGATGGCTCTTTCACGATGTTGAAGAGTTCCTTGCAGTTGTGTGCGTTGTTGTCTAGCCGGTCCTTGAATGCGGTTTTCTTGGCGGCGCGGATCAGCTGGTGGTGCTTCCGGGTGGCCAGCTTGAAGGTGGTCATGTTGTCCGGTGTTGGTTCCCTTCTCCAGACTTTCTCGAGGGCTCGGCAGTTCTTCTTGGAGCTCTTGAGTTCGTCGGTGAACCATGGGGCTTTCTTGCTGCCGGGTCTGCTGGGCGGGGTCCTCAGCGGGGCGAGTTCGTCCGCGCAGTTGCTGATCCACTTCGTGAGGTTGTCGGCGGCCTGGCTGGGGTTCGCTGAGCTGGCAGGAGGGTGCTGGCTCAGGGAGGTGGCGAGCTGGTCGGCTGTGATCTTGTTCCAGCTTCTGCGAGCAACCTGTTGCTGGTGGTGGTGGGTCGTCGTTCTTCTGAAGGTGAAGTGGACACAGCTGTGGTCCGTCCATTGAAGCTCTGTGGCGTGGCTGAAGGCGATGTCTGTGCTGGATGAGAAGACTGCGTCGAGTGTGTGTCCGGCGAGGTGGGTGGGGGTGGACACCAGCTGCTTGAGTCCAAGATTGGCGAGGTTGTCGAGCAGGGTGCTGGTGTTGCGGGCGTTGTTGTTCTCCAGGTGGAAGTTGAGGTCCCCCAGGAGGATGTAGTCAGCGGAGGGGAGGGCCTGCGGGCTGACGAAGTCGGCGATGTCCTCGCTGAATTGAGTGCGTGGTCCTGGAGGTCGGTAGATCAGGGTGCCTCTGAGGGTGGTCTTCGGGTCTGTGTGGATCTGGAAATGCAGGTGTTCGGCGGTGGTAAGGGTGTTGTCGGTGTTGGTCGTGATACGGATGGTGTTCCTGTGGATGATGGCGATGTCTCCTCCCATCTGGTTGGCAGTGCGGTCCCTTCGGGTGATCTTGTATCCCTCTGGGATGGCGATGGCGATGTCGGGCGCTGAAGAGGCGTTCATCCAGGTCTCCGTGAGGAAGGCCACGTCAGGGGCTGTGGTTTCGAGGAGGTTCCAGAGTTCGATGGCGTGTCTGTGGACGGAGCGGGTGTTGAGCAGGATGCACTTGAGGTGGTTGCTGCTGGTGTTCGGCTTGGCGAGGCAGGTCTGGATGCAGGTGAACTTGCAGGCGTGGCAGCTGAAGGGTCCGTGGGTGCGTCGTGGGGTGGCTTGGTAGCATCCTGGGAGTCGACCGGTGTTGAGTGCGCTGAGGGTGGCGGCGGTGTACGTCAGGCGGGTTGGCCGGGGTCCTCGTGGGCCAGGGGTCCTGGCACTGGGCGCGGTCCAGGCGCGGACGGGCGTATACGGGCTTGCCTTTGGCGCGCCTTCGGCGCACAATCGGCGCGCCCGCTGCGCGTGACCGCTGCGCGTTCGCACGGTCGCCATATATGGTGAAGTGCGCGGGGGGCGGAGCAGCTGGGAGGCGGGAGCGGGGAGGGAACAGAAGGAAAAAAGGGGCGGGGTTAGCGGCGGTGGCGGGAATCGGGGAGGGAGGACGAAGGGCAACGAAACGTCCAAACAGGAAGGAAAAACAAGTTTACAACTAATACAGGAACAAAAAGATGAGAATAAACAATTTAAGCAGGCAAAACAGCAAACACAGCAGGGGCAGGACAGGCAGGCACGGACCACGCCGCTCGAAGGCAGGGGGCGTGGTCACGAGGCGGCAGCGAGGCAGTCAGGCAGGGGGCACACGCAGCAGCTGGTGGCCGTGCGGCGCGGGGGTGTCCTAGAACTAGGTCACACTCACCTGCGTCGCACGGTCGCCATATATGGCCAAGTGCGCGGGGGGGCGGAGCAGCTGGGAGGCGGGAGCGGGGAGGGAACAGAAGGAAAAAAGGTGCGGGGTTAGCGGCGGTGGCGGGAATCGGGGAGGGAGGACGAAGGGCAGCGAAACGTCCAAACAGGAAGGAAAAACAAGTTTACAACTAATACAGGAACAAAAAGATGAGAATAAACAATTTAAGCAGGCAAAACAGCAAACACAGCAGGGGCAGGACAGGCAGGCACGGACCACGCCGCTCGAAGGCAGGGGGCGTGGTCACGAGGCGGCAGCGAGGCAGTCAGGCAGGGGGCACACGCAGCAGCTGGTGGCCGTGCGGCGCGGGGGTGTCCTAGAACTAGGTCACACTCACCTGCGTCGCACGGTCGCCATATATGGCCAAGTGCGCGGGGGGGCGGAGCAGCTGGGAGGCGGGAGCGGGGAGGGGACAGAAGGAAAAAAGGGGCGGGGTTAGCGGCGGTGGCGGGAATCGGGGAGGGAGGACGAAGGGCAACGAAACGTCCAAACAGGAAGGAAAAACAAGTTTACAACTAATACAGGAACAAAAAGATGAGAATAAACAATTTAAGCAGGCAAAACAGCAAACACAGCAGGGGCAGGACAGGCAGGCACGGACCACGCCGCTCGAAGGCAGGGGGCGTGGTCACGAGCCGGCAGCGAGGCAGTCAGGCAGGGGGCACACGCAGCAGCTGGTGGCCGTGCGGCGCGGGGGTGTCCTAGAACTAGAACTAGAATCATGTCCCTGAATGGAGATCACACTGATGCTCCCTCAGGAGAGGAGAATCCTAGACAGGTTCCCTCTAGATATGATGCAATCACTTTCCAGGAGATGAGACAACTGTGTACCTCCAGGAGATTAAAACAGGGTTCCAACCCTACCCTTAGACAGCTAGTGGAGCTTCTGGAGGCCTATGATGCTGAAAGAGCTGCCAAGTATGGTGCCATAGCTTTAGATAAGGGTCTACCCACCACAGAGGAGTCAGATGGGGCTTCAGATGAAGAGGTAGACAGCCAGGGCCAAGTAGGAAGACTTAGCCAGGCTAACCTAAGCTTACATGGGAGTTTGCATGGGGTCCCCCCATACAGACCCCCAAGTGGGCTTAACCAGAGAAGCAGGAGGGACAGATCCCCTTCAAGGGAATCCATCCACTCCCATGTCTCTAGCATCTCTAGTGCTTCCTCTCACAGGGGAAGGACTTCCCCTGAGAGAAAGGAGCATGAAGCCAGAATGAGGGAAGCTAATCTGAGGATTCAGAGGGAAGAACTTGCCCTTGCCAAGGAGAAGCTTGCTCTGGCTAGAGAGCAAAAATTGTGTGGGTCAGAACCCACTGGTGGCAGCAACATTCCTAGAGATAGGGATAGGTCTTATGACCATAGAAACCTAAGCAAGATAGTCCCCCCATATCAGAATGGGGATGACATCCACAAGTGGATGACTGCTTTGGAGAGGGCCTGCAAAGTACAGCTGGTACCCCAGAGTCAGTGGGCAGCTATCTTGTGGCTCTCCTTTTCTGACAAAGGTAGAGACAAGCTCCTCACAGTCAGTGATGAGGATGCTAACAATTACAAAGTCCTGAAGAGTGCTCTGATAGATGGGTTTGGCTTAACCACTGAGCAATATAGGTTGTTGTTCAGAGACACCCAGAAGACACAGACACAGGACTGGTCTGATTTTGTGGATTGTGCCACTAAGGCTTTGGAAGGTTGGTTAACTGGCAGCAAGGTGCAGGACTATACAGGATTGTACAACTTGATTATGAGGGAGCAGATCCTTAGTAATTGTCAGAGCCAGCTTCTCCATGAACACCTGGTAGACTCAGATTTGACCTCTCCCCAAGAATTGGGAAAGAGGGCAGATAAATGGGTCAGGACCAGGATTAGGCCTAAAAATCAGGGTGGTGACCACTGTTCCCACTAACCTGCGCGCGCGGGCGCGCGCGCACGACGGTCACCCGCAGCGCGCAGTGTCCTGCATTTGGCGCGCACACTGCGAGACATCCCTACAAGACCCTTCGCGCCGCCGTATTTTTAAACGCGAGCGGCGCGAAATCCCGGCGTGAGGCAGGGGGAGAGACATGGTGCTTGCAGGCGTGCAAAGCCCATTGTGCTTAAAGGGCTTCTGCTTCAGCCCCCCACACCCCCGTCGTGTGTCAGCCCGGCTGAGCCAGCTTCCCGCACCGAGTACTTCACGGGTCTTTAAAAGACCATTTGCATGTCAATGAGCTTTGTCGTATTGGACTCCTCTTCCCAATGGTTCCCGGACTTCCAAAAGCACTCCGGCCCTCATTTGCACTCTGAGAAAAGTCACTTCTACTTCCTTTTCAAAAGCCCACAGTCTTCCCCGCACCGCGCTTTTCTAACGAAAGAGTAGAGCAAGTTTAAAAACACGCTGTGTTTTTAAACTTGCTCTACTCTTTTGTTGATGTACCGGAAGTAATTTAACCAAACCCCGCTTGCTGTGTATAAGAGGCCAATCACTTGCCGAACGACTTAAGAGTGCAGTCATGCCGTCGCCTGTATCACTGTATATTCAGCAATTTTATTAGTGTATGCTGTTTGTTCCATGACACAAACATCACACATTCTGCATAGAACTGACGAGTAAGTGCCTCCTGTTTTTATTTTTTTAACGCTCTTGGCTGTATTGTTTCTATTGTGCCGAAGTTCCAAAGAGCAGACTTCCAACAATATGGTTTCAAGCACCTTTTCATATTTTAATATCCGAAAGTGATCAATATTGTGCTCCCAAAAAATGTTATGTCAGGGTTTTTCTGGAAGCCATAAAAGCAATGTTCTTTATTTACTAGATATTTAACTTACTGCAAATACGTTATTGACAGTACATTTCTTCAGTTACTCCTATAAAGTGATTGAAAAATTAGGAATACGGGCACCTGAATGCTGCACAGGATGTGCCATCAGCACCAGGACTGCAGAATTCTCTTATCTAGCGCTTAGGGTATGTCCGTATGGAATTCTTTTCTGCTAGAACACTGCTCCTCTGCCATGCCACATGGAAGCGTTTCTCATAATTTAGCCATCGCCATATTAAACACATATTTCCACATTAGCAGCCTCTGTTTGTGTATGGGTGAGGGAGAGAGGCAGCTGTGTATGCCTGAGGTAGTGTGTGTGTTTGAGGGAAAGAGAGAAAGACATCAGTGTATGTGAGAGAGACATCAGTGTATGTGAGAGACAGCAGTGTAAGAGAGACAGCAGTGTGTGTGTGTGTGTGTGTGTGTGTGTGTCCTAGAGAGAGACAGCAGTGTGAGAGAGACAGCAGTGTGAGAGACAGCAGTGTGTGTGTGTCCTAGGGAGAGCATGGTGTGTGAGAGAGACAGCAGTGTGAGAGAGGCAGCAGTGTGAGAGACAGCAGTGTGTGGGTGTGTCCTAGGGAGAGCATGGTGTGTGAGAGAGACAGCAGTGTGAGAGAGGCAGCAGTGTGTGTGTGTCCTAGGGAGAGCATGGTGTGTGAGAGAGACAGCAGTGTGAGAGACAGCAGTGTGTGTGTGTGTCCTAGGGAGAGCATGGTGTGTGAGAGAGACAGCAGTGCCAATAGCTTAAACTCTCGCTAATGCTATTGGCATTTTAAATGACAATGCGTTTTATTTATGTTTTTAAAAACAAAAGCAAAAAGAAAAGGCATTGTCATTTACGATGCCAATAGCTCAAAATTTCGCAATTGCGCGAATTATTGCATTGCAAATGCTGGTGTTTTTACTGTTACTTATTAGCTGAAACAACATCCCTCGCTTTACCTTCCAGTGGCTCCCCTTACCCCCCCACAACACTGCTCGCAGGCCCCTTGCTTTCCTTGAATCTCCCTGTGCATCCCCTCCCACCTCACCACCCCTCCGAGGCCAAGTGTCCACTGTTCATATGGCGTTTATGTTGTGAAGGGCCGGGACCTCTGCTCTGACCTTAAATATCTTTTTATGCTGTCCGTGACTTACTCTGAGCTCCCCTTCACCTCCATCTGGGAGACGCAATTACTGCTTTTGCAATAACTTAATGGAAGGTACTTTCTAATTATAATAGGCAACATCTGTTTGATTTTAAAGAAAAATTATTACAAATCGTATCATTTACTGTGCTCCTTAAATCAGCTGTTTAAAAGGATGGCTAAATTGGGTTTTGTGACAATAGTGGGGTGTTTTATATAAAAATCTAGGCTTGTCAGTTTTTTGGGCACAAGTTTGAAATATCCGCAATATCACATGCAAATGGTAGAATCTTTTCACAAGTGTACGTTGTTTTTTGCGTAACATCTCTGACTGAATTCATTTACATTTAACTTGCATTTGCAGACAGTTGTCCTCATATATGCCAACAACAGTAATTTTGATAATTTTCGACAAAGTGTGGATTTTGTATAATTTGGATGTTTCAGGATATGAATCTGGTGTGTTCGTATTAGCATGTGCATTCGATGGGTCCCGGTTTCCATCCTGTGTGTGCAACCAGCATGTCTTTGTATTGGACTCCTATATGTTTTTTTTTATGACGATTATAGCAGACGAGTCCAGTGAGCACGTCTGGAAATTTCAAATGAGACCACGTCCACTTGCAAAGCGAACAAGCATTTGCAATGCAATAGGTCTCGCAGTTGTGAGAGTTTGAGCTATTGACATTGAAAAAGTCAATGGCTTTTATTTACCTGTTGGTTTTTAAAACATAAATGAAAGGCATTGTCATTTACAATGCCAATAGATTAAACTCTCGTTCTAATGTGCGCCCGAGGGTTTCTTGGCACAGTATGACAGATGTTTATTACACCACCATCACTAATTGCTAGTGTGTGCCTACATTGGCTAAATAATACAAACATGCCATGATCCATCTCCCAAACCACCATTAGAGTGCCTGAAAGAGTCCAGTTTGAAAACAAACTTGGTGTTTTAGCACTTCCAAATCCCCTGTGCAGCTGCAGGAATTTACCGAAGTCTTGATTTTGCCTCATGGTTCTTCCATCCACCATCCGAAACTCCCTGTCCCTTTATTTCGCTCTTATACGGTCTTTTTCCTCCCTGTTTTCTGACTTAGTCATTGATTTTCCAAATTTCTCTTCCTCCTTCTTTATCCCTTTTGTGTTTTCTTTGCTCTTGCTCAAGGTCGAAGTTGGATGAGCAAAAACAAGTGCCGGTCCAGAAACAACAAGCATTGAAAATGCAATAGGTCTCGGTTTTGATTAAGTTAAAGCCATTTGCTTTGCTAATGGTACTGTATAGCAAAGCAAATGGCTTTAACTTAAAAAAAGGCGAGACCTATTGCATTTTTAATGCTTGTTAGAGGAATGGGACACATTTTTCATTTTTCAGACGGAGTACGAGATAAAGACGGAAAAAGAAGAAGGGATAGGAAAACTGTAAAAAAAGGAGAAAGCATAAACGAAAATGCACCTTTGAGAGGGAGATAATGAGACAAGCAGTGTTGGGGGGGTGGGGTGAAAAAACAGACATTAGTTATCCACAAGTCTAGCCACTCCAGCATTCGGCTGCTCCTGCAGCGGGCCCCTGAGAAAATCTTTGGGCCCCTGTGCTTGTTATTTTTTTAATTAGGCACAGTCTCTCTCACTAACTCTCATTTCCACGAGTTGACAGTCTATGCTTCCCAGGAGCGAGAACGGAAACAGTGAGGAAAGAGAGAGGGGTAGGGAAATAAAAGGAAAGGAGTGATAGGGATGGACAGGACCTCTAGGAGAGGTGAAAGGGAGGTAAAGGCTAATGGACAGGAGAGTTAGAAGGGCAAAATGAGGGAGAGATAAATGGAATAAGGGGAAAGGGATGAGACAAGGCGATGATTGAAACAAAGATCACCTGTGTGATTGAAGGATCAGGGAAAACTAGAGAAAAGGAAGGAAAAGTAGGAAAAGAGAAAAATCAAGTAAGGCGACGAGAGGTGAGGACAGAAGAAGAGAAAAGCAAAAAGAAGAGGACGAGGGGAGCAATGGGAGGAGACAGAGACAAAAGGAGAATCAAGACACATGAAAGAGAAAAGGAGAGAAAAAAGGTTGGGTTAGAAGGAGGCATAGAGTCTTTTGGGGGTCCACTGCCATTGATGTAGTATCTTAAAATAACTATCTTTCAGACGGGCCTCCCTTAACCATCAATCATGTTTTTCTAATGGCTCCTCCGAATCCCCCTCAAAGAATTGTGTCTGTAATTGCACTTCTCTCCAATTATGAAGTGCATTTGAGGTGGCTTGCAAGAAGAGCTTAGCAATTAGAGTTGCATATAAGCCAGAATCTGTCCCACCATATTCCTTCCAGGTGAGTAGATATTGAAGAATTGGGGACTGTGGTATGTATATAGGTCATGGGCCCAGTTTTCCACGTATTGGGTGCACCAGTAGAGCATATCTCCACTGTAGGGTATGTGGGATATTATGAGATTGCACTAAGTCCTGGAAGGTTCTAACTAAAGTATGTCAGTTATCCCTGTCAGCTTGCAGGCTCTCCCCATCGCCCATCTAATTTCTTCTCCCCTAATTTCATTCTGACCATTCCGTTATAATGGCATTTTCAGCTGGAGAACTGCATGTACTTCAGGCAGTCTATGGACCCTCAGCCGTTGGAGTCTTGTGCTTTTCTAAACCTAAAGTGTACTTGCCTGTGTAACCAATTCATGTCATGTCGTTGCAAATCTGCCTTAAGCCCCTTAACGTGGGTTGTATGTGTGGAAATGCACCGTCTTTTCAGTTTTTTAAAGCAAACGTGTGGAGTGATATCTGGCTCTGCGCACAAGCGCGGTCTGGTTCCTGGAGCACACAGCCATGGCTGCAGCGCACAGAGACACATCACTGCCGCACACAGAGGAAAAAAATTAGAGGGAACATTGGTGGTGACCACAAGAAAGATACCACCAAGCCTCAAGAGAAGGGTGGGGATAAAACAAAAGAGAAATCTTCCTCAGGGCCCCAAAACTCCACACAGGGTGGTGGGTCCCAAGCTCCCTCCTCTACCACAGTTAAAAAGCCTTACTGCCATGAGTGTAAAACTCCTGGGCATTGGAAAACTGACAGCAGTTGCCCCAAGGCAAAAAACAAAACTGTTCCTCCAACTACTCCTCTCACACCACCTATTACTGTCAGCAGTAATCCCCCAGGTGGTGGGAGTGCCCCCAAAAATGTGGTTGGGTTTTCTTGGGGACAACAGGGGGAGCCTGGCTTAGCCAATTCCCCTACAGCAGCTACTCTTGTCTGTGATGGTGGCATGGGGTTTGCCAACTTCACTGCCTGTCCCAACACTTTGGGTAGGTACAGACAGGAGCCCTACATCAATGGTAGAAAAGCTGAGGCCTACAGAGACACTGGAGCTAGCATCACTATGGTAGCCCATCTGCCCTCTGAGCAGCTTTTGCCTGGTATCTCATACCAGGTAACTAACATTGATGGCAAACAGAACAGTCATCCCATGGCAGAGGTATGTCTCAGCTGGGGAGGTGTCACTGGCCCTAAAAGGGTGGCAGTGTCTCCAACCTTGCCTGTGGACTGCTTACTGGGGAATGACTTAGAACTCTCAGCTTGGGCTGGAGTTGAACAAGACACCCATTCTAAAATGGTAGGCCTTTCACAAAAGGGTAGTGGGGTTGTGCCAGCCACAACCCCTGTCCAAGTAGATTTCCTCCCTGAAAAGGTTGGAAGGGCAGTGGTAGCCACAGCCCAGGCAAAGACAGACTTCCTTGTAGAGACTGGCAGAGCTGTGACAGTCACAGCTCAAACACAAACTGAGTGCCTCCCTGAAAAGGTTGGCAAGGCTGTAATGGTCTCAGCCCATACTCAGACTGACATAGGTGTAGTGAAGCCTGAAACTATGGATCACTCCACACAAACAGAGAGTAGTGGGGAGGAAGAAAAGTCTCCCTCTCCCCAGACATTAGGAAAAGGTCAGCCTCCTCAGGGATCTGACCTCACCCCTTGTGAAGGAACTGCCCCAGAGGTAGCCAGGCCTGGCCTGGCAGAGCCTCTGATGTCAGTGGCCCCTTCCAAGGTGGGACCCAGTCTGGTGCAGGTAGCCTGCCTCTCTCTACCCTGCCTCAGTCAGCCCAGGGCTGCAGAGGTCAGGGAGGCCAGTGGACCCCAAGAGGGCCCCTGTCCACAAGAACCCCCCCATCAAAAGAATGAGGATTGCCTGGCTAGTAGCCCTAGCCAGGTGATGGTTAAAAACATTCCTGAGGGATCCCCTTTACAGGTAGTTAGGGACCTCCCCCAGAGGGATTCTGTTGGGGACAGGCAAACATGGGACCTTAGGGCCCCAAACCTGACCTGTCCCTCCAGTAAGCCCACAAAAGGGACCCAGCCTCCAGCTTTAGGTAGCCAGAGGCTGACCCTGAGAGCACAGTGCAACTCAGTGAAAGAAAGAAAGGCATCCATGGTGGAGGATGATTGGAGGAAGCTGAGGCCTCACTTTGAGGACACTCACTTCAGTACTCCATCTCAACACCAGCCTTTTACTTTGCAAAGACACACCAAAGGTAGAGATTCCCTATGGTGGAGACCCTATGATACCTTTAGGGTGAGGGCTTGCTTAGTGGAACATGAGACAGGGGGTAACCATGCCAGTGCTGGTTCTTCCTTATATGGCCACTTAGGCAATAGAGGCTTACCTTGTCAAGGCCAGCCTTATCTCCTTTCGTTTGGGGGGGGTTGTGTAGGAAGGTGGATATCTGACTATGGTTACCCCCAACTTTTTGCCTAGTGTCTAGCTGGTTTTTCGACTTAGTTGGCCTGAGATCCTGCCATTCAGGGTCTCAGGCTGTCTGCTCTCTCTTTAAAATGGACTCCATGTACCCTAGGTACATTCCCAATTGGTAAGGATCACCTTATTGGACCCTGTACAGTGTACCCTAGGTACCCAGGGCATAGGTGTACCCTAGGCCTCCCAGGGGCTGCAGCATGTATTATGCCACCCCTGGTCTGGCCTTCCAATCAGACACAACTGGCTGATCACTCAGCTGGGGCAAGGTCGTGTAATCACCCCTTGCTTAGATATAGTATGCCTATATCTACCCTTATATATAGACACATGTGTACCTATCAGTCACTCCTATGGCAGGCCTTAACAATCCTGGAGGCAGAGGGCTTGGTAACATGTGAGATGGTGCTCTAGCATGAGCTGAGCCTGTCTGTAGCTTTCAGAACCATGTCCTTATAGCTGTTCTATGATATAGCCTATCATATACTTTTAAAGTGCCTTATAATCTTAAACGGTTATGGTAACTATGGTTTGGCTTTATCAAAACATGTCGTGTAGGTTTCTAACACTTTGGAATACTACCCCCATACCATTTCTGGTGATGAGGATATTATTCCTCCCTTCTAGAGGGAGTGACATGTTAAAATCCTACTTTGCTGTTTAACTCTAACCAAAGCCCCAGCATCACAAATTGGATGCTGCTGCCACAGACACAAGTCTGACCTCCTGCTGCTGGGAGTGATCCCGGCAAGGGAAGCTTGGACAATAGGTTTCCTGCTTGGGGAGGTGCTAGCACCTCCCCAGACAGACTTTAGTGTATTGGGGCAGGGAGGGCTGAAAGGAATGAGACATGCCTGGGGCACACAAGGTGTCCCATGCATAGTCCAGTTCAAACTGGTGCTGGGGCACACCCGCCCCAGTCCTGGCGCGAAACTGGACAAAGGGAAGGGGGTGTAACCACCCCCCTCCCAGGTCCCACCCATAAGGCGTGACCTGGCAGGTAACCCAGCCCCCCAGATTAGTATAAGAGTGGTAGCTGGGCCCCAGGAGATTAGATTATCCTGAACCTGCAACTTGAACAGAAATTCTGGACCTTCGACATTCGACGAAAGAAGAAGACTGAAGAATCTCCCTTGTGGCCAAGGAGTGGCTACCCTGTGTAAACAGGCACCATCAAGAGACTACCCTTTGCTTTGCTAAAGTTCTATGAGGGACCGACTGCAGAGCCCGACCAGAGCCTTGACTTCCAGACTTCTCCGACCCTGATCCACATCCACAGCCGAGCTGAGATCCGTGGAGGCGACGAGAGACGTGGGACCGGCTACCTGGGAAAAGTGGCTAGTATCTTCAAGCGCAGCTTCCGAGGCACCCTCGAAGTTGTGCACCGGGGATTGAGAAGCCCCAACCCCAAGCACCATCTGCACCGAAGATCAGCCCCCCACACTCCACGAGTCCTGCGTGGAGCCCTTCTGCATTTTTCTGCTTGCCGCGTCTGTCCGGTTGCTTGCCCGCTGGCTAGTGGCCTTTGTGACGACGCATCCTGAAATCTTCACCGCTGGTTTGGCTCCTCCAGACTGGCTCCTACTTCTTTGAAAAAGAGAAGCACCCCAGACCTTCCTGGTCTGCACCAGAAGCAAGTCCTCCGGTCTTCGTGGGTTCCGCTTGCCAAGGCTTGGTGAGTCCTAGTCCAACTTCGACGCTGCCGACAGCAAGAGCCTTCGTGGGACAGCTCGCCTCCTGGTCCTGGTCATCCTCGACGTTCCCTGGTTCTTCGTGGCTGCAGCGACAAGCTTCACCTTCACCTGCAATCTTCACGACATCGCCTGGTTCCTTCCTGGTTCCACGTGGTCACTGGCTAGTGACCTTGACTCTGTCCCTTCTGCTTGCAGGTCTCCTCTCTTCTTGATCCCAGCCTTGGGATCCACCGGACACTCTTCACTGACTGCCTGTCAGCAACTTTCCTTCAGGCATCCATAGAAGTCCACGACGAAACCCGACGCAAGTTCACACCTATGCACCCGCAGCCCGTGGGCTAGGTAACTTGGGTACTTCGGTGCTCACAAGGGTAGTGACTATCCTAGGGTCTAGTTTCCGAGTCTCGACTCTCTAGCTGCTTCAGAAGTGTCCTTAAACCGTTTATATCTAAACTGTACTATTTCTATCGACTATACGCATTACGCGTGAGTGTTTCCACTCTGCACCTGAATCCCGTGGGCCTCCCACTTCCTAACTGTTGCTAGTGTAGTGTAGCCCCAGCGATTCCCGAGGCCTAGGCCTATACTATTTCCGTGACAGTGGTCCTTTTACCACTTACTTAGTATATGGTTTGCGTGGCCCCTAGGGCCTAACTGTATTACTTACCTGTGTGACTTAATGTATGCTTAAATAAGACAGTGTTGTACTTACCTCTAAACTCATAAAGAGTGCTGAGGGTTTGACTAGAATAAATACACTTTATTTTATATATATATCTGTTGTGGTGTCCTTTCATTTGGTATTCAAGGGATTATATATGGTATCACAGCTGGCTTCACATGCCATTCAGAGTTTAGCCTAAGACTGCTCTTGTCCATGCTACCACTAGGATAGCTGGTCTATAAGGTTGACTTTACAACCAATCACCATAAGGGTATTTGGACTGATATAAGGTGTACACTAGAACTAGTGACATCATACATCAGGCCAACTTCTCACACTCTTGCTTTTCTTTTTCTTCTTTATCCCTATTCTCATAATATTGTGCAGTAGCCAATATCTGGGCAGAAGAAGAAACAGCCCATGAACTCTCTGAATCCTTTAATTTGTGTGACAGCTCGGGAAGCAAATTGAATACAAATTTGTCCACGAATAATCGCTGTCCACCCTCGGTAGCCATGTCCTGACCACTGTGGTCGATAAATGTCTCCTCGAAACGAGTAAAGAAATCAGAGACACTTTCATCTTTCTTTTGCATGCATGCTGCTAATTTATCCCAGTTAACTCTCAGTGCAGGCATCATAGTTTTCATTAACGTGATGATTCTACCAGGAAGTTCCGAGATCAGAGCGTCCGGTTTTGCGCCACCCACTTGGTCTCTATCTGTATTAGTTATAACATCTCAAGTAGCACCTAATTCTTGTGCGTGATCCTCTCTACGAATCTTAGCCCATATTGTCTGTGGGACTACATTACCCATTAGCATATCAATATCTGCTAGATTCATAATACAAGCATCAATTGTTTGCGATAATTCTTTGTAATAGCCTGCAGGGTTCTTACGAGGATCTAGTAGAGTCTGCTTAAGGGCCAAAACTTCAGACCTCTTCCAAGGGACATGCAGTGGCGGTGCGTCCATTGGGGCACAGGGGCGGAGCCCCACTTAACGCACGCACACGACGCGGTGTGCTTGCAGCAAATCCAGCAATTAAGCTCAGCTCTGCCTCTTACTGTGTAGCGGCCAGGAGTCGGGACATCAAGGGGGTGGGGCCGGGGGGCGAGCACTGACACTGACTGACAGCGGCTCGCAATGTATTTGCGCATGCTCGAGTTTGTCTCACGACAAGCACGAGCATGCGCATTCGCCGCACTGTCTGCCATGTACTATGTACTGAGAGGAGGGGGCCAAGAGGCCGAGGGTTGCCTCATGCAGCAGCCCCTTCTCTCGGTATCCGGGCGAGCCCTATCCGTGCTCTTTAGCCAATCCAGGGCAGGCGCTGCTAATGCAGCGTCTCTGGATTGGCTGAGAGCCTGAGACAGTCTCAGACCCCGCGCGGCAGCCTAGGACGAAACTGCATTGGGTGCCGCGCCACTATGGCCAATCACTGTGGCTTATGTCTGTACACAGTGACAGTGATTGGCCATGAGGTGCGCTGCGCACTCTCTGCAGTCCGTCGCGTCATCACGCACGCCGCGGTGCCACACTGTCTGCATACACACCTCGTGGCGGCGGTGTACAGTGTGTGTCAGCTCTCCCGGACCCGTCGTGACTCGTGTGACTCGTGTGACGGCCGTCGAGGACTCGTGACTGACGTGACTGCCAGTGCCATGATGACCGTGGTGTTTGTCGAGAAAGGTAAATTAGATTCTGTTCTCTGTTGAGATTCTAGGTGGTGCGGACATGCATCTACATTGCTGCTAAAAGCGGGAGAATGGGGCCTTGAATCGGGTTACGTTATGTGTGGGCTTTGGAAGTGCATGCTGCTGCAGGATCGGACATTTGAAACGCAAATGCACGTTTTCGTACATGCCAACATTTCAGAAGAGCAAAGTGGGAGATGTAAAAAAAAAAAATCGGGAGAATGGGGCCTTGAATCGGGTTACTGTCATGTGTCACACATGACAGTAACCCGATTCAAGGCCCCATTCTCCCGAATTTTTTTTTTTTTACATCTCCCACTTTGCTCTTCTGAAATGTTGGCATGTATGAAAACGTGCATGCATTTGCGTTTCAAATGTCCGATCCTGCAGCAGCACACTTACAAAGCCCACACATGATGTGTGGGCTTTGTAAGTGTGCTGCTGCAGGATCGGACATTTGAAACGCAAATGCACGTTTTCGTTACTACACCATCAAGTGCACCAGGCTCACAAATAAGCTCTTTGACGGGTTGCAAAGTCCTCTCCGCTGAGCTGAGCTGTCAGACTGTGCCCGCACCTAAAGGTGCATGAGCACAAACGCCAGCTTGAAAAACACTACATTGGTTCTCAGTGGACATAAGCTCCATCAACAAGTCCTATTCAGGTAGATGGTTAAGATACACATGCCTTCAAAGTCTAATACCATACAGAATCCTGCTTTCTGCATCAGCACACTTTGTTACCCAATGAGCGTTCAATCGGATTAAACATGGAGACCTGGGCTCTAGATTGTGGAATGCATTGAACCCACACTTAAGGGGAGAGCCCGAAAACATGATTTTTAGAAGTGCTCCATCTGGGCTTCAATTAAACTATTTGCAGCTGGTGATAGCATTGAAGAATATCGAGCTGCGCCCACTGTCATTGATTCTTCTTTAAATTTCCCACTGAATACCAGCATAAACACCGTGGAACATCTAAAGTGCCTCGAAGTGTGTTCTCTGCTCCTCACATCCTCTTTATAAATGGCCACATAAGAAATTAGTGGTAAGACACACTGCAGCTTACCTTACCTTTGCTTTACCTCACTCAGAACGTTAGTATTGAATTTGCACCACCATCTCCTAATGACATAGTCCATCATGACCACTTGAGTTCACATGGCCACTATGCATGCAGGTGATGTGTGTGCTGCATTGCCTTGTGGCTAGATGAGCCACGAGGCATAACACGAGCTACGTACATCTTTGAAAATTAGATTTTTTGTAATAAGAGTTTGAAGTAATATGATAAATTACGGGACAAACATGCTGTTGCAGAGGGATGTTTAGATGGTGGAAAATGAAAAGGGTATGTAGTCAGGAAGCAGAGGACTTCAGGTTGGAAAAATTCAAAGCAGCACACTGCTTTGCCATGCAGGACTCAGCAGCATAAAGACAAGACGTC
The DNA here is from genome assembly GCF_964204655.1 of Triturus cristatus. Lineage (NCBI taxonomy): Eukaryota > Metazoa > Chordata > Amphibia > Caudata > Salamandridae > Triturus > Triturus cristatus. Next base: position 928,374,139 of record NC_140588.1, read on the forward strand.
ATGCAGACATGGGGAGAATGTGAAAAGGCAATGAACTAAAAACAGAAGAGGCCATTATTGCTGAAATGGGACTGACCATTATTTGAAGTTAACTAAAAGTGTGAATATAAAACTGAAATTAGCCAAATTTCAGATTTTAGGATTGTTATGTTTTATGCTAAGTAACGTTGTACTTTATAGGTATTTATTTATTGTTATATGACATCTCTTTATTAATGTTATAACTGCACTTTCACAATTGCTTTATTAACCTTCCTGCTTTCTCAAATTTGCTTGAAAATGCACCATTTCGCTTCTCTTTTTCCAAACTTTTCTCGGGGGGAGAACCCCCCCCGAACCCTCCATATATGGGTTCGAACTCGCTCGCTACGCTCGCTCGCAACGGTGAAGTATACCGATCATTTTATGCCCACCACTTTCAAATGTCACCAGCCGCCCCTGGGGACATGTACCCATATACGTTGGAAATGAGCAGGAATAGGCGCATTACCGCCTACAGCCGCAACTGCCTCCTTCCATACTGGAGGAACCTCTCTCATAGGGTAATTTTTCGACGTCAGTTTAACCGACGGATCGGAATCAAGAAAAATTTGAGAAAACAATAAGGTTCTATAAGAGATAAGCGTCCTTACAGCTTCCTCAACTTTGGAACCTACAATAAGTCCTTTCTCAAAGTCTGCTTGAGTATTTAATAGATCTTGTGAGACCGGACTCGAACTCATATCCTCCCATTCTGTAATGAGAATGTCGCACATTACATTGAAAACATATCTTTGCGTAGGCGCATTCCATTGCAAAAAGGTAGGCATAATGTCAAGCACACTATATTGTGTACCCTTCTTGATCCATCTTCGTGCGAGAGAGTCTAGCTTCTCTCGTTCCTCAAAATCTGGGAACTGACTGCGGGACTGTCTTCGAGCAAAAGCCGGAGACATATTTAAAGCTTCAAAGAAAGGTGTTAGAATACCAGTGACAGAGTCTGTGAGACGCTTACGCACAGACGGTGAATTAGACATTAGGGGCCCGATTCACAGAACTAACTTAAGACAAAATCCTAAACTTACTACTTTTGGTATTCACAGAAGTTAGGATTTTGTCTTAAGTTTGTCTTAAGACAAACTTAAGACAAACTTAAGACAGACTTAAGACAGACTTAAGACAGACTTAAGACAAACTTAAGACAGACTTAAGACAGACTTAAGACAGACTTAAGTTAGGATTTTGTCTTAAGTTTGTCTTAAGTTTGTCTTAAGTCTGTCTTAAATTTGTCTTAAGTTTGTCTTAAGTTTGTCTTAAGTTTGTCTTAAGTCTGTCTTAAGTTTGTCTTAAGTCAAACTTAGGACAAAATCCTAACTTCTGTGAATACCATAAGTAGTAAGTTTAGGATTTTGTCTTAAGTTAGTTCTGTGAATCGGGCCCTAGAACTGGAGACAGAGTATTAGGGGAACTGACAGGAGAAGAACTGGAAATCGCAGGAGGAGCAGAAGGCAAAGGAGAGCTAAGATCAAGGGATGAAGGCAAAGAAGTTGAGACTAACGGTAAAACCGGCAAGGGCGGTAATACTGGGGGAGGCAAATGTTGAAGAGCCGGAACTGGCGGAGGTACCACTGGCAGCTGAGCAGGCTGTAACAGCTGAGGTACATTGGCATTTTGTGCATAAGGCGGAGGCAACCTCAATAAATGGGACATTAGGGGATCTTCTTCTATATCTTTCTTATTATCAGAAGGAGAAACAGGCAACACCGGATAGCATTTATCTATCGCCATACGATGTTGTCTTTCTGAAATTTCAGTCGCGTTATCAATTTCATCATTTTTGAACTGTTGGGCAGCCTGTATAATTGTCATACCCTGTGCTTTCCTATCTCGTTTTGCTTGTTTAATTTCTTTCTGTTTGGCTTCCTTACGCCAAAGGCGGAAAGAGTCAAACATTGCCGGCCGGGCTTTTCTTTTGAACAAAACTGTTTCCAAATTATCTAGCACATCTGGATCAAAACTACCGTTTTCTGGCCGTTGGAGAACACCATCTTTCTTCGTGTATCGAGGCCATGTCTCGTTACAGGCAATGGGGCCGATACCATGTTTCGAATAGAGCTCATATGTGGGAGTTCCAACCGAAGGAATCGGACAAGAGTCCTCAAGTCGGGAGTCCCTATTACAACCAAGACAACAAATTCTTCCAAACTTAGTCAGACCAGGCATCTCAAGATATTTTTGTCTGTTCACAAACTTCAAGGGAGTAAAACTCAGTTTACGCAGCACAAATGCACTTACCCTCGGCTTTGTCTTTTGCAAAAAACAAATCTAAGGTACCTAAGGACATAAAACAAAGAACCAAATTGTGGGCGCGACCCACGAAGATACTTAACTAAGGACGTCTTCTTCCACCAACAGAGGCCCGTCTATCGTCTCGCCTGACCATACATCATCAAAGAATGGGCCAAAGCAGGGCGGCAGTCAGGGCAGCGGTCGTCAGTAGCCGTCAGGAAGGAGTAACCGCGCTGCAAAAGACCTTCGGACCACTTTCGACATACGGGGGTCGCTTAGTGTGGCTCGCGAACCCTTCGGAATTTTCTTGCGGGGTTCCTCGCGACCTTCGGGCAGAACCGGTACCACTGAAGCCGCCCCACGTTGGGCGCCAGTTGAAGAACCAGAACCTTTTGGGCCTGGCAGCGCAGTGTACGCCCAAAGTCTCCAGAGTTCACCTGCTTCGCTACACAGAGACACGGGACACTCTGTCGGCGTTAGAAGATCAGATTTATTTAGCTGCCGCTAATACAGTTATCCTAGAAGTACACAAAGTAGGTTCTCAGGAGACTGCTACTTCACTCTGTGGCGCATCAGATTAAATACTATACAATACACAATAATTAACGAGACACACTCCCAAAGCATATAAGAAAGAGCCAATAAGGAAAGTTAGAAAACAGAGCGGAACCAATAGGAAAGGTTTGAAAACAGAAATATCAGATGACTCGAAGAGACCTCTCCTCCAATGGTGTTTGTCACCCCACCCTCAAGCTGATAGATTAACAGATTCGTAACAAATTTACAGGTGGAGAGATACGTTTGTGTGTATTGGAGGACAGTCGTGAAACAAGAGAATGCTAGCAGGAGACAGTGAAGGCCAGTCGATAAGATAAAGTCAGAAAAGAATAGTGTGAGCCAACAGATAGTTAAAATAGGGATTTGAAAAGCCAGACAGGGATTAGTGTACTCGGCTAGTTCTAACACCAGCTTTGCAAATAGAGGCCGAGGACGTATTTTGACACCAGACTACAGAAAAAGCAGAATAGACTTTGTTCGCCGTGCTGCCTGAGTGATGGCAACACAAAATGGCGGCGGGTCACAAAATGGCGGGTCGATTCGATCGTGATCGAAAATCGAAGTTCCTCAACGCAGACCGCATAAAACAATTATTAACTAATACTAACAAACTAAACCTAGTATCCAATATCCATCCACCACTATTTCACAGTAGGACAATGGAAGGACTAGCAAATCGCATTACCTAACTTCAGTTCTCTAAAATAAACTCTTACATAATCAGCACAACCTAGCGCAAACTAAGTTACAAACAAGTAAGAGTACCACCGAGCAACTGGGTCCTACAATCACAGAAGATTTTGCTTTTTGGAACGTAATTTACCAGCAACGCGTAGCACGCAGCAGTAATCTTGTTATTCGTCAAATTTAATTTATACACAATAAGTTACTCACCAAGCCCGACGACCTTGACACCTAGCAGGTCCCACAGGTCCTGCTCCTGGTCCAGGATGTCGGACAAACGGTGGGCCAGCTGATTATGGGTGCGCCAGACCCCAGAGCACCGGAACACAGCCCGGCGCACCTTCCCCCACCGACGGTGGCGCTCCTGGGTAGCGTACCCAGAGCCGGGCCTGCCGCCTGCTGCCAAGGTCAAGGGGAGGTGGCGCTGTTTGAAAAAAACAAGGGCGGCCACCTCCACCTCTCCAAAAAGTTGCCGGGCCTGCACCCCTGCAGGTCGCATTCTGCCGCAAGGCAGGCGGCCCTTGTCTGCTCCTGCAGGTCTCTTGCCCTTAGCACTAGGTGTGCCCTTGGCCATGGTTCTGGGGTGGGTGGGAGGCGGAAAAGAAAAGTTAGAAGGGGAAAATAAAGTTAGGGGGGAAGAAGAAAGAAAGAACTTTATAAAAGTTAAAAAAACACAGTAAAAGTAGAAATAAAATGCAAAATTTTAACTTAGGGAAAGAGAGAGATAGATGATAACTAAAAAAAATCAGAAAAAATGTTTTAAATACAAAGGATTACAAAGATTAAGGGAGGATAGAAAAGTAGGCCCAGAACCATAGCATAGAGTGAAAAACAAGATGGCCGCGCCCATTCGCGACCACGTGGGTAAGTTCGCGCGATATTTCTCGCAAACATGCACTATTCGTCGCGAACAAGTAAAATGCGCTCCCAGACATGGCAATGCACATCGCGAACATGCTATCCGCGACCCGGAACAGGAAATAAGGCATCGCGATCGGGCGGGACAATTGAAAAACAAGATGGCCGCGCCCATTGGCCAACGCATGGGTAAGATCGCAAGATATTATCCCCCGAGCATGCAAACAGCTCCCCGAACACGCTCACCGCGTTCCCGAACAAGAAAAAGCTATCGCGAACGGGGGCCCCAAGCAACTACGCAAGCTCGCGAAGCTACGCGTAGCTCGCGTAGTGCAAGTACATCTTCCTGTAGCTTCGCGAAGCGCGACTATGCGAACTACGCCCAGGGTTATTGACTTTGCATAGTTTACATACACAGATGAAGAAAGAAGGGGGTGCTTCAGATAAGTGGTTCACTGGCTGGTTTGATTGGGTGCCGTCCTGGATGCCGGGGTTGTCTAAGGCCTTGTTGCCTATAATAGTTCTGTTGCTATTGATGGGCCTAGTATTTCAGGTTATCTTAGCATGTTGCAACAGGGTTACAGCTAAAGTGGAAGGTATGTTTCCGATAATAAGAAATAAAGAGATGCAAAATACAGAATTGGAAGAAATGTACAGAGGTAGCGAGGAAGTAGTTGAAGAATCGACTAGAGAGGGGTATGAAAAGAATGAAAACCCTAATTCAGATTTAGGCCCTGATTATTCAGTTCACTATTCTGTTTTACCTATCACTTGCCCACAAACTGTGAAATATCATGTAAAGAAACATAATGTGGTTTAAATGTGTGGTTAAAAGTGCATGTTAAGTTGCACATTTGTATCTGGAAATAACCCACAGCCTGCTTTCAAAGAAAGGTCTAAATGTGGTCTGACTTAAGTGTTTTTTCTTCTCAATGTATGTTTGCTGAGAAACTTCCTTTCTTGAATATTGTTGGACCCGGCCTCGTGGCGTGGCCCCTCCAGACCCGTAGCAACACCAGACTGAACTCTACACCCCACACGACACTGACTAGCGTAGCCTACCCGACCCAGAACCCGGGGTTACCCACGTCCTCCCCTCCATCTTCCCGACACCAGGCATCCTTCCCCTTCCATCGGCCTCGCGGCCTCCAGTGACCCGGCCCAGCACCCCAGATGGCCGGCCTAAACCCAAGCGTAACCCCGGCCTAGTCGCGCCATGCCAGCTGGGGGGAGAGAGAGCTCCTGGTGAGCAGGAGAGGGAGGAGTGGTATCATTCACACCTGGCCTCCTCCCAAGAGATGGTTTCGATCGGCCCTCCGGCCACCCTGAGGGCTGGCTCCACGCCTGCTGCATGTCTGGGATCCCTCCCGGACCTGCTTTGAAAGGATCAAAGGGCCGCGTGGCAGGAACCCCCAACAAACGACCCCCAGGCGCTAAGACCCCTGCCCGTGAGGGCTCCGGACATCAAAGAGGAGTCGCCCTATAACAAGGGGCGCTCTGGGACCCTCGGCAGTTGAATCCTGGAACGAAACGAGTCCTGCTGACGTGGTCGCGGCTGAAGAACATCCTCCCAAAATCTGATGGAACTCTTGGAACCTCGGTGAGCCCTGCAGACAGCGTCGCGGCTCCCCCTGGCAGAGACGGACTTCTGCCTAAAAACATCCGAGCCCTGCTGACGTGGTCGCGGCTCCCCTTGCACCCTAGAGAACTCTGAGCCCTGCTGAGTGACTCGCGGCTCCTGGAACATTATCCGACCTCCGACACCCGGACAGGAACCCTGCAGATTTGGACACACTCAAGAGACATTCTGGTCCGGCTGGGCCCCAAAGATCGTCTCGTATCCCCCGGCTCGAGGATTGAGAGCCGTGCGCCGTATACGCTCCCGCATTGACCCGATCCTAAGACTGTCCCGCTACCCCTACCCCAACCGTGACATTGAGAGCCCTTGCTCTACTTGTATATACGCCTCTGCGGATCATAAAGGTCCTGATATTCCTAGATAAAGCATACGTACTCCAGAATCTACGGTGTGGTGTCTCTGTGTTGCCTGGGGCTAAGTCAGCGTGTACGATCCTAGGTACGAGACCCAGCCCTGAGGGGGTCTCCGACCGGTGCTCGGCTATTTCTCCCGGAAGGGTGGGGCGCAGGGTGGTCAGGTACACATTTTGTCCTTCCCTGAGGAAAGCCCTTCTAACACTGGTGGCAAGCGACGGGATCTGAGCCCTCAACCTAGAGATCCTACAACGAACGGCTGACGCACTACCGAACAAAGACGGCAGAAGAAACCACCATGAGCACCACTGAAACCGACGCGAGCGCTACGTTTTGTGTACAGCGGTTAGAAGAATACACACTCAAGGAGCTGAAGCAATTTTGCAAACAACGGAAGATCGCTACCACTGGTCTGAACACCAAGGAAGACATGCAACAAGCCCTGAAAGCCTGGGTGGAGTCCGGAGCCTCCCTTCCCCGACTGGACGAAGTCGGTGAGGAGACAGAGCGGCCGGACGAGCTCAGGAACTTCCCAAGAACAAGCAATAACCCCCAAGCGCAAAGCAACGCAGCGGGTGGGGGCTGGTCCCCGGAAGACGTCACAGACAGGGAAAGGGACCGAAGTCATGAACTAGAAATGGCCAAACTGAAAATAGAAGGCGAGATAAGGCTAGACGAAAAAAAGCTAGCGGTGGAACAACTCCGAGTACAAGGAGAGCTAGAAGAAAAGAAGTTGCAACGGGAGCACGAGGAAAAAAAACTTCAGCTGGAGCACGAGCGCAGCTTGAAAGAAATAGAGTTCCAAGCAAGGAGCGAGGGAGCTCGACCCTCGGGGGGCCAAGAACCCGCACCCCTGGGGGAACCGAAAGTCCACATCCCTAAGGATGTGGTCAAAGAGTACTATCTAAATGATGACATCCAGCAGTGGTTCAAAGCCTACGAGGTAGCCATGACCTCCCACCGTGTTCCACAGAAGGACTGGGGGTCGGGTTGTGGGGGCGATTTCTGAGCGAAGAACGAGACACCCTCCTCGACCTACCGGCCTCTATGCAAACATCTTACAGCCACATGAAGGAGGCCCTCCTCACGAAATACGGCCTCATCCCCAAAATGTATCGGTAGCGGTTCCGGGACTGCCGAAAGATCCCAGGCACCACCTGGGTGGAATACGTAAACTTTTACAGCCGAGCGCTGGAAGGGTGGATCAAGGGCAGCAAGGTAACCACCTTCGAAGAATTGACCGACCTCATTGCCTGGGAACACTTGTCCACAAACTGTTTTGTAGAACTACGCCAGCACCTGCTCGACAGCAAGCTCGCAGACCCGAGGAAGCTGGCCGTCGAAGCAGATCGCTGGGTAAACACCCGGGTCCCCCGGAACCCCGTAGGAGATTACCCCCGCAGCCATCAAGGACCTCCCCGTCAGAGAGGGGGGGGAAATCAAGGGAAACAGAGGGAGTTCCCGTCCGGGCCCCCGCGTAGCCCCCCGAGGAACCCACCCCCGGGGTTCCCAGCTCCTCCGCCAGGCAGTACCGCCACCCCAGGCAGACAAGGACCCCGGGTGAATATCACATGTTTCCGCTGTCAACGGCTAGGGCATTACGCCAGCGACCCTCAGTGCCCCATGGCCCAGAAACCCCCCACGACAGCTCCCCCAGCCCGACACATGGCCACCGTAACCCTAGGGGAGGAGTTTGAGGACCCCGAGGGATGGGAACCTGCAGCCATGGCCCTAGTCTCTCTAGGAGATCGAGATATGATTCCCGGGGCACCCCTACCCGCAAACACCAAGAAGTACCGCCAGCTCGTAGAGGTTAACGGCCACCCGGTGGAGGCCCTTCGCGACACCGGGGCGAGCATCACTGGTGTCCTCAGCCACTTAGTCCAGGCGGACCAGATCATCCCAAATGTCTTTTGCCCTGTGATAGCTTCCGACAACACTGAGAGTTTGTGTACTGTGGCCTTGGTACCATTCGAATGGGGGGAGTAACCGGAACATTGCGGGTAGCTGTCCGAACCGCACAACCTGTAGACTGCCTCCTGGGAAACGATCTGTAAAGTTTCCCCTGGAGACAGGTCGAGCGCAAGACCCACCTCGGGATGATGGATCTACCAGAATGGGTGTGCGCCACCGCCCGATCCATGGCAGCCCGACTACCTCCCCACGGGGGAGTCGAGGACGAAACCCCCAGCACCCCCTCCGTTGACCAAACCGGAGACGACCCTGTTGAACCTCACGCCCTAACCCCAGGAGAAGAGCCCCCCACCGACGACGGGCTCGTCCAGCCCGACCACGCGCAGATCACGGAGTTAGGTGATCTGCCCGAGTTGGCCCAGTGGCGCCACGAAGGGGGCCCCTCCCGAGAGGAGTTCTGCAGAGAACAAGCGACCTGTCCTTCCCTGGTTGGACCCCGGCAGCAGGCCGCCGCCCAAGCCGCGGGCGACCAAACGGGGACCCACTTATTGTATTGAGAGAATGACCTCCTGTATAGCGAACAGCGGGCTGCCGAGCTAGGGTCAGCCCGGGTGCTGGTGGTACCCCTACGCTTTCGAGACTTCCTCCTGGGTTTGGCCCATGATGTACCCCTGGCAGGCCACTTGGGCCAGGACAAGACCTACCACCGCCTAGTAACGCACTTTTATTGGCCAAAAATGCGAGCCCACGTAGAGGCCCACTGCAAGTCCTGCCCCACGTGCCAGGCCAGTGGTAAAAGTGGAGGGAAGCGCAAGACTCCCCTCCAACCCTTCCCAGTCGTCAGTACCCCCTTCGAGCGGGTCGGAATTGACATCGTGGGGCCCCTGGATCCCAAGACCGCCCAGGGTCACCGCTTTATCCTCGTCCTAGTGGACCATGCCACACGATACCCGGAGGCCATCCCCCTCCGCACCGTCACGGCCCCGTGGTGGGCCGGGCCTTAATGGGGATCTTCTCCCGGGTAGGGTTCCCCCGAGAGGTCGTGAGCGACCGAGGTACCAATTTTATCTCCAGATATATGAGATCCCTGGGGCAACAATGTGGAGTATCGTATAAATTCACTACCCCTTACCATCCCCAAGGCAATGGCCTAGTGGAGCGGTTTAACCGGACTCTGAAGGGAATGATCATGGGCCTCGAGGAGCCCCTGCGGCGTAAGTGGGACATCCTTCTCCCCTGCCTCCTGTTCGCCTACAGGGAAGTCCCCCAGAAGTCCTTAGGTTTCAGCCCGTTTGAATTACTGTATGGGCACGCAGTCAGAGGTCCCCTGAGCCTGGTCAAAGAGGGATGGGAGATGGCACCCCGGAAGCCCCCGCAGGACGTATTCCGGTACCTGTTGACTCTCAGGAACCAGACTCGGAAGTTCCGAGAGCTGGCCGAGGCCAACCTCGAGGCGAGCCAGGAAGAAATGAAGCGCTGGTACGACCAGAACGCCACGCTGGTCGAATTTCAGCCCGGCCAGCAGGTCTGGGTGATGGCCCCAGTGAAGCCGTGCGCCCTCCAAGACAAATGGACCGGGCCCTTCAAAGTGGTCAAACGAAAAAGTCAGGTGACATACGTGGTGGACGTCCAGTCCCCTCGGAACCCCCTTCGGGTCCTCCACGTGAACCGCCTCAAGCCTCACTTCATGCGGACGGAGTTGAGCTTGCTCCTGGCCACAGACGACGGGGCGGAAGAGGAAACGGAGCCTCTTCCTGACCTCCTGCGGGCCAAAGAAAAGGACGGCTCCATTGAGGGGGTGATCCTCTCCCCCTCCCTCACACCTCAACAACACGAGGACTGCCGCCGGCTCTTGGGCCAGTTCTCCGACCTGTTCTCCCTCGTCCTCAAGGTCACTGACTGGTGCGTCCACGACGTGGACACCGGAGACAGCCCACCGGTACGGCACCGAGCCTACCGCGACCCCGACCGAGTCCGGGCCTGCATCCAGGCGGAGGTATCGAAGATGTTATCTCTAGGGGTGATCGAGCCCACAGACAGTCCTTGGGCCAGCCCAGTGGTACTAGTCCCGAAAGCAGCTGCCCATGGTGTTGCCCCCGAACTACGGTTCTGCGTGGACTACCGGGGGCTCAATGCGGTCACCCGAGCCGACGCTCACCCTCTCCCCTGCGCAGATGAGCTCATTGACTGCCTTGGGTCTGCTCAGTTTCTCAGCACCTTCGATTTGACCTGCGGATACTGGCAAATTGCCCTCACGGAAGGCGCCAAGGAGCGGTCCGCCTTCTCCACCCCGGATGGGCACTATCGCTTCAGAGTGATGCCATTCGGGATGAAAAATGCCCCGGCCACCTTTCAGAGACTGGTGAATAGAGTCCTGGCCGGGCTGGAAGAGTTTAGCGCCGCCTATCTGGACGATATTGCGGTATTCAGTTCCGAATGGGGTGAGCACCTCCAGCACCTCCGGAGGGTCTTGAGGGCCCTGCGCCAAGCCGGCCTCACACTGAAAGCCAGCAAATGCCAGATTGGGCAAGGATCGGTGGTCTACCTGGGGCACCAGGTCGGCAGCGGGCAGGTCGCCCCTCTCCAACCTAAGATTGAGGCCATCCTGGCCTGGGAACCACCAACCACCCAAACCGAAGTCCGCGCTTTTCTGGGTCTCACTGGCTACTACCGGAGGTTCATCCAAGGTTACGTCAGCCTCGTAGGACCCCTCACGGAGCTCACGTCCAAAAGACAACCTAAAAAGGTGCAGTGGACCCCTGCCTGCCAGAAGGCGTTCGACGCCTTGAAACTCGCCATGTGTACAGCCCCTGTGCTCCAAGCCCCCGATTACTCCAAAGAGTTTGTGGTACAAACGGATGCTTCCGAGCATGGCATTGGAGCCGTCCTATCCCAGCTCAATGAGAAGGGCTTAGATCAGCCCGTGGCCTTCATTAGCCGAAGGTTACTGCCCCGAGAGCAACGATAGAGCACCATTGAACGCGAGGCGTTCGCCGTAGTCTGGGCTCTAAAGAAACTGCGACCCTACCTCTTCGGAACCCACTTCCGAGTCCAGACGGATCATCGACCTTTACGGTGGCTCATGCAGATGAGGGGAGAGAACCCCAAATTGCTACGATGGTCCATCTCCCTCCAGGGGATGGACTTCACAGTGGAGCATCGCCCTGGCAACGACCACGCCAATGCTGACGGCCTCTCCAGATTCTTCCGCCTCAGCGATGAGAACCCCCAAGAGGATGGGTAGTTCTCTCCGGCCTTCAGCTGGGGGGGACGCATGTTGGACCCGGCCTCGTGGCGTGGCCCCTCCAGACCCGTAGCAACACCAGACTGACCTCTACACCCCACACGACACTGACTAGCGTAGCCTACCCGACCCAGAACCCGGGGTTACCCACGTCCTCCCCTCCATCTTCCCGACACCAGGCATCCTTCCCCTTCCATCGGCCTCGCGGCCTCCAGTGACCCGGCCCAGCACCCCAGATGGCCGGCCTCGACCCAAGCGCAACCCCGGCCTAGTCGCACCATGCCGGCTGGGGGGAGAGGGAGCTCCTGGTGAGCAGGAAAGGGAGGAGTGGTATCATTCACACCTGGCCTCCTCCCAAGAGATGGTTTCGATCGGCCCTCCGGCCACCCTGAGGGCTGGCTCCACGCCTGCTGCGTGTCTGGGATCCCTCCCGAACCCGCTTTGAAAGGATCAAAGGGCCGTGTGGCAGGAACCCCCAACAAACGACCCCCAGGCGCTAAGACCCCTGCCCGTGAGTGCTCCGGACATCAAAGAGGAGTCGCCCTATAACAAGGGGCGCTCTGGGACCCTCGGCAGTTGAATACTGGAATGAAACGAGCCCTGCTGACGTGGTCGCGGCTGAAGAACATCCTTGAACTCTTGGAACCTCGGTGAGCCCTGCAGACAGCGTCGCAGCTCCCCCTGGCAGAGACGGACTTCTGCCTAAAAACATCCAAGCCCTGCTGACGTGGTCACAGCTCACCTTGCACCCTAGAGAACTCTGAGCCCTGCTGAGTGACTCGCGGCTCCTGGAACATTGTCCGACCTCCGACAGCCGGACACGAACCCTGCAGATTTGGACACACTCAAGAGACATTCTGGTCCGGCTGGGCCCCAAAGATCGTCTCGTATCCCCCGGCTCGAGGATTGAGAGCCGTGCGCCGTATACGCTCCCACATTGACCCGATCCTAAGACTGTCCCGCTACCCCTACCCCAACCGTGACTTTGAGAGCCCTTGCTCTACTTGTATATACGCCTCTGCGGATCATAAAGGTCCTGATATTCCTAGAAAAAGCATACGTACTCCAGAATCTACGGTGTGGTGTCTCTGTGTTGCCTGGGGCTAAGTCAGCGTGTACGATCCTAGGTACGAGACCCAGACCTGAGGGGGTCTCCAACCGGTGCTCGGCTATTTCTTCCGGAAGGGTGGGGCGCAGGGTGGTCAGGTACACATTCTGTCCTTCCCTGAGGCAAGCCCTTCTAACAAATATGTAACAGGAAATTCGGGGCAGCAAGAATGTTCTAATTGTAGGCTGTAAGTGTGCGTGAGAAGTCACGAGCATTGGAAAGAGCTGTTCTTGAAATAACTGTATGTAACCTGGGTGGGACATAACGGAAAAGCAGGAAGCTTTTTCTGTTGTTCACATTATATTAGAGTTATGTAGGTTAGCCAAAATTAGTATTATAAGACTAGACTCGAAGTGTATGTAATTTGAGACTGACTTATGCTTCTCTCATAGTACGGGTCGCTCTCCCAGCTGTATTACTCTGGCATATGCAATAAACCTGTTTGTACTCCCTTTTGTTGCAGATGTGGTGATTAAATGATTTGCACTGCTTAAAGGATTTTTTCCCGACAGGTCAATAAAATGAGTACCGTTGGGTAACAATAAATATCTGTTATTCAGCACCAAGATACTCTTCTGTCTGAAGGTGTGCTGTACAAATCCACGCTATGTTTGTAGTTTTAGACGCTCAGCAGGTAGTTCTGTAAGAGATACATAGTGCTGGGTAGAAGATGTGGCTGACAGTACAATGATGCACAAAGAATATTATACACAGGGTCCTTTTCCTCCACCAGCCATTTCTCGGAATTCTGCTTTCCTAAAAGAGTAGACATGAGTAGCGTTATATTTACATTTAGGTAGCTGGCAGGTCACATCTCTCCAACCTAAGATTGAGGCCATCCTGGCCTGGGAACCACCAACCACCCAAACCGAAGTCCGCGCTTTTCTGGGCCTCACTGGTTACTACCGGAGGTTCATCCAAGGTTACGACAGCCTCGTAGGACCCCTCACGGAGCTCACGTCCAAAAGACAACCTAAAAAGATGCAGTGGACCCCTGCCTGCCAGAAGGCGTTCGACGCCCTGAAACTCGCCATGTGTACAGCCCCTGTGCTCCAAGCCCCCGATTACTCAAAAGAGTTTGTGGTACAAACGGATGCTTCCGAGCATGGCATTGGAGCCGTCCTATCCCAGCTCAATGAGAAGGGCTTAGATCAGCCCGTGGCCTTCATTAGCCGAAGGTTACTGCCCCGAGAGCAACGATAGAGCACCATTGAACGCGAGGCGTTCGCCGTAGTCTGGGCTCTAAAGAAACTGCGACCCTACCTCTTCGGAACCCACTTCCGAGTCCAGACGGATCATCGACCTTTACGGTGGCTCATGCAGATGAGGGGAGAGAACCCCAAATTGCTACGATGGTCCATCTCCCTCCAGGGGATGGACTTCACAGTGGAGCATCGCCCTGGCAACGACCACGCCAATGCTGACGGCCTCTCCAGATTCTTCCGCCTCAGCGAAGAGAACCCCCAAGAGGATGGGTAGTTCTCTCCGGCCTTCAGCTGGGGGGGACGCATGTTGGACCCGGCCTCGTGGCGTGGCCCCTCCAGACCCGTAGCAACACCAGACTGACCTCTACACCCCACACGACACTGACTAGCGTAGCCTACCCGACCCAGAACCCGGGGTTACCCACGTCCTCCTCTCCATCTTCCCGACACCAGGCATCCTTCCCCTTCCATCGGCCTCGCGGCCTCCAGTGACCCGGCCCAGCACCCCAGATGGCCGGCCTCGACCCAAGCGCAACCCCGGCCTAGTCGCACCATGCCGGCTGGGGGGAGAGGGAGCTCCTGGTGAGCAGGAGAGGGAGGAGTGGTATCATTCACACCTGGCCTCCTCCCAAGAGATGGTTTCGATCGGCCCTCTGGCCACCCTGAGGGCTGGCTCCACGCCTGCTGCGTGTCTGGGATCCCTCCCGAACCCGCTTTGAAAGGATCAAAGGGCTGTGTGGCAGGAACCCCCAACAAACGACCCCCAGGCGCTAAGACCCCTGCCCGTGAGGGCTCCGGACATCAAAGAGGAGTCGCCCTATAACAAGGGGCGCTCTGGGACCCTCGGCAGTTGAATCCTGGAATGAAACGAGCCCTGCTGACGTGGTCGCGGCTGAAGAACATCCTTGAACTCTTGGAACCTCGGTGAGCCCTGCAGACAGCGTCGCGGCTCCCCCTGGCAGAGACGGACTTCTGCCTAAAAACATCCAAGCCCTGCTGACGTGGTCACGGCTCACCTTGCACCCTAGAGAACTCTGAGCCCTGCTGAGTGACTCGCGGCTCCTGGAACATTGTCCGACCTCCGACAGCCGGACACGAACCCTGCAGATTTGGACACACTCAAGAGACATTCTGGTCCGGCTGGGCCCCAAAGATCGTCTCGTATCCCCCGGCTCGAGGATTGAGAGCTGTGCGCCGTATACGCTCCCACATTGACCCGATCCTAAGACTGTCCCGCTACCCCTACCCCAACCGTGACTTTGAGAGCCCTTGCTCTACTTGTATATACGCCTCTGCGGATCATAAAGGTCCTGATATTCCTAGAAAAAGCATACGTACTCCAGAATCTACGGTGTGGTGTCTCTGTGTTGCCTGGGGCTAAGTCAGCGTGTACGATCCTAGGTACGAGACCCAGACCTGAGGGGGTCTCCAACCGGTGCTCGGCTATTTCTTCCGGAAGGGTGGGGCGCAGGGTGGTCAGGTACACATTCTGTCCTTCCCTGAGGCAAGCCCTTCTAACAAATATGTAACAGGAAATTCGGGGCAGCAAGAATGTTCTAATTGTAGGCTGTAAGTGTGCGTGAGAAGTCACGAGCATTGGAAAGAGCTGTTCTTGAAATAACTGTATGTAACCTGGGTGGGACATAACGGAAAAGCAGGAAGCTTTTTCTGTTGTTCACATTATATTAGAGTTATGTAGGTTAGCCAAAATTAGTATTATAAGACTAGACTCGAAGTGTATGTAATTTGAGACTGACTTATGCTTCTCTCATAGTACGGGTCGCTCTCCCAGCTGTATTACTCTGGCATATGCAATAAACCTGTTTGTACTCCCTTTTGTTGCAGATGTGGTGATTAAATGATTTGCACTGCTTAAAGGATTTTTTCCCGACAGGTCAATAAAATGAGTACCGTTGGGTAACAATAAATATCTGTTATTCAGCACCAAGATACTCTTCTGTCTGAAGGTGTGCTGTACAAATCCACGCTATGTTTGTAGTTTTAGACGCTCAGCAGGTAGTTCTGTAAGAGATACATAGTGCTGGGTAGAAGATGTGGCTGACAGTACAATGATGCACAAAGAATATTATACACAGGGTCCTTTTCCTCCACCAGCCATTTCTCGGAATTCTGCTTTCCTAAAAGAGTAGACATGAGTAGCGTTATATTTACATTTAGGTAGCTGGCAGGTCACATCTCTCCAACCTAAGATTGAGGCCATCCTGGCCTGGGAACCACCAACCACCCAAACCGAAGTCCGCGCTTTTCTGGGACTCACTGGTTACTACCGGAGGTTCATCCAAGGTTACGACAGCCTCGTAGGACCCCTCACGGAGCTCACGTCCAAAAGACAACCTAAAAAGATGCAGTGGACCCCTGCCTGCCAGAAGGCGTTCGACGCCCTGAAACTCGCCATGTGTACAGCCCCTGTGCTCCAAGCCCCCGATTACTCAAAAGAGTTTGTGGTACAAACGGATGCTTCCGAGCATGGCATTGGAGCCGTCCTATCCCAGCTCAATGAGAAGGGCTTAGATCAGCCCGTGGCCTTCATTAGCCGAAGGTTACTGCCCCGAGAGCAACGATAGAGCACCATTGAACGCGAGGCGTTCGCCGTAGTCTGGGCTCTAAAGAAACTGCGACCCTACCTCTTCGGAACCCACTTCCGAGTCCAGACGGATCATCGACCTTTATGGTGGCTCATGCAGATGAGGGGAGAGAACCCCAAATTGCTACGATGGTCCATCTCCCTCCAGGGGATGGACTTCACAGTGGAGCATCGCCCTGGCAACGACCACGCCAATGCTGACGGCCTCTCCAGATTCTTCCGCCTCAGCGAAGAGAACCCCCAAGAGGATGGGTAGTTCTCTCCGGCCTTCAGCTGGGGGGGACGCATGTTGGACCCGGCCTCGTGGCGTGGCCCCTCCAGACCCGTAGCAACACCAGACTGACCTCTACACCCCACACGACACTGACTAGCGTAGCCTACCCGACCCAGAACCCGGGGTTACCCACGTCCTCCTCTCCATCTTCCCGACACCAGGCATCCTTCCCCTTCCATCGGCCTCGCGGCCTCCAGTGACCCGGCCCAGCACCCCAGATGGCCGGCCTCGACCCAAGCGCAACCCCGGCCTAGTCGCACCATGCCGGCTGGGGGGAGAGGGAGCTCCTGGTGAGCAGGAGAGGGAGGAGTGGTATCATTCACACCTGGCCTCCTCCCAAGAGATGGTTTCGATCGGCCCTCTGGCCACCCTGAGGGCTGGCTCCACGCCTGCTGCGTGTCTGGGATCCCTCCCGAACCCGCTTTGAAAGGATCAAAGGGCTGTGTGGCAGGAACCCCCAACAAACGACCCCCAGGCGCTAAGACCCCTGCCCGTGAGGGCTCCGGACATCAAAGAGGAGTCGCCCTATAACAAGGGGCGCTCTGGGACCCTCGGCAGTTGAATCCTGGAACGAAACGAGCCCTGCTGACGTGGTCGCGGCTGAAGAACATCCTGGAACTCTTGGAGCCTCGGTGAGCCCTGCAGACAGCGTCGCGGCTCCCCCTGGCAGAGACGGACTTCTGCCTAAAAACATCCAAGCCCTGCTGACGTGGTCACGGCTCACCTTGCACCCTAGAGAACTCTGAGCCCTGCTGAGTGACTCGCGGCTCCTGGAACATTGTCCGACCTCCGACACCCGGACACGAACCCTGCAGATTTGGACACACTCAAGAGACATTCTGGTCCGGCTGGGCCCCAAAGATCGTCTCGTATCCCCCGGCTCGAGGATTGAGAGCCGTGCGCCGTATACGCTCCCACATTGACCCGATCCTAAGACTGTCCCGCTACCCCTACCCCAACCGTGACTTTAAGAGCCCTTGCTCTACTTGTATATACGCCTCTGCGGATCATAAAGGTCCTGATATTCCTAGAAAAAGCATACGTACTCCAGAATCTACGGTGTTGTGTCTCTGTGTTGCCTGGGGCTAAGTCAGCGTGTACGATCCTAGGTACGAGACCCAGACCTGAGGGGGTCTCCAACCGGTGCTCGGCTATTTCTTCCGGAAGGGTGGGGCGCAGGGTGGTCAGGTACACATTCTGTCCTTCCCTGAGGCAAGCCCTTCTAACAAATATGTAACAGGAAATTCGGGGCAGCAAGAATGTTCTAATTGTAGGCTGTAAGTGTGCGTGAGAAGTCACGAACATTGGAAAGAGCTGTTCTTGAAATAACTGTATGTAACCTGGGTGGGACATAACGGAAAAGCAGGAAGCTTTTTCTGTTGTTCACATTATATTAGAGTTATGTAGGTTAGCCAAAATTAGTATTATAAGACTAGACTCGAAGTGTATGTAATTTGAGACTGACTTATGCTTCTCTCATAGTACGGGTCGCTCTCCCAGCTGTATTACTCTGGCATATGCAATAAACCTGTTTGTACTCCCTTTTGTTGCAGATGTGGTGATTAAATGATTTGCACTGCTTAAAGGATTTTTTCCCGACAGGTCAATAAAATGAGTACCGTTGGGTAACAATAAATATCTGTTATTCAGCACCAAGATACTCTTCTGTCTGAATGTGTGCTTTACAAATCCACGCTATGTTTGTAGTTTTAGACGCTCAGCAGGTAGTTCTGTAAGAGATACATAGTGCTGGGTAGAAGATGTGGCTGACAGTACAATGATGCACAAAGAATATTATACACAGGGTCCTTTTCCTCCACCAGCCATTTCTCGGAATTCTGCTTTCCTAAAAGAGTAGACATGAGTAGCGTTATATTTACATTTAGGTAAGATGGGGTACCTCCAGAGTTTGTTCCCTGTAGTTCCCAATCTAAGAAGGTGCTAACTTTTTCCTGTGATTTTGTTTCCTTAGAGCATAGATAAGGCCTGTGCTGAGCAGGACGAGTTACAACATATTCCTTCCCATATTTTTCACTCCATTCATTACCCATTATGATATATTTTTGTTCCTGAATCTTTGCTCTCTTTTTCTTCAGCAAGGTTCCTTTTGAATTCTTTATTCTAGAAGACTTTATGCTGAAATCTTTCTCAATCATTTCAGTGACGTTATTGCCTTTATTTTTTACCTTTATAGTAACTATCAATTCCAACCAAGAATTGCCAATATTGTCTAGGAGGTTTTTCTGTCCTTTGTGGCTTTTACTTTCTGACTGGACGCTATTAATAAGACACTTAACAGGTTTACTGTATATATTAGGGGCAGGTTTGCACTGTGGCTACTCACTGAAGATAGCTGTTTTCCACAAGGTGTGAGGGCCCCTGCTCTTATTGGAGCTATCCTTGGACAAGTATTCCTGACCTTTTCTTGTCTAGCACCTTGTGGAAAACAGCCATTACTGACATGGCCTGTCACTTCTTTCCTTTCTTCATTCTCCAACACCCTTAGGAACAGCATACTTCTTCTTTTTATCAGTCATCTTGGGGCCTGTATGCTGGACCTATTAAGCTCCCTGTCCCTCCCTGTGAGACTTTTACTCATTGAAGATGCCATTTCCTCAGGCTACCACAAAGAAAACTACAGAAACACTTGCTGTGTCCGGTCCTTGACAGGTTCAGTATCCTGCCTCCTCTATTTAAATCAATGTTATAGTTCTCCATCAGTTGATAGCCAACAACAGCTGATGTACTTATCTCATGGTCTCGCACTGAGCTCACTAAAAAGCTTCTCGCATCAGAGCTTTGCGCGTTTTGAAGAAGGAAGTGTGGGTAATGACACAGAAAGATAGAATTTGATCAGGTAACATCTATAGTGGTAGGAACGGGCATCATAGAAGTCAGAAGATTAGATACATTTCATAGATCTGTAACACCACTTGGAATCAGTATTTAACATATCATATATAGAGTCACTGAACTTCTCAACTGGAACAAGAATCAGCAAGTAACGCTCTATGTTCCAGATTTTCTCCAGCACTGGTGGCTCTTTTCAGTCTTTCACTTCCCATTAGACCACTTTGTGCAGTCACGCCAACTCTGTGACAACATTCTGGCAGCCCACTGCACAGGTGCTGATGGGGAGCAGGAATCAGAGGAGTGGAAGGGCATGCATGTCCCTCACAGCACTTCCAACAAGGAGAGCAAGAAGCTTGCAAAAACAAGGACAATGCAGTACATTAGGGGCATAGTGAGCTGGCAGCCATTGTAGAAAAGCCTGCAGGTGCCCACATCAGGGACTTTGTGGAAGACCAAGATGCCCAGAAGGCAAGCAGGAAGTGCACTTGCATCAGAGTGGCGGTACGGCTCAGAATCACACGCAGAGAACAAGATAGGTGGGATATACAAATTATAAGCTCACACGCAGAGAACAAGATAGGTGGGATATACAAATTATAAGCTCCTTTCTTCCATTTGGGGTACATTCTTCTTGGAAGTGACTGGAACCTCAAGCAGTATGACTGTAGGCACCAACTATCTTCCCCAACCCTCAAATCCTCCAGGTGGTGCACACCAGAGTTGTGCATTCATCTAGGTATCTGGGGGGCCTTACTACTTATCTTTCTGGACATTTAAGTTACATTATAATCTACTATTGGCTGATTGCATCCAACCTCTCAAACACTAGCAACACCTCTCCTTTCCCTAGTCAGTCACCACTGGTATTATTGAAAAATATTTTGCCCAAGTTTCTATCTCTCTTTTGGGTGTTTACCATATTTTCTCCCAATTTGTTCTTTAAGAGACTCAATACATCTGTTTCTAAATTTGTATAAAGTCAGTTGAGAGCCAATCAAAACATTTAGCTTCCACTGCTTTTAGGGAATAGGAAAATGGAGTAAGATTGGGCCCTTCTGATTTTGCCAATGCAAAAAAGGTTAATTCTATTAAACCGAAAAACATATCTTAGAAAAATGTATTGATGTTTTTAATAAGCACAATTTTTTAGTTTCTGCAGAGAACAGAACAAGGAAAACAAATCACTTTCAGTATTCAGAATATACAGTGAACAGAATGACCACCACTTCCCCCAAATCTTCTCATGTTTACTGCGACAGCCTCTAACTTTGTGCATATGTTTCTCCAGTTTATCACCCCAATCAATAGCAGTGTGCCATTCAGCTTGGGAAGAGGGACAAGGGGAATTCCAGCATCAATGTATTGTTTGGCTTTAGTCGTCCCTATGCCAACCAGGGTGTACTCCCTCTGACAACCACCCACATCCTCCAAGATGCCCAACAATGAGATTCAAGAGGAGCCGTCAACTGGTCTCTCTATTATTCTGGACTGAGTGGAAAAAATCTTAAATGGGGAACAGTCAACTGGTCTCTCTATTATTCTGGACAGAGTGGAAAAAATATTAAACCGGTATCACTCATTGACCGGGCAGGGCTAACACCATATGGCAGACACACTCATCACTCATACACCTAGGACATGTAGGAGCAGGGATTGTGCCCATTTTATATACTCGCCTGGGAGTTGAGTAGGAAAAGTGCAAGTATTTCAGTTGGAAAAGAAGCAGGTGGGAAGGGACAATCAACTCCGGGAAGCTGTCCTGGCATCCCTACAGTTGCTCTCATCCAGCGTGCCTATCCAGCCCTCCCACATCTCCTGAAAGAAGGTGATGGAATATGGTGTGTTGATGACTTGACATTTACAGAGGCATGAAGTTCCCCCTCGGATCAGCAGGGACAAGATGACTTTAGGTTCAAGTGGGTTGTATTCCGGTAGGTTGGCTAACATCAAATAGTATATCGTTAGTGTGTGACGCAACAGTAGATGTTCATAGAATTAAGTCTTATGTAAGCTGAATTCCTCCTGAAGAGCCTGTAATTTTTTCATCTGTGCACCATCCCAGATGCTGCCAAGCCTCAAGATGCTAATAAGGTCCCACCACTCAAAACCTTCCAAGCAGGCAACTTGGGAAGCTATCTACCCTGACAAAGGGGTGTTACCTGCATACATTTATGATAAGATTCGGTCTAGAAATAGGCCTGCTGCTAGCACAAAAGAGTAGCCGTCATGTTCTCAGGGAGTGATTGTGGGAGAGGACCTCCGTACAGAGGCAAAAAAATTTATTGCAACCTAAGAGAGATATTTTGAGGTAAAATGCAGGGTCCTCGCAGCCCCCACACAACCAGTCGTTGATCACTTGGATTTGCAAGATCCAGCAATATAGGCGAAAGGCAGCCATTCCCATCCCTCCCACATAGGTGTATTGGACATATTTGTGAAAGGCTATCCTCTGGGATTTATTTGCCCACAAATAGGAGTGCACCTTTGCCAGTACGGCTAGGATTGTGTGATGAATTCGGGTAAATTTTGCAAGGTGTAAAGAAATCTTGGCAGAGTCTTCATTTTAAACAGAGCTACCCGGCCCAAGATGTTATAGGGCAAGTTCGACCATCCGGTCATGTCTTGGTAGACCTGGTGTAGCAGTGAGATGCCATTGAGGCTTCAAGTCAGCCCCAGTTCCAGGGCACTGTACATTATCAAGTACGGAAAGCTAAGTTCTCAGATAGGGAGACAGGACTGCCTATCTAATGCCTCCATATCTCGTCGTAGTAGGACCAAAAGTGATTAGGACCAATTCACCGTTAACATGGACACCTCACCGTACAGTAGGAGCACCTATTTAAGGTGAGGGACAGTGAGATGCGGCTGGCATATAAAGACAAGTATGTTGTAGGCATACAGTGTGGTGCAGTCTTCCAGACAGTCACTCCCATGAAAGCCCAAGACCTGAGCGTTGCACCACACCCATATTACCAGGGGCCCGATCACCAGCGCAAGAAGCAGCAGCGAGAAGGGGCACCCTTGCCTACTGTCTCTGCCAATCTAGAAAGGTGGCAAGATGATACAATTCACTCAGTGTTGGGCTTAGAGCACTTTGACAAAGAAAAGGAAGCAGCTTCCAAATCCCATCCGGAGTGGGCCTGGAATATCCAGTTGGAGAGTAAAATATTTTTTCAAAGTCTAAAAGCATGAGTGCGGGGCGGTCCCAAAATTGAAGGTGATGTGCCAGAGCAATTTGCACCCCACAAATACAGTGACGAGTACTGCAGTGGGTCAATGAAGCCACACTGGTCCAGGGGGAAAGTGAGTTAAGCTCTGGCATGAGTCAATTGGCTACTATTTTGCCTAAATCTTGATCTCCCTATTTACAAGTAAAATTGAGTGATAGGACAAGTGCGGTTCAAGTGGTCCCAAAGTTTATTCCGCGTCTCATGACCTGTTGCTGTACCGCCATGGGTATGGGTGGCGCCCGCTGCATCAGAAGGTAGTAACGTAAGAGTGATGGGCGAAGCTTCTATTTAAGCCACACCCACTGTTCAATGCCACTTGTTATACTCACCCGAACAGCTGCGTCTTGAGTAGCAGCTTTTTTTTTTTTTTTAAAACCTTTATTTTCAAAAAAACTGGACACAGCTATTCAGCCGACAACCCGGAGGTTCGGCAGCTTCGATAAAGAGGAACAGAGACGCGTCCACAGTACAATGAAGGAGGAGTGCAAAGATTCCATTTTTTAAATAAACACAAAACACACAACAACCCCCAGCAAGGCAAGAACACTGAATGCCCATGGTGATAGCCCCCCAGGGGAGGCAGGACCCCGATCATCTACCATTTACAGTACTGTGAAAAGAGGAAGAAGGGGGACAGCAGAGGCCAAAGAAGTCCATTAACCATACTGAGCTGGAAAGAGAGTAGCAGCTTTTTGACATTTCTGTTCCCTCACTGGCATCATTCTTCGGAGATTCCTGTTCCCTCACCAACATCATTCTACAGAGATTCCTGTTCCCTCACTCACGCTGTAGAAAGGCATTATGCAGGTTTTTGTGCAGGAGACTGATATCCTCCCTGATTTCTCCTATCTTGGTTTCAAAGGTTATTCAGGATATCTGTATTGCTTGTAGGAAGGAGTCAGTGCTGGTCACACCTGGGTGGGGAGAGTGGTCGAGGAAGCTTGCTTGGGTGCATTAGTTGGTGGCGAAGTGAGCCAATCTATTTCGTTTGCGAGGGCGTGGGGCCATTGCTTCCCATGGCTGTGGTGATGGCACAACTCCCAAGGAGCTATGGCAGAATGAGGGTCAGCCCGCTTGCACCATGGTTATCACTGGATTCGCAGACAGCAAAAACAAACAATCAAGCTCAAAGATTAGAGGGGTCTGAGGGGGTATCTACCTCCGTGAGGTTGGGACCCTGATGGTAATTCCCAGTGCGGCCCACCACTGCCACCTCGCACACTCCAAAGCATACTGGTAAATTGTTGGGGCGGCCCTGTCGTCGAGCATGCCCATCCTGTTGCAGTGTACATGGAGTGCCAGCCCATGTGGATCAGTCAGATAGACATAGGCAGGCACTGCAGATGGGTCCCCTCACACTATATATTTAGGACACCTGGGTAGGGCATCATGGAAGTGCCCATTAGTTCAGTCTCGCATGAGCCACCATTGCCATCTTGTGAGCTCTGCCACACCCGATGGGCTATTCAGGTACCTTCAGTTGCAGGGCTCAACAGACCACAAAGTGGCTCCCAGGCACAGCGGACAACATGGGAAACCATCCTGCCAAGTCACAGCCAGGTTATGCGTCACCAACAGCAAAATGGAGACAAATGGTGAAGTTGGGTGCCGCAGCTCCTTAGAGAGCATCTGCCATCTTGACCACTCAGCTCGTGCCCCCAGTGTATTAAAGTTTCAAATGTTAAGCAACAATACACTAACAAAATTTGGAAGCTTTTCATTTTCTTAGAATCCAGTTTAAAACTCTTTTCACTCAAATCAAGTTCTTGTCGATATGTTAAGACACAGTTATTTCTTAATTTGCAATGGGCCTCTGTCATATACATATAGTACTAAGCCAATAAGAGTACCGAGGTTTATATTAGACACCCAAAACATACCTTGTGGGCTCTCGTAAGGAACATCATTATCACCTGGCTGGGCAATGCCTATTGAGGCCTTCTGGCTGAGGTCATAGAGAAATTCAAGTTGCCATTCCAAAGTCATGACATTAACACATAACGCAGGAATCAATTACACAAAAACAGAACAGACATCATTGCATGCCTCACTCATGCTCAAGAGTGAATGAGAGGTTCAATAACAGGACGAATGTACTTTGGTAAACTCAACCCTAGACACCTACCTTTTTAATGGCTACACTCAATGGTGGACTACCTAACCCTGTTCTCAAAACAAGAATCAAAGGTGTCATTTTTACTCCGCAGGTGATTACAGGGGACCTGGAATCCACAATTTTAACTTTATGTGCTCAGCAGAGTAACCCTTATGCTTAGTTTCCATCATAAAGTGGACTTTAGTTGTGCCTTAAATTATCATGCCTCGATTACTGAAATAGCATTTACGTAGGTCTCCAGAAATAGAATCGTCATCAACTCGAGCTAGTTCAAAACTGAGCAGCAAGAATAAGATTGGGCTGTTTAAAGTCACAGCATAACACCCATATCCTTTGAAGCCTACAATAATTCCTAATCTAGCAGATGGTAACCTTCAAGATGGTTTGTATTATTTAGAAAGCATAAGGGTTTTGGAAACAAGGTATCTATCTAAACTCTCCAACAACTGCAAGCCATAAAGCCCTGCTGAGATCATCTGAAAAATGGAACACCCTTACTCTTTTTAACAAGGGAGTTAAAGGAACACCCTGCGCATACAAGTTCCCAAAGAATGGAAAAAAACTGACCCCTACTCATCCAAACAGATATGAGTGCAGGGGCCGCAGCTCCTGAATTCCACAGTACATTCTTAAATGCTATTATTAGATGGGGTGATATGCACTCAAGTAGCGGGAGTGGACTACTTACTTTTCTTCAATAAATGAGTGTAGAACCAGAACATAGAAAACTAAACTTGATACTGTATAGTATATTTTGTAAAGCAAAAAATAAATGATACAGAAAAAACATAATATTCTAGGGCAGTTAGTGATAGGTATATTCATCAAGGTTTTTCACAAATGTGTTCTATATGTAGGTTCAGCCATGTGGTATCATCCAACACGTTTGGCCTAGTAGCGGCTAGTACGCCTATGGTTTTTTCAAAATTGAAAATGTTTCATTTATATCTTGTTATAAAGCATTTTAAATACAAAATAAGTTTTTTATACATGAATTTAAATAAAGAGAATACAAGTTAATATAAAAGGAGAAAAACCAGTATGTGATGACAGTGAACATCTGAACGTGCACACTTTTGCTGTACAACAAATAGCGGAACACTCCCGAGGATACATTACACTAAATGCATAAGTGCTGGGCCTTACGTTTTGCTCAGAAGACCAGGCGTATGCTATTGACTGTTTGGGTGCCGAAAAGCTGCATAGCCTTGATTCCCCCTCATGCCTCAGCAATCCACCACTAGACACTCCCGTACCCCTTTATTTCACTTCTGCATGTTCTTTTTCATCCTGATTTTCCTTTTGTGTCTATTTTTCTACCTTTCTCTTGCTCATCCTGTAGGAAGCTTCCTCTATATATACTATAGCGAAATGAGGTTCAGTGCAACCCCAAAGGTAGTCAGGGGTAAAGTTGGATAGCACCTTACTCTCAATTTGTGGTAGTGTGGTCGAGCAGTAAGGCTTTATCAGAGGACAGTGTTAAGCATTTGTTGTACACACTCAATCAGCAAATTATTTCACACACTCAAAGACTGAACTTCAGACCAATTGTTTTTGTATAAAAATATTCTTTTAGTTATTTTATTTCCTCGAACCAAGCAAGCTTGGCACAGGTAAGTGATAAGTACTTTGCAGTAAATATACAGATTGTAACACAGTTTGGATTGCAATTGCAATTGCACTTTGATTTGATTACAGTAGTGTTACTGATAATGCAATGCTTTTCAGAATACAGTACTGTGGAAATGTGTAATATTTTACTTAGCATAAGCTACAGCCACTTTGACTGTGGTGTCCATTTAGTTTCCTTCATAATTCTTTCGTACTCTGCTGTTCGAATTTTCACTCTGCTTGTGTCATCTATTTTAGTTGACCACCTGACATGGCTAGGCAATGTATGTGCTGAGGGTTTGTAGCTGCCGGTGCACCTGGTCTTAGATGTTATCTGTTGACTGTTTACTGCTGCCATAAGCATTTCTGCTCCCCCTCCCTATTTACTGACCAAGTGGTTATCTATCTGCCCTTGTTTGCTGATAGCTATTTCTAAACTTGTTCTTTCCATTCTGTCCACATTCTTACATTGCAGACAACCAGTATATCAGGACGATGGTCTGTGAGTTCAGTGTACTACCTCCTGCAGCTCTTGAGAGTGTTGTGTGGACGTGGTCCCACTCAGGAGTGGTAAATAAACTTGTTATTTTATTTCAACTCCAGTGCCGATCTCTTTTTGTTAGTCTTTGGAGTCTTTGGACGAGAGGGTGACCCTGCACCAGTGTACCCCTAAAAAGGTACATTTCCACAGTTGGTGCCCGGCATGTGGGGCCCCATCAGAGATGCGGCCGTCCTAAGAAGTGGTCTCGAAGGAGGATCAAAATATTACTGAGGATGCGCACTGCATGAGGAGACCCTTGTCTTTGCAGGCCGATGTGTCTTTTCCAGTATTCCCGATTCGACCCTCCAGGTGGTGGCCGATCTTGACTGGGGCTTTCTTTGGCGTACTTTTTGCAGTGACCATTAGGTCAACCAGAGATCGGCAGGTGGGAGTTGGAGACTTTTGTTTGGTAAGGTCGCTAAAGCGGCACTCTTGATTTGCTTGGTTTGGTTATTTTGTTTGGAATTCATTCTTTGCAAAGACTGAAGACAGGTAATGTGGAGATTTTTCTCTTTTTGGAATAGTAATATTTTACATATAGTTGTAAAAACATGCCTGTTCTCAGCACACTCCGTAAGTGGTGTTGCTGCTCTTGTGGTACCAAGAAAAATTTAGAACAAAGTCAGCCGGCTCCTCCAGAAGGGACGCCCAATAGAGATATGTATGTCAAATATGGTATTTCTCCCATAATGTATGGTTCATTGTGGAAAAAATACACAAAGAAAGAGTCTGATTTACAATGGCCAGTGAATGGGTCATTCGATTTTAAAAAGGTTCAATATGTAGAACAAGGTTTATTTAAAAGAAAAAGAAGACAGGATATGTTTGATTGTGTACGTATGTGGGATAAAAAAGTGCGGGAGGGCGAATAAAGCAGAAGCTATAGCAGAGAAAGAGCAGCGAAAAACTATATATCAAAAAGCGGTGGAATTAAAAGACAAAGAAATGAAGGAAAGAATAGAAAAGGAAGATAGAGAAGGTCCATTAGAGATAAATGGCCAGTACCCTATTAGACGCCCTATTTATCCGATACTTAATAAGCCTCATGATGATTCTATTTTATTAGATCGACCCCCACCCCTGTATAAATTTCCCGCTCAAAGTGCTCTTAAGATGGATGCCTCTGACGAGGAGCTTTCTTCTTCAGAAGATAAAGAAAAAGACAAGCAAAGTGGGCGACAGACCCGCACTACTCTGACTAAAGCAGCAAAAGATACATTAAAAACCGCTGCTAGAGAGGAAGCTTGCCGGAGTACCACAGCGTCGATCCTCATAAATATGGTTCAACCTTGGAAAGATATAGACCAGTTATATTTCGTAGAAAAATTCTGCTGGGAGGTAATATATGGTTGGTGGCATATTTCTGACGAAACAGAACCAGCTGATCTAAACGTTGATTATAAGCGGTTAGTAGATGGGACTTACCTTTATTCAGATATACCTGATATGATTAGACGAATAGTTAAATTACGAGATTACGAAAGGAGCAAGAATTAGCTAGAAAAAAATTAGGTTGTAGAAACAGTTTAGTCTCAGGCAAAGAAAGTGGTGGATGCGAACAAACCCAGTAGTAGTGAAGTTGTTATGAAACGAATGCGTGAAGCTGCACCCCTGTATGTTCCTCTGAAGGGTGCGGAAACAAATGATGATAAAACTTCGGATGATGCAAAGAGATATTTCATATATAGCTGGGTTTACACTCCTTGGAGTAGAGCGGATGTTATGGCTCTTAAGGCTGCTTTGCCCGACCCCCAGAAAAATCCCGCCGCCTTCTATGAGGAGGTGGAAGGAGCCATCAGCTCGTGCACTATGACCTTGCCAGATATTGATATATTCTTTGGGCTTATTTTGCCCCCTTATATGTGGAGAACAATACGTAAAATAGAGGACATTGTGGCATTTGGTGATACCTGGGAACAGAAGAAAAAGATGCAGAAAGAGAGCCTGCGCAGAAACCTCAGAAGGAGATATTAGACCTTCCTACAGCTATTTTGACTAAGTTGAAGACCCTCATACCCCCTAAGAAAATAGACTGGACTACGTTAGCGTCCTGTAAACAGAAAAAGGATGAGATTGTTTCTGATTTCTTTTCAAGATTTGAAGAGACATTCCATGATTTTAGTGGCCAGTCATTGGCAGATGATACAGGTAAGTATTATTTGTTTGTCGACAAATTTGTTGCTAATATGTTACTGGAGATAGCTAGTCGCTTAAAGGCTAGTGAGAGTTCTTGGACCACGTCTTCCCCAATTTCCCTTTTGACCATGGCCCAATATTACGAGCTACAGGAAGCAAAAGGCAGGGAGGATAAGAAGGTTAAAGACTTAAAGACAAAAGTTATGTTGGCCCAAGTATATGGTCCACCATTTAGGGGAGCTGGAAGAGGCGGACGTGCAATGTATACACCTGGAGTGCCCCCTCTTCCTCAAGCAAATGTGTCCCCTGATCAGTGTGCTTATTGTAAAGAGACTGGGCATTGGCGTTCGGAGTGCCCTCTTTTGCCAGGTCAGCAGTACCAGCAGGGAAGGGGAAGTATGAGGGGACACCCAGGGAATTCAGGAACAGGGGAGGTACAGGAGCTCATCCTAGGTTTGAGGCAGTTGAACTAGGACCACAATACTCTAATACTTTTGATAGACAAAATCAATACCAGATGTCTGATTATTCTGCTGACGCACTTGCAGATTCTGATTACGCATAGGGATGATGCCTAGGATGGGGTAAGGGACCGGTTGAGGTGCCAGTAATCAAATGGGTCCTTATGTTGATGCAAATGTCTGGGGATCTACTGATCGGTTTCTGGTTGACACAGGGGCTACCTGTAGTGCTCTATCTAAAATTTTGATTCCTAGCGCTCCCCTGTCCACCACAATGATAACATCAATAGGGTTTTTTTTTTTTTAAACCTTTATTTTCCAATTTTCTCATAAGCACATATTGCAGCAATGGTGGCTGATTGTTATACAAATTCACATGTCAGCATTTAACATGTCACATATCAGTACAATAGTCTACTATTACGCCTTTGACATCCATTCATCTATAAAAGTCTCTGTTGAGTGTCTTGGTTACACCTGTTTAGACATGTCTCAGATATATGCCCATAGCTATTTAGACCCTCCATCTTACGCCTTCCTTCTGTATATATATGATATACCTGCCTATTTCCAATGGTGCGTTCGAGTTAAGCAATTCCAAAGTCATGTAGTTTCAAGCCCAGTGTTTGAGTGTACCACCCCACGCCCTCCGGGACCAAGCCGCTTGCCAGTTGTGTAGTAGCGTCTTGTCTTTGAGATTCCACATATGCTCGGTATGGGCCCCAAATGTCCTTTGGGTGCAGGGATAACGCTGGCGTAAACTTCGCTATTTGTGTTACAGTACGCCAAGCTATGTAGCCATCCCTGCAGTGTAGGAACCCTCCTACTGTCCCACACTAACGCTATTTCTCTTTTGGCCAATAATAGACACAGGGACGCAAATCTTCTGACTTTCTTGGGGAAATTCACAGTATAACCTAACAAAGCTACTTCCGGCGTGGGCATCAGGGTCAAATTAATCATGGTTCCCAGGACAGAGTGTGTTTTTTCCCCAATAGGTCTGTAATCTAGGATAGCACCATGTTAGGTGAGCAAAATCCGCGTGAGGGGCATTACATTTCAGACAGTGATAAGGTCTGGAGGGGTCCAACTGGTGTGTTTTGGCCAGAGTACAATAAACGCGGCGCAAAAACTTTTATTTTTTTATAAAACCTTTATTCAGCAGATAACGTCATCACACGGCATGATGCCTACAACCACTTCGGGCCGGCAGCGTAGAATAATAGGAAAAGGAGTATAGAGGTACACAGCGGTTTACCAACAACCCAAAAGGGCTGGCCGCGTCAAAGTATATGTGGGTTTTACATTTTAATAGAACAAGGAATCATTATCCTAAGAACCATAAATAACGACTAAGTACAAACATTACCAACTAGCCTCACGCTAAAAGTGGTTCAAGAATTAAAGTATCGCAGCGAGTCAGAGACCATCTGGAACAATAGAACTCAGTCTTAAGTGCTTAAGCATTACTGTGCATACCTCAACATCACGACCAGCTCTTCATGCAGCCACATCGAACACACCAGCACCTGCAGTAGGCCGTGCAGCTTCACCGAATCCCCTAGTTCCCAGCTAGCCTCTGTAGGTGTCCGGACATTGTAAGTTTATGAGAACATTGTGTAGTCTCGTCATCCCAGGGTGTCTGAAACGGCTGTCAGCATCCCAACGCGGCGCAAAAACTTAAAGTGTAGCAGCTTTTGTCTGCCGTTTATCAATCAATCAAGACATTTGTAGAGCGCGCTACTCATCCGTGAGGGTCTCAAGGCGCTAAGGGGTGGCGGAAGCAGCAACTGGTCGAACAGCCAGGTCTTGAGGAGTCTCCTGAAGGTCAGCAGGTCCTGGGTCTGCCGTAGGTGGGTGGAGAGGGTGTTCCGCGTCTTGGGGGCGAGGTGGGAGAATGATCTGCCACCGGTGGTCGTTCGGCGGATGCGTGGGATGGGGGCGAGGTTGGCGGAGCAAAGCTGGCGGTTCAGGTTGTAGGATAGTCGTTCATTAAGGTATGCTGGTCCGGCGTTGTGGAATGCTTTGTGGGCGTGGGTGAGGAGCTTGAAGGTGATCCTCTTGTTGACCGGGAGCCAGTGCAGGTCCCTCAGGTGGGTGGTGAGGTGGCTGTGGTGAGGGAGTCTGAGGATGAGGCGTGCCGAGGCGTTTTGTATGCGCTGAAGTCGCTTCTGGAGTGTGGCCGTGGTTCCTGCGTAGAGAGCGTTGCCATAATCCAGCCTGCTGCTGATGAGTGCTAGGGTGACCGTCCTGGTTTCGTTGGGGATCCATCTGTAGATCTTTCAGAGCATGCGGAGGGTGTTGAAGCAGGAGGAGGAGGAGACGGCGTTAACTTGCTCGGTCATAGAGAGCGTGGAGTCCAGGATGAAACCCAGGTTGCGTGCGTGGTTGGTGGGTGTCAGGGCGGCTCCCAGCGTGGCTGGCCACCAGGAGTTGTCCCATGCAGAGGGGGTGGATCCGAGGAATGAGGACCTCTGTCTTGTCCGAGTTCAGCTTCAGCCGGAGTCTGCGATGGCCTTCATTCCATCGTGGAGGTTGGATTTGGTGGTGGCGTCGGCGTAGGAGACGATGTTGAGGTGGTGTGCATGGACGATGTTGGCGAGCGGTGCCATGTAGATGTTAAAAAGGGTCAGGCTGAGTGATGATCCTTGGGGTACACCGCAGGTGATCGTGGTGGCTTCGGATCGGAAAGGGGGGATGCGGACTCTCTGAGTTCTGCTGGTGACGAAGGAGGTGATCCAGTCCAGGGTTTTGTCTCGGATCGCTGCATCGCGGAGGCATGTGAGCAGCGTGTGGTGGCAGACGGTGTCGAAGGTGGCCAAGAGGTCCAGGAGGATGAGGGCCGCGGTTTCGCCGTTGTCCAGTATGGTTCTGATGTCGTTAGTGGCGGCGATGAGGGCGGTTTTGGTGCTGTGGAATCTGGATTGGGAGTGGTCCAGGACGTTGTTCTCCTCCAGGAAGCGGGTCAGTTGTCTGTTGGCCGTCTTTTCAATGACTTTCGCTGGGAATGGGAGCAAGGAGATGGGTCGGAAGTTCTTGAGGTCCTTTGGGTCTGCCTTGGGTTTCTTGAGTGGGGCGTTGATCTCGGCGTGTTGTCAGCTTTCCAGAAAGGTGGTGGTCTCGAAGGAGCTGCTGATGATTTTTGGGATGCGATGATGGAGCTTGTCTTGTTGAAGATGTGGTGGGGGCAGGGGTAGAAAGGAGAGCCGAAGTGGATGGTGTTCATGGTTTTGATGGTGTCTTCGTCGTTGACGTGGTTCCAGGAGACCAGAAGGTCGGTGTGTTTGATGGGTGTTGAACCAGATTGCTCTCGTGTTGGTGCACTTGTTGGAGGGTTTCCTGATCGGGGCGAGGGTGTTGGCGCAGTTGTCGATCCATTGTCTGAAGCAGTGGCAGCTGCTTTTAATGGGCGAAAGGGGCGTTGCCTTACTACCATCCGGGAGAAGAGAGAGAATGATGAACACCATTGAGCAGTTTGAATTAAGTGCTCACTGTTCCTGCTAATTCCAATAAAAATTCTACTTTTTTTTTTTTTGAAGGAAGGGGTGAGGTCAGAGAGGAGTCCTCCGGCGCATGTGCTGGCCGGGGCGAGGGCTATTGCTCGCCCTCGAGATACACACGAGGAGAGTGATGTCAGCATGATGGGAGTGGCTGGAGGAAGCAGCAATGGTTTACTTTTCAATGGGGTGCTTATGCTGAAGTCCAGGCGTTTTCAGCAGAGCGCCATTGAACTAAATGGTAAGGGGCAGGGTTGGCCTACATGGACAAAGTGAAGTGGGTGGCAACAAAATGGTGCTCAAAATATCATGCAGTCAAAGGCTGCAAGTAATCTTGCTAACAGAATTATTATGGTTGTAGAGTGAGAAACGGAGGCAGTGAGGGGAAGGTACCATGGGGTGTGGAATATGAGAAAAAATACAGGGAACAAACATTGTAGGTGAGCAGAAATATTTTGTGGTCTTAACGAAATTTAAAAATGCCTAGCCACTCCCACAGAAATCTATCAACTAGAAACAGTCACATCATTTTGGTGGGAAGCAGAGTACGACCCTCAACTTTACCAGTCTGGTGTAAACACACAGTTAACTCTCTACCTTGCTTGACTCTGTGCATGCTCTGCACAGACTACTTCTAGATCTTCACTTCCAAACCGCATCTCATCCATACAGAATTTTAATCCAGCTTGGCAAATTTGAATACCCTGTAGGCTGATTTGCAGATTGCTCCACTCGTTGTTCAATAGTGTGTAGTCAACCTTGATTCCATCCTTGTGGCCTCAAAGGATAATTTCGAACAGTACAAATCTGTTGTGATTTTTATTGCCTCAATAAAACTACTGCACGACAGTGGTTCTTGGAGAGGGGGGGGGGGGCAGAGAATCCTAACAGATGTGCCCTCCTATGGGCAACCAAAGTGAGCTACAGGCATGTCAAAGGTGTATTAGGTTATTTACCCTCCTGCTCGAGTATATTGCTGCATTCTGCTCTTAACATTGCCCACCTAATAATCACATGTTGGAAAATAGCAAAGAGTGTCTTGTCTTTCTTAGAATAGTCAATAGATTATACCACCATGCCTCATATTTCAAATAAAATGTTGTCATAAGAGCTGGGGGTTTCCCAATATTTCACTGTAAATCCTCAAATGTGGTCAAGCTAGATATCATTTAGCTAATATGTTAAACTGATTTTCGAATGTGATATTTATATAGTGCGAACCAAACTGAAAGTCAGTGGGGTACTGCAGAGTGCATCTTTGACCATGCTTCCTGAATGTTCAACCTCTTCTTCTCCACGTGATCTTCTGCCATTTAATCTCGTGTAGTTTATTTCTTCCTATGGTCTCCAAATGTTAACGTTTACCTATTTTCTAGTTATAAAAAACAAAAGGTATTTTCGAACCTAGCAGAAAATGTACATAACATAATTCATAACATGCTTTCCATTGAATGCTATTCTGTAAAAAATGGTCTATACGAACCAAATATAAAGCCTTTGATTGCAAAAAAAACCCCAAAAAACAGCGACCATCTGTTTTCAAAAGAGTTTCATTTGGCTTAGAGTTTAAAGCGCAACAAACAAACTTCGTGTTTGCTTCGTCTGTTTCAGGAGCTGCAGTCACTTCAAGGCACCTTTGGATACGCCAAATACGATGCATAAAGAAAACAATGGTGAAGTCGTTCTGTTACTTAGTTTCTACTTTAGCCTTCTGCCGAGTCCGCCGTTTCATACCTATTTTTGAAACCTGAAGACTAAAATGTTACCGCTTTGTTCCCTTTAAGAAATACAAAGTAACTGAGCAGTCCTGTTTTGTATTGGACACTTGCCGATGTCTGAATTAAAAAAATACTCTTTACATCAATTAGATTTTTTTTCCTCTCCTAAGCGGACGTTCATAACAACGTTCCAAAGCGAACTAGATTCGGTAAAGGCGCGGCAAATTAATAGTGTTAGTAGAACGCAGGCAGAAAATAAAACAAATGCGTAGCTGATAACGTTCAGGTCAAGGCGTACGCTAAACAGCAATGCTGGGAAAATAGTCGGGGTACTCCCATATGGAGGTAGTAAACGCTATATAAATGTTGCAATACCCTAGTGGTGCGATATTTTTTGGACGGCGCGATAGGAGATAACTTGCTGTGCTTGAACATGCCACTAATGGCGACGCACACTTTCTGCTCTCTCCCCCAAGCTGGCAAGCTCACTTGTTTTTTTTTTCTCCGACTCTGGTGACCGCCCATCCCACCCCGTTCTAGGGTCTGTACCAGGTAACTCCTCATATTGGGCCATGCAAGTGGCAGAAAACTCTGGCCTCAAACTGCTTCTACACCAGTTTTTGGGACTTTCGTCACACCACAGGACCCGCCATTACAGCGCAGCCCAACCCTCCACCTCCCTCCCACCCAGTCACCCTGAGAGGCGAGCGGCATCAGCGCGCAGAGAAACAGCCCGAGCGGGAAGCGCGCGGCGGCGGCGGCGCGCACAGAGAGAAGATGCGCGTGCCACGGCCGCTGGACTAATGGTAGCAATAGAAACAGAAAGAAGCCATCGCGGAAGCAAACTAACTAGGTAATGATATGCGGCCCCTCCCAGCCAAATACAGGTCAGCATAAGTGGAACGCAGAGAAGGAAAATATGACTCCATTAACAACTAAAAGTAATTGAAAAATTCACATTTTCACTTGAAAAGGTGAAATACCAGAAAGGCGTAAATGTCATACAAGGCAGCAGCAAAAAAAGCCCTCTTGGGAAAGAGCCGTATTTAGTGACCCTGCAATTAAATAATAATCGGAACGACTACTGTGCCCATCGGCAATGAAAATGATTAGCTGATGATTTTTATATTTGTCAAACATATTTTGTATGGTGCAGTGACGTCTACATAAGTGACCAGAGTACCGCTGGTAATAAAATGCAGTTTTAGACTATGACTGTTAGTGCCCTATGACAGTTTAAAAGTGGACCCTAAGAGGACCGTATATGCATTTTGATAGGACCCGAAACTTCCGCTTTAAACAGCAAGTAATTTAATGGCGTTTCTGGGAAATCAGACCAGAACTGTTTGATCATATCCTCATGATTAAAAGATTCACCTGTTAGGCATCGTCAGGTTGGTTTAAAAAGCTGTCATAGGACTGAGATTTCAAAGTGCAAGTAATTGGTGCTCCAAAGAGGAGCCCAATTTTACATCCTACGTCAGACCTTCGGTCCAACATGGCCGCTGATCATAAGTGACAAGAGGGCTCAGAGCTGTCTGCTAGAAATAAAAGAGAGACTACATAGAATGTTTCTCTGGTCAATGTTTCAGCGGATAATGTCACAGTACGAGACGGATAATTTTGCTACGTAGTTCCGCAGGGTACGCGCACGCAGGCTCCGTTCTTTGTGTTGTAGCCGCGCGCGCCGCGCTCGGACGGTCTCTAGTCTTTGTTGAAGGCTGTCTTTCTCTGTTTTGGGCTGCAGGTGGCGCTCTGTCCCAGCCGGAGATCGCCGTATTCGCTGGCCGGCAGGTGGCGCCTGCGCACCCCACTCAACCTAGAGTCCCCGAGCTGGGAGCGCTCGCAACAATTCTGGAGCACCAGAAAAACCCGCCTTGTACCCACCGCCGCCACTTTCAAACCGGACCCCCGCCACGGATTTTCCGGCCTTGCTTCTTGCAGGGTCCCGGTGAAGGAGCTCGCGCAGGCTGCGAGGTAAGTTCCAAAATGGCGGCGAAGCTTCTGGAAGTTTGGAGTGTTGTTGTGGTGCTGCGGGCGCGCCGCGCGTTCTGCGCGGTGTCAGCGGGTGCCCGGGCAAGATGGAGGCCGAGCAGGAGGGGGGTGACCGGTGTGCTATACACCCCTTTCCCGGCCACCCTGCCTGCTCTCTTGCGGCCGCCTTCCATTCCACTTAATGGCAGTGTTTCGCTCTCTGTTCAGAGAGTCGCTGAGGCCAAGGCCCTTAGGAGCCGGGGGAGTTCATCCAGTAGTGTTTACTGTGTTTGGGGCATCCCCAGTGCCGCCAAGAATGGATCCGGAGCATGTGATCCTCATCTCCGGTATCTAGCGTAGTTCTCTAACTTGCCCACGGCTGTGTTTTCGGCCTCTTTAATTGCGGGTTGCGGTGAGGGGATTGTCAGGGCTCTTACCCCCTCCCTGCCGCAGCTGTCACAGGGCACGGGCCGTCTCTTGGAACAGGAAGTTTACATGAAGTTGTTAGTCGTGGCCTAAAATTGACTGTGTTTTCCCGCGATCCCTTAAAACTCTGGCCGGCATTGGTGGTGTGGGCAGGGCAGCCTAGTAAACAAGATTTCAGTCCGCCTCGGATCAATGGGTTTTCAGATGGACCGTTCGCCCAGTGTACATTGCTTTCTTTACAATCCTTCCGGAACAGAATGCCGCCTGAGTCCACTGTAACCTCTTGTCAGTGGATTCTGGACCTTCAACTTTTTTTTTTCTTTCATGGGTGGTAAGAGGCCACTCGAAGCATGTTGAGCGAGAATGATTGACAGATTGCGAGAATAAATTTGGCATGCAATCTTGTAAGCAAGAAATTGTTGGAGATTTTGTAATGAAATGAGATCAGTAGCTTCTCGCTTTTGGTTGGAAGTACGTTATCCAAAACACTTTGCTTCTTACGGGTTTCGCGATAATTTCATTGATGTGGATCATATTGTTGTCTCTTTGTTTTTTATTTTTCCATTTCCGTGTGTTCCCTGTACAACAAACTTGCCTTTATTTCAAATACGCTTCCCTCACTGTTTCTTGAAGTGTCACCTGACTGTTGCCACCAGTTTCACTGGAACTTTGATGTGTACTGAAAGAGGGTGAATTATCAAGCCTCTAGAGCTCCAGACCGTGGCAGTGGTGAACAAGACTAGAATTCCGGGCTGGGATCAATCGACCTGTTGTGATATGGGCAGATAACTTAACCCCTCTGTGCCTGGAAAAAAATGTGATGTATTTTGGTCTTCATGTAAAGTAGTTTGATGGGCTAGGTTGGAACTATATTTAAATCCACTAGCCACATTTTCATATCTCTTTCTTATAAAAGTGACCACAAATGCTGGAAAAGTTAGGAGTTTGTGATCCATAGTTTTGAGTACTGAAGAGTAACTAGTTATGCATCTATTAAACGTTGAGGTCAAAAATAGTATATCCCCAAGATTCACTGGTTAAGACACACCTGACTTCAGTTTAGACGCTTTAGAAGTCTAACATCTCGTGACAAATAGGACTTAGAAGATTCACTTTGTCTCTGTTTATATATAAAAACAACCTGTATCTATTTAGCCTTGGCTGAAAATGTGCACCTTGCGATTCATTAATGTGGAGCCCCCTTTAGCGGCAAGAACTTGAAATATTCACTGTAAGTTTGTCACTAATATCACTTCAGAGAAATCATACTCTGTCCAAGTTACAAAACTGCTTAAGCTTATTGCCCGTGATCGGGGCAGGGAAGACTTATTTTTCTTGTCTCTATTTAGGTCCTCCCACAGCATCTCAGTGTGGTGTATGTCTGATCTTTGAGTTGGCCATTCCAACATCTTGTTTCCTGTTTCACTCAGTTCTATATTTATTAGTGTGTTTTGGATCGTGACACACTTTCACCTAAGCTTTATCTGTTTGGTAAATGGTCTTGTGTGTGTTTCCATAAAGTACTGTAATAGGACTTCATTGTGAACTTAATGATTGGGGCATTTAGGCCCTTTGGCTCCAAATTATCAGACCCTCACTACCATGCTTGACGCTTGGCATGATACTCACAGTTATAGTGTTTTTGTTTTGCCAAATATATCTTAGTGTAGTACAGCCAGTCTCTAGTATGTCTAGAGTGTGTTCCAGAAATCTTGGGGTTCATTTAGGTGCTATTTTACAAACCCAAGTCATGCACTACTGTTAGTTTTATAGAGTGGGTTTTCCACAGCTACCCTTTCATGAAATTTGTACTTTTTCCGTGTTGTCTCAGTCGTGGAATCATAAGTTCTAACATTTACCTCAGAGAAGACTCCCTGGTAGTCCTTGCTACACCGTTAATACAAATGAAATGAAAGTCTGGATGGAAATGGTAAATAAATTACTAACCAGCTGTTAAGTAGAAAGAAAAGGCACTGGCCTAGGGCCTTTTTGTGAAGAAATGCCAGTGAAGGGTATCAATTCATATAGAAGCAAAAAACAACTGTTCACAGAGTCCCCAGTAATCGCAGAGAAAGGACACCTATCTCAGTGCGTTACATATATAAAAAGTTATCATTAAAGCTGAGTGATGTAGAAACAGCAGTTCACAGCAAGCACCCAATATGGCATTCAAAGACTAAGTCCGAGAACTATAATTTTGATGATATTTCGACCTCAGGATAGCTTAGTGTAGTCTCACCAGGAAGGACCAAGATGGTTTGGGACACGTCTCTTAATTTGAAACAAAGCGAATGGGGGCACAGGTCAGAATAACCAACAGATGAAACTTTAAAATTACTTCATATGTTACTTAGAAAACGTTTAGGCCTGAAGCAGTGTACAGATTACTTGCTTTGGTGTTGCGGATTTGGTATATCGTGAACAACTTAAATCCTTAGCATGCCCTTCTGGTGCCACAGGAAGCGTGCTCTGGGTGTAATTATTGAGGTAGCACAAATCATCACTGTCTACCTTGCCGGACAGTGGTTGAGATCCCCCCCTCCCACAACGTTTTCTGAGTAATAAATCAGGGTAAGTTGGGAAACCCCATAGCTGGTGGCAGACAATTCTGGTAGGAATGTATTATTGCGATAGAATCGCCAGGGTGTCAGGTAAGCCAACCCTCCAGAGCATGGAATAAAATGGTGTGAGGGTGGGCGGCAGGCCTGGGAGCCACTCCACCAACTTTCATCTTTTGTTTAAGCTAGTGATCTGCTTCACACCACTCAGTCTGGCTTCTGTTAGGTGTACAGCACAGAGACCGCCTTGTTCGAAGTGTCAAACTGTCAGAGAATCCCTGGACGGCGGCACCTCCGACATGGTAGTGATGTTAGACCTGTCTGCAGCATTTGATACAGTGGCACATTCCACCTTGTTGAATAAATTAAGCCGTTTTGGCTTTCATGTTACTTTTGTCCTGGTTGCAATCTTTTCTGTAAGATTACTCTCAGTGGGATTTCCTTGGCTCGTTCTCATCTTCTCCCAAACCTCTGGTCTGTGGGGTGCCACAGGGCTCTGCCCTCAGCCTGCTGCTCTTCAACCTTTACTTGTTCCCTTTGGCCACCATTATTGAGATCTTGGGAGTGAAGTTTGTTTCTTATGATGATACACAACCCGTTTTCCCATTTAGAGAACAGTCAGAAGCGGCCTTTCGCAAGGCATTGTCAATTGGATGGACACCAACTTTTTTGAAATTGAACGCTGACAAAACTGAAGTGCTCTTCAGCCAGATGGCTCCTCCCCCTTCTAACCTCTGGTGGAATGCCGATTTGAATCCTATGCTGGTTGTGGTCGTTTTGGCTAGAAACCTAGGGATCGTGTTTGATTCTGACCTTTCCTGTGCTCCCCAAATTAGGCAGATCTCCTCATCCTGCTTCCTGAAGTTAAGATCAGTTAGGAAGCTACTGCATTTGCTTCCAGAAGAGACCCAAAATATTGTAATAGACACCACTGCCAGATTGCGTTTGGATTACACCAACAGCCTATATCTTGGTCTGCTGGCTTTTTTATCTCGTAGACTTCAAATCATATTGAATGTGGCAGCCAGGCTTATTCAACGGGTCCTCTTCCGTCACACATTTCACCTCATTTGAAGCAGCTTCATTGTCTTCCTGTTGCTAAGAGGGAGAGTTCAAAGCCCTGATATTGGCATTTAGACCCATCGGGGGCAAAGGCCTTGCCATACCTGAGAAATAGGCTCGGCTGATACCAACAGGAGTGATCCTTGAGATCTTTGCCTCTCGCACATCCTGAGGTTTACCAAGGTTCGTCTGG
Source organism: Triturus cristatus (assembly GCF_964204655.1). Lineage (NCBI taxonomy): Eukaryota > Metazoa > Chordata > Amphibia > Caudata > Salamandridae > Triturus > Triturus cristatus. The sequence goes on from NC_140588.1 coordinate 928,415,225, forward strand.
TTGGCAGGTCTTTTCCGGGCCTGACGTCCAGGCTTTGGAATACCTTGCCAAACCACCTGCGCATTGCCGTGTCACAGCACTATTCCAGGAACGACCTAAAAACCCAGCTCTTTATTCAAGTGTAGATATGAGTGGCTGGCCCTGTCCTTCTGTCCCTGCTTTTGAGCGCTGGAGGGCCTCAGTCCAGGCTGCCGCACGCTTTACAAACTACTTTGATTGAAAGCAAGGAAGGGACACCAAACTCCTTCAAACGTAGCCACCCTGTCATTTTGTCAGTTTTGTAGATGGTGCGTTTGTGGGTTGATATTCTGTGCAATTCTATAAGCCACTCATTAAGCACAGAATTGGTGTGTTGGCACCTGTGGCAAAAGATAGACATTTTGGACACCGCTTGAGAACTGGCCAGCCAACGGTGTGTTTGAATATCTGTCTGAGACATGTTTAATCGCTAGATGAGTGGATGGGGATGTAGGCGAGAACATACCGCTGCACAGCCGCAGAATGTGATATAGGGTGCAGTTCTCATCGTCACACCTCCAGCAACGGTCATGAGGTAATAAACAGTCTTGCCTGTTTCATTTCTCGTGGTGTCTGATACCAACCGTTAAGGATCTTACAGTATTGGCAATTCAGTATATATTCCCTAAGGACTTTGTCATGGTCGAGTAATGACGTGGTTCAGTTGGCTGGCGAGTAATCCCTGGTCAGGGATGCCTACCAGGCCAGCCAATTTCAATTTCAAAATCCTTTATTCGATATTTAAAAAATATCATAAACGTACAATGAACCATTTAAAACATCATCTCAATACATTACATTTTACATTGACCTTAGGGAGAACATTTAACATCAGTTCATTCAATGTGACCCTCTAGTGTGTCTCAGTCTTATTACAACTCTAATAAAATTCATAATGCAAGCCAGTGTCAGTGGATTCTCGGCCCTTTGTAAATATAAAAGAGCATATTTGGCATGTCTAAACTTCATTTGTTTTAAAAACCTTACTAAAAAACGGCGTCTGGGTACTGAATAAAAAGGGCAGAATAGTACAAAATGAAGGGTATCCTGCGGAGACCTATTGTCGCAGCCGCAGGTACCCTTCTGCTCAACCGTAACAGTAAAACCAGGCGGGTCAGCCAAAAGATGATGTAAAAGGTTGAGCCTAAAACGAGTGATTAAAAATCTATCTTGTGCATTATATAATAAGGCGAGATATGGTTCCATGCCTTCTGCTGACTTTAGTATGCTGTAGGTACAGACTGTGGGCTTACTTTCTTCTAAGGCCGCTCTGCGCATAATCTCTTTTGCCAGAAAAATTCTTTTGATGCTGATTTTATCCTCGGGAGTAATTGTTGTGGGTTCAGTAAAGAGATTCTTACAATCTAGCCTCTTCAGGGCACTCTTTACATAACTCAACCATGGGATACACATCCGCTTATCTCTGCCCATACAATCTCTAATTATTTGCCTACTCAGACCAGCCTCACTGTTAGTCCAAATTCTTAACCAAGCCATAAGCGGTCTAACTTTGATCAGGTCCTCCATATATACCCTTCCCAATTCAGCATGGGTAATATAAGCTGATGTGCTTTGTGGGATTTGTAAAACCTTCCTCAACATTTTTTTTTCCTCAATTTGAATTTGTTGGGTATTTGCAAAGCCCCAAACTTCAGCCCCATACATTACTTTGGGACAGCAAATTGAGCCATATAGGTGCATGCCAGTCAAATTACATGAAGGGTGGGACTTGAGTGCATGGTCTTGATAAGAACGCCATAGAGTCCCGACATCATCCCCTTCAATCTGCTCCACAATCGCAGATATTGAAGGACGGGTGAGGTCTGTAGTTCCAGTGGAGGAGGGCCGAGGGCAGTCCGTAGACAGTGGGACAACTAACATCCGAGGCAAGAAGGTCATGTATTTTTATTGCAGAGTTTTATATAGTGCGAACTTGACCTGAACCCAATCAGGTATCGGAGTGCTTTACATAGCACCCGTTACGTTACATTAGGACACACATTCATTCTTTTTTAGGCACAGGGAGATTAAGTGATTTGCCCAGAATCACAGTATGTTCAGCGTCATTACCGAGACTCGAACCCAGTTCCCCAGGTCCAAGGCCGAGCGCCCTAGCCGTTAGGCCAACTACTATGTTTACTCACTTGCCCATGGCATAAAGAATTGCTCTTGTTTCTTATGAGGCAGGTGGAGAGCAGATCATGGCAGAAGAGCTGCCACGGAAAAGAAATTGAGAGGTGAAAGGCATAAATTCATCGAAAAGAGTGGATAAAATAAAACTGTTCTTTTGCATGAAAGTGTGGGAGAGACACGGAAGGGGGCGGGATGGTCTAAAGAGTGATAGTTAAGGCAGCGCTTAGACTGAGGAAAGGAGCCAGAAGTTTACCTGAATATAGATGGTTGTGTGGAAAATGACGACAAGCAAGGAACATGGAGAAGGAGGCTGGCACAGTTGAGTCTGGGAGGGGTGGAAATTGCTAAAGATCTTTCAGAGGCCACATGTAGCGACAATATGTCAAAATAATAGTATGGAGTTCGTGAGTAGTTATGAGTAGTGAGTTAGTGTAGTAGTTGATGGTGGCAAGTTTGAAATGCATTGTGCCGTACAGTACTTGAAGCCACATTTTTCTCCTTTGGCAGTAGTCAGTAGTGATGGCTTCTTTAGCTTGGTGGCTCATAATGTTGAAGTGTCCCTGTACCAGATGAGGAAATCTGCAATTGATATGAGACTACTCTGCTGTCTCACGACTCCAAAAAACTCGCTAACTAATAAAGCTGATATTTTCATTTCATTCATATCTCTGCAAACCTGAATCAGTCTTAAATCTGATAGATTTTGTAAAGTCATACCCTGGACTTCAGAAAGGTTCCATAATACTACACCCAATGGCAGATTGTGCACCAAACAAGTTTAGTTAATAACAAAAAAGGTTCTGTCAGTGGTTGCAGTTTAATAGTTTTAGTCTCTGAACTTCAATAACATTTTACTTTTGGGGTTTTATCAGTTGACACCGATCGGTGAGTTTGTTACAGATTCTGTCTTGTCTGATGAGGAGGCACGTAATCAGACTTGCAGATCTAGTTGGCTGAGCTATCCTATAAGCGTGTACGTTTGAGACACAAACTTGCAGACTACAAATATCTGAGTGTAAAATTAAGTTAAACTTTACTTTTCTCAGAAGTACACAGCTGCACTAGTGCATGTGGTTTATACTGTCTCAAACTAAAGTGATTAGAGATTAGTGAGACTAGCCAAGTGTTCTCTGCCCTCTGTATACCTAACAAAATGTTCATTGCTGAAATGACTGTATTTGGGAATGGTTGGAGCACAGCTGTTGCTGAAGTTTAGTGATCAGGTCTAAAAAGCAGCTGTTACTATGTTTGACTGGCTTCTGTGCTTTTAACTCCATGTTTGATGTCTGCAGAAGTCTCTGTCGGTTGGATGGATACAGAGTTGTGCTTTTTATTTGGTGATGGGACGGGGGTTTGAAATGTAATAAAATATCTACTTATCCATCGGGCTGGTTGCTACATAAATCTATTTGTCCTGTAGCAAAATCAACTTTTCCCTTTGGTGCCATGTAGTGCGGTGACAAATTATGGCAGCAATCTCATGATATAAGAGCTCTGATTTAGCCTATCCGATTATGCCAGGGTTCATACCATAGTAGTGTTTGAATACTTGCAATCCCCTTATGTTGCCATGTTTCCGCAGATCTACATAGTGGGGCTGAAGGTAGTGGTAAGCAATAGTTCCACGGTTAGAATGCCCTTCGAGTCTGTGCAAACCTACTAACCTGCATGTTTTAAGTGTTTTCAACAACTCTTCTCTAATCTTTTTCCATACTGAGAAATGTTGGAAATTTACTCCTGACGATGGCAGACATAAACTGTCTTCCACAGTTGGGGGGGGGGGGGGGGAGGGGGGGAGTGGTTGGAGGGAAAATGAACTTGCAAACACTCAGATTTTCACATGAGCAAATCAACGCATGCATATTTGCGAGCAAAAATGCAGTTCACAGATATTTTCTAGGAGTATTATTTCTTGTCCTACTTCTGTAAAAACTTTGGGAATTCATGAAAGCTGTATAGTTGCACTTAATGCAAGGACATATACCATGGGTGCACTTTTGAGACTTTCTTTAATAATTGGGCCCCTAATTTGGTCTGGCATTGACCATGACCTTTTGCATTTATTAAAATGTTCTCTCTCCCTCTCTCCCTCCCTCCCCCTGGCTTCACTGTGAGTGACCGCATTCTCCTCTTTCACAAGGAGCATATCTGCACACAAAGTAGTTTTGTTCAGTGCCAGTAACTATTGTGGCAGTGTGTGCTTTTTGAGATCAAAAACTATTTTTGCTTTTGCCAATGTTTGTTATAATAGTGAGGGCCCTGCAGCTCCCACACCCATATGGTTTAACAAAAACCATGCCAAAACCAGCCGCACATTGAAAAAACTAAAAATCTGACCACCAATTTCAGACCTACTGGCTTTGCCAATGCTTGTTTATTTTTGTTTCCCCGTAATCTTATTAAAATTGTTAACACTATTTGTCCATTATGAATATTTTGGGGAAATACTAGCATGCATCAACACGTTACTAAATGATGCTGCAAAGAAATGGTACCTGAAATTTTACAGTAGTTTAGCTAAATGTTTTTTTCCTGCTTTTTTTTTTTCAATGAACATTTTATTTTGGAAGCAAAGAATCCTCAAACTTGTTTTCAAGCTTCTGCAAATATTTGCATCAAATCAGAGTATTCTAGGAGCATTATACATAGCCTTATATTGCTCAATTTTGAAAACGTGTGTAGTACGCATTTTTATACTAAAACCACTGTCAGTAGTGCAGTCAGAGCTTACATTTACTTAGAGCGCTCACCCTAATAATAAAGGCTTTCAATTAATGAACCATAAATACAAGTTTGAACAGCATTAACATGTACAAAAATGTTACCTTCCCTAATGTGGTACTGCAAACTGGCAGCCAAAGTGTATGTGCTGCAGGGGGTTGGGCCTACTTGTCCCAAGGACAAAATACACATGAACACTTGTTGCCCTTGACCCCAAACAATATGTCCTGGCCGTCGGGCTATAGGAATTCCACATCCCCTTGGGAGATGTTGGATACATAGTTTGATCATCGGAGTACAAATTAGGGGCTATAGTGCTCGCAGGGAGTATAGGGTGACAATAATTTGTTGTAGAATAGCTTAGAAGTACATAGTGATTGATAGGTATTGCATAAAGGTGCAGATGCAGTGCAACAGTGCGGTCTTGCTCTTAGACTTGGTTATGAATTGCAGCATTGCTTATGTGGTATCTCTCACTGGATCAGTAGTATTGTAATGACTGTTACATAGGATGGGATATTTGAAGCATTTCATTTGATACAGAGCTGCAGGGAGAGATGGTTTGGAGGGGGAGGATGGAGACTTGCATTGTGGATGGAGCCTATCACAGAAAGTAAACTACACTTTAAATTACCTTTCTGTGCTTGCATGCAGCTTATTATATTGGTGAAGATGATAGGATCTGAACCCACGCATGCTCAGCACTATGGATTAGCTAGTAAATAATTTTTTGACTGAAGAATTCATAGCTGGCTTTAATTGCTAGGCAATCTAGTACACTTAGCAAGGCTTTAATTGGTTGGTTATGTAGTTGGTCAGCTATTAATTTATTAATCATGAAGCCTACTGATTCCCTATCTATCAGAGGTTGTGTTTGCAGAGAGTAGAAGTGGAATGGCTCGCAGGTTGTGAAACAAAGATGTGGGTTGGCTGCTTAATTTGACATTTTGCAAATTTTTGGAGTGAATGCAGTGTCTTTTGATAATAGGTACTTCACTAAATGGTCTTTAACACCCGGCACTTGTTAGGCGCAATGCTGTGCCCGACTAGCTCTCCTAATGCTCTAATCTACTTGCATCTGTTTGATCTTGTGAGTAGGGATGTAACTTCACTTCATATTGCAATGCTCAGTTTTGTAAGTGCACAGCTTTGTTTAACAAATCTTTATGACCATACTGTAGATCAGCTCGTTAAACAGAAATGATCAATAGTTATATGCCCCAGAGCTTAGTTGTTTCATCAAAGCTGAGGTTAAGAAATACTGTCCCATCCACACTAAGTAAACATGCATTCCAATTTGTTTTGTATGTAAAGGCAGCTCTTAAACTTCTTTTTGGGTATCGTGTTAATTCATATTTGAGATAAAGGGTACATAAGCCAGTCTAAAAGCAGATGATGACTGCATAGTAGAATACACTCCCGCAGGATAGAGGTGGGCGATGCCGCTGAAAACTCAAGGTCAAGCCTGGCTCTGCCTCAGCTCCAGGTCCATTTGTAACCTCGAGCCCTCGACGAGCAGAGCTTTCATGTGGCTTATACCTGCCTCCCTCCCCATACCCGGGATGTGGCGTTGGGACCAGAGCTGTTGACTTTGGTCCTGGGGAACCTGCTTCGAGTCGGCTCAGCATCCTGTGATTCTGGGCAAATCACTTAATTTTCATGTCCCTATAAACAGTGAATGGTGACCTTCTGTAATGTAACGCATGCTCTTGTAAAGGGCTTCCATACCTTTGGGTTGAGTTTCCGTTGTATAAAAAGTCAAATGGTGCACAAAGCGGTAAAAATAAAGCCTTAACACAAGGAATATTGCCCTATAATAATTCAGTCTTATACTGGGTTTACATAACCATTGTCTTGCCTCTTAGTTCGCTGAAGGTTCACGTTTTTAAATGTATCACGTTTTTATTAGAATTAGTTCTCAGAGTAGTGCTATAATGTGACATATTAGTGTCAAAGTTCCCCATCTTGAGAATTAAACTTTTTTTAATTATAAAAAGATGTGACATTTGTTGTATGATTTACAGTACAAACATGTTCAAGGCTCGGCTCGTGCACGGGCTCTTAGATCTGAGCCAGACCTCTGGCTCTGCTCTCACTGTAAATGTATTTGGTCGCTCACCTCTACCGCAGGACTACTGGTACTTTCTTAATAGTGTGGTGCCAAGTTCACCATCTAACACTCCATTAAGCTGTCTTAAAGGATATGGCAGCTGGGAGAGTTAGAAGATGTTCTGGCCTTTGTTTGGTCTGCAGTCTTTCTGATCCAGCTTGCAGAGGATGTCTGGCTCTGTACAGAGCTGCATCGAGTAGTCCTATCAGAACACACTGTCCTTTTGGGTAGAAGTGCATAAACTGTATGGAACAGGACATCATGTGCTGTTTTAGGTGGAGAATCTTGTCATTTTAGGAACATCATGGAGAGTATTGTTCAGGTTGTGCGATTTTGAACTGGGCAGAAAGTACAGCTCCAAGCACTGGGCTGGGATGTGTGTATTGCTCATGATACACTGTATTCTGAATAAGCAGTCTCATGTTGCGTTAATCTATTTTTTGATCTTCTGATGGTCCCATGTGTGGATAGTCTAGAGTCTAAGCACCTGCGGGGTAGAGGGTATTGCTCTTGATTAAAGGAGAAGGACTTTGTCTGCGCCTTGAAAAACAGGTTGTTAGTGACTAGCTTCAGGGACGGACCTTTTCTGTCAATACCTTCTTTTAACAATTTCTCTCTCACATGGTGACATGCTCCATGTTTTTGCTGCCATAAATAGATGACCGGTCTTGTTTGCGTCTGCTATTGCATGATGTGCTGCCGTGCAGACCTTCCTAGCTTGACTCATTTTGTTGAAATTCACTGTTTCCAAGAATACATTGATTCACCAATATGTTTGTGGAGACTTAGTGTTCATGTATTTATAGTGTTAAAAAGATGCGCATTAGGAAACAATTTGTTTCGAGGCTCAGTAAGCAAGCCCATTACACCAAACGGAATTGAGACCTGAATTAGCACCCCCCCCCCCCCACCCCTTCGGTGTGATGGGGAAGTAAAGGTTATAAAGCATCTGGAAAACTTGGGTAAGTTTTGATGTCTTTCTTGAAAACGGGACGGACTTGGCCCAAGAAGAAGAATGACATTTAGTTCAAATGCTTGCACAGTGTTATGTCTGTTTACTATGACCTATTGCACTGTGTGCTCAGCCTCTTTACCGAGAAGGCACAAAGTGATGATTCGTTTTGTTTTGGGAGGATGGAAAGGCATTGAAACGGTGGGGGCCGAATAGTTTGCTATTTTTTTAGTCTTCCCTGCGGCATGCAAGTGAAAATGTTTGTAGTACCAGCAATCTCGCGATTTGAGGTTGAATGGGGTGGGTGGGTCTTTGAAGGGCTGAAAACGTCCTGTTATGTATTTTAGCAGTATTTTTTTAAGACCTCGGGTGTAAACTAGCTTTAAACTCGAACTGCTCTGCAGGGAGGTGATGGTGGCACTGTATGTGCTGTGGAAGAAGGATTCAATGTACGTAGGTTAATTTAGCATGTGGGGGTATCCCTGATGTGTATGTGAGGTGGGGGAAACGCTGTACGGGTTTGGGGTGAGTGGGGGACCCTGTCCAACGGGAGTTTTTAGGATGGGTCAAGTGTAGCCTCGTAGTGGGTATGGTGTTAACGTATGCTCCGTGCGGGGAACCGTGTACGGTGTGCGAGGGTATGTAGCGTTGCTTGGGGTCCCTGTTGAGCCTTTTGGGTGGAAGGAGTGCGCCTATAAACGTGCAGATGTCGGAAGCGAGCGCTCTGTGCTGCTCGATGCTGTGGGGGATGGAGGAAGCTCCGTTCTCTGCTGTCACGGCTCTAGTGTTGCTGTAGTCAGTTTCACGTCTCCTCCTGCCATTGGCTGTGTCCGAGGGGCGGGGCCCGGGCCCATGAATAACAGCCTAGCTTGGGTGTAGCTTCGTCGGACATATGAATCCGTGCAGCTCCAGCTTCACAGGGAGAGCGCTGATTTCTTCTGGCGGCCGCCCTCTTCATCAGACTTCTCACGGGGCTAGCCAGCTGCTCGGACAGCAGCTCTCCTTTGCATGCTGACCTGGGAGAAATACGTCTGCCGAAAGCCTCTGCAGGGCAACACCTGGCTCATCTAGCGGTGCTTAATAGGACCCACTTAACGCTTCGTTAGTTTGGTTACTTGTAGTTTTATCGGCTCCTGCGGATGTTTATCTTTGGACGGCTTAATTTCCTTTCATGGGTCACCCAGCGGCTGATGAAGATTCGGCTTTCAGATTCATTTGTGACTGCCCCTCAGCACGAACACCAAAATGTACTCTGTTTCATTTATGCGATGGCCAAAGACGAAGTTCTAAACCAATTATTAATGTTTATCAGGCAAAACGTATGATGGTATAAATGTAATTCTAAACGTGCTTTTACATCGATGTACCGATGCTGAGATTGCATTATTTCTTTACATCTTTCATGGAATCGTCAGTTTAACGCCGTGATTGTATTTGTTTAAAATAATACCCGTAAAAACGCAGTACTATTATTTAACATATGACGCAAACTAAAGTCAACAAATTCAGAGATGCTGGACTAAAGGCGGTCTTTCGAGTATTTTCATTCTAGCTGTTTGTGAAGTCCAACAAGCCACGTTTCTGCCACTTAGTGATTGGTGATGGAAGGTTTTTAGGTCGAAGCTGATGACCTCTTTGGGACAGTCGGGAAGCTTCCCTGGAGTCGCGTTCCGCCCATTGCTTACCATTGGCTTTGTGGGTTGTAACTCAAATTTGCTTGCTTTCCAAGTACTGGCTTTATTTGTTTTAGGCTGTACAACTTGAGCTCGTCCCTTCCCTTGCCCAAATTCTATTTACTGTATATTTCAACCAGTACTGAATTTATGACATGCCTTTAAATCTTGTTCGTAGATTGTCACATTTGCTGTGCATTCAAAAAGGGCGGTCAGATGGCTGGGAACTTGGTGTTTACTTTTCTTTCTGTGAATTTAAAGTGAGCAGATTTATGGGACAATCATGTCACTCTGAACAACTCCCTCTACGCCACTTCATGCCACTTTACTACACTCTATTCTCTGACGCTACCCCACTCTACTCCACTACGCTACTACTCTCCATACCTCTCCACTCCGACACTGTGCCACTCAACACGACTCTACAATACTTTACTTCACTCTATTCCATCCCACTCTCCCTTGGTATTCCACTCTATGCCACTGAATGACCGTCTACTCCAGTCTACGTCTCTCTACTCCACTCAACGTCACACCACTGACTCTACTCTGCACCACTCAACGCTCCTTTACCCTACTAACTTTTCACCATGCTGATCAGCTGCCACGCCGGTGTACAACATCGCTAAAACATATTGGCAAAGCCAATAGTGGTTGCATAGACGATACTTATTGGCTTTGCCAATGATTGTTTGATTTGGCTCCAGCTCTGTGGAAACCTGTCGTCTTTTCTCTCAAGACTTCTGAAAAGTTTTTAAAATATTGCGTTTTTCCAGATGCCTTGTATGTGCTTCTCAGGTCAGGGCCGAGATAAAATGGATTTCGCCACACTTGCAAGAGACCCATCGAATACATGTCTGCTTTGCCAATTTCCCGTAGCATTGTTAATGCCTTAACTTGAAACACTGCCAATAGCAGGTGTTAATGTTTGCAAAGAACATCAAACCGATTCTTTTCAGTTAAAATCTTTACTGATGTTTAAAACCGTGAAAATGTAAAGTGGTACTTTTTAATTTAATACGCATAAACGTATTTATGTACGTTAATTTACATGAACACTTTAGATTGCATGTCTAGTCTGATAGCAGGGTGCAACTTTCTTGCAGCTGTGTCTGTCGACTTGAGTTCTGGCTTTACTTTTTTGGAGTCGTAAAAATGTCTCTCGTACTCCATAGAACATGTTTTTCATTCTGTATTTGCACTGTTAGTGATGTGAAACGTGGCCCTCCCGTTGTATTTCACAAAGACCTTCACAAGTCTGGTTTTTGCTCTGCTTTCTTGAGAGGGATTAGGTAATTGTCTGGACTGGGGTGCCTGTACACAGGTCTGCAAAAATGTAGATTGGCGTTGTTTTTCTCCTCATAACTTTCCTACATGTTTCCATTGACTTTCCAAGGCTTGCTATGGTCTGACTTTCTTATGATCTGGAGCAATGTTTTGCAATGGTTTGAGTGTTCATACGTCAAGATACAACACATTTCTGCATGCTAAGTTAGCGTCTAGACCCTTCATAGTACTCAGAAGCTATTTGATGTTTATGTACACGTGATTGTGAAAATGGTGAAGTGCTCCTATTAATTATGTTTAGCACTACTGTTTGGGCTCGTAATGGGGATGGTAGGATTAGACTGCCAAATACTTTACTTAATCATTTAGTGGAGGTTATATTTACCTGGGGGTCCTTTTGGGATCAATAATGCAGTCATACTCTAGCAATGTGAAGCACCCAAATGCAGGTCTCCATAATTCAGGCAGGTTTATAGCTCGAGGTCCTGCTTGGTATATTAGCTTGGCCATTTTTAGGTCTTGCCTGAGCCAGCGCATGCGCTGCTCTGGCGAGACATTTACTGAGTGGGCTTTAAAAAGCTGACCACAGCTTATTGTGTGGCCTAGAGCGTGCGGTTACGTGCAAAGTTATGAGCAGAGGCGCCATCTGGCTTTCCTCTCTCGTTCGTCATGGCTCATTAAGGCGCGCGCACCACTCGCAGGCTCACCTCCTGCTCCCTCTCTCAGTTAAGTTAACTTTCGCGGCCGCGGGGCCGTGCTTGTGTTTTAGCGCTTGTCTATTTTACTTTCTACTCAGGAACTTGCCTGGAGCCCGATTCATGCCTGCTGCCATTTCTCTGCTCTTTGCTGGTGCTGCTCGCTCTCCTCCCCCCCCCTGCTTTCGCAAGCTCCGCCAGTACTGCTGCTCACTCCCCTTAGCGCTTGTCTATTTTACTTTCTACTCTGGAACTTGCCCGGCCCCCGATTCATGCCTGCCGCCATTCCTCTGCTCTTTGCTGGTGCTTCTCGCTCTCCTCCCCCTGCTTTCGCCAGCTTCGCCGGTACTGCCGCTCACTCCCTCTCCTCGTGCTACAGCTGCCTCCTTTTCCGTTCTACTTATTTGGCTCTTTTTCTCGCTAGCGATCCACCGTGAAAGCCTTTTACCATTCCGCGGTGATGAATGTTTGTGTATCGACTGTCGCCTCATGCAAGCTCAGCGGGTGATTGCGAAGCGCGTAGCATGGCTGGGCATGAGGACACAGTGCCTCTGTGGTTAGTTTCTGTTGCTGTTCAACTGTGGAAGAGCTGGGCTTCGTGCATTCCGTGAATTCTTGTGAATTCTTGTGCAAGTTTTATAAATTAAGTTGTACCACCTTTTTCTCAGCTCCTTTATCCCAGTCTCCAGAGCTGTCCCCGTACAGAGGTCACTGTGCCCTCCCAGGCCGTCTCTAACCTCCCCGTGGCCTTGCAGACTTTTCCCAGTTCATACTTCGTTGGTCCCCCCCCCCCCCCCCCTGCGAGTTGTTCACTGTAGCCCCCCCCCCCCCCCCCCCGGGCCTTGTGCAGTAATTTCATTTTATTGCAAGGTTCTTTGCTTGAGTTTTCAGTCTGCAGCCATGGAGTCATGACTGCGAGCCTCTCTGTACAGCAACTGGATTGTATGTATGCAGCCGGGAATCCAGGAGTGCAATCGTGCATGTGACCCAGAGAGGCAGTGCAGTCGCGTAGCTGGCCCTTCCTGTGCAGCAGTGGCAATGTATGCACATGAGTCTGTTATGCTGTTGTGTGTGTGCGATCACATCGGTGCACAGTAATAGAATCGCAAGTATATAACAGTAAGTTTGCTGCAATACAATTACATCCCCTTGGCCCTCAGTTTGGATGAACACATTTTTATGGTCTAGCACTGTAATCATCCTGTGCATGAATGTGATTGCAAGATATGCATTGTATATGTACGAGCCTCAGTGTTTTAGAAACAGTAACTCTCCTCTGTGCCCAGAACGACAGTCTTTGCTTGTGCACAAACCTGTGTTCTTGATCATCGGTGTGTAACGTACTCGAAATATGTACTTGAACATCCTATGTAATAAGCAGACATGTGTTAATACATACCTATTTTTCATCACTGCAGAGGCATTTGACACTCCTGTTTAACGACGCACACCTTGTTGGACACTACTCATTACCTTAGTCTCTCTGCAGTTACACGCATGGGTCTCGACGTTCAATTATCACCACATATTCGCCGGGCGTGAGAGGAGATTAAAACAAGCATTGCCAGTATGTTTTGCCTATGCAAAATCTATTAGCTTTGCAATGTATTTAGCATGTTGCACAGAAGTTGAGCTGCTGTGCAACATGGCTTAAAAAAAAATCCAGTGTCAAAGTAGCGACTGCACACCTTCCCTTCGTCTTTATTTAGATTCGGTTTGAATGAATTTTGTAGTATATGCGTGCAAGCAGCATGCTGTGACCGTCCCTGCACAGCATCTGTATAAATGAGAACTACCAACGGAGGCGACTGTCGCGCCCCCAGCTGCTGCACTGCTAAGTTGAGGAACCTTCCTCTGAAAAATGCGCTGCATTTTACCCAAAGTACTCCATCGTAATCAATAGTAATCAAAAAAAGTCGTTATCTTAGAATCCAAATTATTCAATCTTTAGTAGTCACTCCAGAGACAGTGGTGTCAGGTAGAGAATGTTTTATTTTGCATTTTCAGATGTCTCATGCTGCTGTATGCTTAAACATAGACATGTGCTTTAAACATTCCTTCGAGCCGGCACTTAAAAAATCACCCAGATTTTCACACTCTTGTCCACATGTTCGTCATCTTCACTGGCTTCCTTTCAAACAATGTGTTCAAAAGTCACTACTTAATATTTTTAAATCTCTGCAGAGAAATGCTCTTTCTTTTATAACATATCGATCTAGGGGATATATATTCCTTCTCGCCCTCTGTTTTTCTTCACTTCACGTACTAGTGGTTACCAAAATTTCCAGTAGCCAGAATTTGTGGCCTTAGTTTCTCAGTTTGTACTTCCAAGCTTTGTAAAACTCTCCCTGTTTGGATTTGCCATGAATCAAATCTGCCTTGAGTTAGATATTCGCTTGAAACGTTGTTTTGTTTGCAAGTTTAGTCCTCTGCCTATTAAATATATTTCCTCTTAGGGGTTCCTCACTTGTTTAGTGGCAAGAAAACATGGGCTTATGTCCGCTGTACAAATTGTTTCAACAAAGCCACTGAAAGAGGGGCTTTGACTCCGTGCCTAGAAATTTTCAAACAAAACAGTAATTCGATAAAAATAAACACGTGTGCACACTAAAATACTCTAATTACTAAGGATTTTAGTATTTTATATTTAAAGAATTTGCAAAAAATAAAACCTTTCAATGTGAAGATTGGTGCTGCACCTCTGTGACTAATTTTTATTTGGTTAGTTTTATTTTGCAGTACGAGGCTCCTGCCAGGGCCAGACTGGAAACCCATAGCAGTCATGGCAAATTTTTTCAGACCAGTTGCCATATGTTGCACACCAAGTGCCATGAGTGAGCCTGACCACTTCTCCACCCCCCCCCCCAAGAAAATTTAGGAAACAATAGTACATTCCCCAACACATTTATCATTGCATATTGAATTTACTTTCAAAGAATAGTAAATGATGACCTTACTGATGTATCAAAATTGATCAATGGCAGAATCTCCTTCATTTTTCTTGTACTTTTAATGTCGTAAATAGGTTTGGACTAAGATCTGAACTTTATTGTACCATTTAATAAATTTGTTGTACTATAAATGATATTTTATGACTTTAAAGTCCAAATTAAGTATATATAAGATGATCTTAGTATGCGCCAGGATATGACAATCTTTGTTGGGGTTCTTCAATGATTCCCTTACTATCACCCTCCAACAGTACCTCTCATCTCTCCATAGCCCCTCTGTCACATGTATTTGATTTGTTTTATAGAATCTCTCATAATATTGTAGGATATCTGAGCACTTTACATCTCACACACACACTGAATCGTACGTGTGAATCAGTGTATAGGAAATGTTACATAAGGCAAAGGGGACTACAAAGTGTAGGGTAGGCATTTTTAAAGAGTACTTGGTCTGGATAAACACAAACTCCGGATTCAGAACATAACACAGTGGTTAGCATTGACTTAAATTATAAAAATGTATTTCCACCCAAATAAAACTCTTTTATTTTTTTATTTCAAATAGTATTTATTAGGATTTTTTTTAAAGGAAAGTACAACTAAATTACAAAATGACATCAGGTATTACATCTCCCATTAACATGGGTATCACCCACGTGGTTGATACATGGCATTAATCATACATTTTTAAGTAACCAAGATATTGTGTACCTATTCAAATTGTGGCGGTTACGCAGATCAAATTTCCAGATTCAGTGATGACCAATAGTTAGAGGTCAAATCACCCTTGTGGTTAGCTATTGTCTGGTTTGACTTGTAATAGTCCCTTCTTAAAAACTCTTGTGGGAGTTTTGTCGTCCTTCTAACAAAAAGAATAGGAAAAGAGGATAAAAATAAGTAACTTTTAAATCAGCGGGGAAACAGAGAAGAGGAAGCAGCCATTGGGACATCATAGCGGTCAGTTGTCATAAAGCGGGTCTTTTACTGTGGGATTCTGACATAGTTTCCTTGATTTCCGTGGCAGAAGAATAGGCATAGTATCATGGACGTCTCACCTTTAGTTCATGGGGGTTTGAAAACGAGGTTGGAGGTGTCTTAGGCGTGCCATAGTTTAGTATGGGGGAGCGCCATGGGGTGAGTTGTAGAGTTAAGTTGTGTGCACCTCCAAGAAAGGTTAGCCACTCCTACCATATCTTTTATGAGATGCCTTTGTAATTCTTCCAGTGACATAAAATAACTTTGCATTTCGGAGTCAGCGTTAGATCGAACAGGTCCCGATTATTGCCATTTTGTAGTAGGGGGTTTAGGGGTCCTAGAAGAATGTAGGAGAATTCTCTATAAACCTTTTTAGCAGCATCAGGATAATGAAAGACTGGGGAAAAAAACATAGGTTACTAACTTGTACCATGCAGTTTGCAAGCAGCTCTTTGATTACAGTTTAAAGGTCACTGTGCTAGATTACAATTGTAATTTATGAACTGCACAGTTACAAAAAAAACTGACAAAAGCAGTAACCCACTAACCTATGCACATAAAATACTGTTTTTTAAAATGCATGGTACACGTTATTTGCAGTCGGCATATTATAACCCTCTGTGCTACCTTAGAAAAGTCAAAGCTGCCACTGGACAAAACTCCCCAGGAGATACATCAATCACCGGTGTTAATTGACACTTTCATTGTTGCACAAAAACCGCTAATTATACAAGGAACTTTTCAGTGCTTTTAAAACCGCTACCTGCGGACCCCGGGAATGTCACGGACCCCTGGGGGCCCACGGACCACAGTTTGGTAAACACTGGCATGAGGCAATTGATTTAGCACACTTCTGCGGTTGGTTTTCTTCCCCGAATGACAGCATTTTGCTTGTGCACTACCAGCTTAAAAGTACCCTGTTAAAGTGCCAGGGCTGGTAGGCCAATTTTTTTTTTTTTAGTTGAGATTTTCATCTACTTTTGCAGTGGGTGATTTGATTTTTTTTTTGTCAGATGTTTATTGGGTTTTGTGTACAGCTTACAAACTGAAAGAACGCAGTCACATCGTCCCTCGCAGGGGAACAGAAAGCTTCAGCAGAACTATAACAGCAGCACATAGTGCCCTGCCCAGTATAAACCAGCTCCTTTCCTTATCAAATGGCCCGAATGATGGAAACCGTTTCTAGACATAATGGAGCTTTAAACGAGTCCTTACTGGAACAAGATGCGAGCCGGCGGCACCACGGGCAGCTCCATTGCCCTCTGCGACGGTATCGTCTTGAAGCCGCCCACTTGGGATGCGGTGCATGAAACGAACATACCCCATGAACCAACTGGTCCCAAACGTGAGGTAACAGCAATAAAGAACAAAAGAACCCCCCCCACCCCCACCCTACCCGTGGTGGCGGCAACACACATACCATAAAGGAGTCATAGAACCTCGGGAGTCTAATCAAAATTGAAAGAGATGAATGACTCTCACGGTGGAGGGACATACAGCCGAAGGGAGGCCTCTTGAGAGGAAGGAGACTAGGGGCCCCCATTTATATTCAAAGTTCTTATAGTTGTCCCTGAAAATGTTGGCCAAGCGCTCCAAGCTCAGCAGTTTCCATAATCGGGAGTGCCAAAGGGAAATGGATGGAGCCTCCCTCCTTTTCCAAGCAGCTGCCAAAGTGATCTTAGCCGCTCCAATGCATAACCACATGATCATTTTATCGGCTCGAGTCTGGTGCTCTAAAGAGGAGTTGTGCAACGCCAAGAGGACACCCGCCATGGTCGTGGGGATGAGATAACCCAGCATATCTTTAACGTGTGCCAGAATTTCTTCCTAGAAGGGGCGGATAGTCTGGCAATCCCACCATATGTGTTGGAAATCCCCGAGAAGTCCGCACCCTCTCCAACATCTGTCTGAGGTGGCGGGGAAGATCTGTCGAAATTTGGCAGGATGCAGGTACCAGTCCATCATGGTCTTCAGGTGCGCTTCCCTGAGTTCCGTGGAGTGGTTGAATCGGGCAATATCCGACTATAAGTGCATCCATTCCTCATCAGAAATAGGACGATGAATGAAATCTTCCCACATGGACATGTATCGGGGCGTGGGGAAAGTGTGGTTTTAAGCAGTGAGCTATATATAAACGAAATCACCCCTTTCATAGAAGCAGTCTTGGTGAGGAAGGTCTCATATTTTGTCAGAGGCCGGGTAGCTGCCTCTCTTACCTGGGGAGTAAGGGCCCAATGCATCAACTGAGTATAATGGTAGCGTTCTGTGGTCCCTAAGTCGTATTCCCATTTACAGGTATCGAAAGTGAGAGGATCGGCGTTATGGAACAAGTGTGTCAGAGCTAGACAACCTCCCTCTCTCCATGCATCAAAGGGTCCCTCATGCAGAGCCGGGGGAAATGCTGGGTTGAAACGGATCGGAGTAAACTGGGAAGGGAACGAAGTCCACCTATCGTCTCCTGTGACTGAGTCCCATACTCTGAGGGTGGTGCGCGTGGGAGTACTAATATAGGGATTCTGCAGTCTGTCTTTGCGATGGCGCCAAGTCCCAAATAGTCCTCCCCGTCGCACTATGATCCATATGTAGCCAATGTTTCTCGGAGGCCTGTTGCGACCATTCAACCAGGACTCAACTGCGCCGCTTTGTAATGTACAAGAATGTCTGGGAGTCCAGCTCCCCCATCGGCGCGGGAGCGGTGCAGAAGAGAGTGAGAAAAGCGAGCACGCCTCCCCTGCCAGATAAAGCGAAGGATCATGGTTTTCACTTGCCGAAAGAAGTCTTCCCCCTAACTCAATAGGTAAGGCCTGAAATAGATAGAGGAGCTTGGGCAAAAGAGTCATTTTCACGGCGTGGATGCGACCTAACCATGACAGAAAGAGGGGTTTCCATTTCGTGAGGTCTGCTTGGATGCGTGCAAGGGCGGGCGGAAAATTGACAGAATATAGTCCCTCAATGCTCGACGTTAGTTGAACCCCTAAATTTTGAATGGAAGAGGTAGCCCAGGGAAGTGGAGTAAGAGACTGGAGCCTGAGGACTTCGGTAGGCGGGAGGGTAAGGTTGAGTATATAGGATTTGGCTAAATTTATTTTAAACCCTGACACCAGTTCGAAGCGCTCCAGCTCAGATTGTAATTGAGGGAGGGATGTGGCAGGCTCAGACAGCGACAAAAGGACATCGTCTGCGAACAAAGAAATCTAATGGGATTCCCCCGTGAATGGTATTCCCAGAATGTCAGGGTTAGTCCTGTTCGCTAGGGCTAGCGGCTCTATGCTTAGAGCAAAAAGTAAGGGTGAAAGGGGACACCCCTGACGAGTGCCTCTAGAATGGCGGAAGAAGGAAGATTGTACCCCGTTGATCACCATCCTGGAGCTAGGATGACAGTAGTTGGCTCTAATCATATTGAGGAATTTAGGTGAAAATCCGTATGCTGCAAGTGTATGAAATAAGAATACCCAATCAACCCTATCAAAGGCCTTTTCGGCATCTAAGCCTACTAAGACCGCTGGGATTCGGCGTCTGTTGGCCTTTTCTATTAAGTGTATAATTCTGCGTGTATTGTCATGCGTTTGACGCCCTTTGATAAATCCCGACTGGTCCGGGTGTATGAGGACTGGCATGAGATCATTTAGGCGCCGGGCTATAATTGAGGAATACAATTTTGCGTCCAAATTCAATAGGGCAATCGGCCTATAAGAGGCGCAGCACTGGGGATCTTTCCCTGGTTTGGGAATCACTGAGATCACAGCTTCGGACATGGTGCCGGAGGTCGCGCCTTCCTCCGCCATTTTGTTAAAGAGACGTGTGAGGATGGGAACTATGTCGGTTGCGAAGGTCTTGTACAAAAGGGCTGTATAGCCATCCGGCCCGGGAGCTTTGAGACTTCAGACCTTTAATGGCCATGGTAACGTCTTCCATTGTAATAGGAGCAGTAAGCAATTCATTCCATGCATCGGACACCTGGGGAAGGGACAGTGATTGGAGAAATTTCTGCTGGGCGCTTGAATCTAAAGTGTCCCCAGTGTAGAGGTTCCCATAAAAAGAGCCAAAGATCTCCGCTTTGTCCTCGTCTCTATGCGTAAGCTCCCCCGAGGGACCCCGAACACCGCCTATGTATTCTCTCTCTCTGATCTTTTAATTGCCCGGCAAGATGTCTACCAATTTTATTGCCCTGAGTGTATGAGAGATGTCGGAGTTTAAGGAGCGTGAACTCCGCCCTATTATTGTAAATGGCCCTGAGTTTACCTCGGAGCGCCATAAAGATTGCGTAACGTTTGCCTAGTGGGGTTCACTTTATGACTGCGTTCAAGAGTAGTCAGTTCGGTTTCTAATAGCTCCCTATCACGAGCGCGCTGTCTTTTCAACGCCGCATTGAGGGCAGTACACTCCCCCCTGAGAACGGCCTTCAGCGTGTCCCAGGTGATAAATTCCGAGGTATATTCTGGCTTGTTAGTTGCAAGGAATTCAGTAATAGTTTCCCTTAATTTGGTACAGGAGGCCTTGTCGCGAACAAGCGATTGAGGAAAGTACCACCTGGGGGTAGGCAAAGCACTCTCAAACCCTTTAAGACAAACCGAGAGTAGACTATGATCGGATACCGAAAGGGGAAGGATCTTGGCGTCCTGCAGAGCTCCTTGTAGAGACTGACTAGAAAGATGTAGTCTATCTGGGAGTATGTACGATGCACATGTGAATAAAAGGTATAATCTCGGGTCTGCGGGAAAAGTGTGCACCAGGTGTCCAGCAGGCCCAAATCATGTATGCGCTGTTGTCTCCTCCGAAAAAGAGCCCATGCCCGAACGCTGTGTGTGAGTACTATCTAAATTCCTCTGCCAAATCAGATTAAAATCGCCCATGAGGATCAGCGGACCTTCCGCAAAATCGACAAACTTCCTTAAAAAAGCATGTAGGAAACCCGACTGACCGGTGTTGGGGGCGTATATTGCCGCCAAAGTGCAGACCTTCCCTCGCAAACGCCCCTTGACCATAACCCAGCGACCATCATTATCGCTCTGAACCCCCCCAAGGCTGAAATTGTATGGTGGAGCAAAACATAATAGCCACCCCCCTATGTTTCGTATGGGCCGATTACCTATAAATTAGGGGGAAATGTTCGGCCCTGTTTAAGTGCGTCTCTTGTAGAGCCACTATTTCGAGGCGATGATCAGTAATATATTTCTAGACTTTGTGGCGTTTTTGAAGGGAATTAAGACCTTTAACATTCCAATTTCCGATAGTAAGCGGCATTATATCACAGGAAAAAACCTAAATCTCTCAACCAGCTCTGAAGGCCCCAGCTAGTTACTGCTCCCACGCGGACCACCTGTAATAGCATAAGACCCAAGCAAGCTAGCTGTGTATCTCTAAAGGCATAGGACCCCCCAAAGCAAATTTTAAAAATCCGCCACCACAACCCTCCCAAACCCACCCTAACCCCCTCCTCCCCCAAAAATGCTAACAAAGAGAAACGAGTATGTAAAACGAACAGTACTTGCGATCCCCCTGTGGGGCCGGAGGGACCCCCCCACCCCAGAGACCATGGGAGACAACAGGTTCGAGGATCCCGTCCACGCCTCTCCCAGCGGAAAGTTCAATCAGAAGCATATTTATGCAGCACATAGAAGATAAAACCTATGTCTAGTAGAATGAATCTAGGAGCATCTACATTGGGAGAGAAATTAGTTTACAATTATGTGAACCACAAACTATGTCGAAAAGCAGTAGAATCCACGACTGTTAAGCCCTCTGCACTATAAAGAAAAGGAAACGACATTAGTCTTGCTTATAAAGTCTGCCAAGCTCGTGGTCAATCCTCCTCTGTAGAAAGTGTTCAGCGCCACCAGGGCGCGGGTGGCAGTGGAGGCTCATGAGCGGACCACACCCGGCACTCCGGGAAGAGCCAGCCCCCATTGTGTGTCTTCGAGGGCTCCCTGAGGAGGCAACCAGTACGTCGTGTAAGCAGGATGCTGTAATGCGCGGCCCATAGCGCACCCAGACAGCGATCAACGATGACCCCTGTGCGAGCCCATCGACCATGCCGATGTTAGTGAAGCTCTTGGGGTAGGTTCACCAGAGGTCCCTGGGGTGGGGACAACCTCCTCAGCGGGAAGGCCCAGGAGATCCAAGCCCTCCTGTAGGTTGGTGATGTGGCGACGTTTATTCTGGTATTCAAAACTGAGCCCAAAGGGATATGTCCACCTGTATCTGATCTTGTTGTCTCGTAACTTGGTAGTTACGGGTCGGAGCAATTGTCTCCGTGCCAGTGTAGACGGAGCAACATCTTGGTAGATGGTGCAGGAATGACCTTGAAAGGTGACTACATCTTTCGCCCTAGCTGTCTGAAGGACCGTCTCCTTAACCTCGTAGGAGTGGAATTTGGCCAAGATGTCGCATGGCCGTTTCTTCTCTCCATGTTGTAGGGCCCCCACACGGTGAACTCTGTCCAATTTTATTTTGAGAGTCAGTGGAGCTAGAATTTCCGCAAAAAGACCCACCACAAAGGCCTCCAGATCAGGCCCCTCTGCGCCCTCCTCCAGGTCTCTAATTCGTATGTTCTCCCTCCACGCTCTGTTCTTGAGGTCCTCCACTTTAACCTGCGATTGAAGACGCTGATCTTTAAGAAGTCGCACATCATCCTGCAGCTTAGTAGAGAGTTGCTCCTGTTCCTGGTGGTGAGCTTCGATCAAGAACTCTGGTACCTACGGAGTCCACATCTCTTTGCAAGGAGGACATGCGCTCCGTCAAATCTGATCGCAGTTGATCCATAGAGGATTTGATATCTTGGCTGATGTCGCTGCGCAGCTCAGCTTTGAAGTCCCGAAACATGGCCAAGAGGTCCGCCTTCATAAGAGTCATCGCCGCAGAGCTCTTGCCTCCCCGCAGCACAGCTCGTTTTTCTGCAGTCGAGAAGAAATCTGAAACCTTATTGGGTGTCTTGCTCGCTGTCTTCTTAGGCGTCATATGGCTGAAACCTGCAGAGGCATGCAAGCGATTCTGTAATGGAAGAGATAAGACTCCAGCCGTAAAGCGTCATGAGAGGGCGCCAGAATCTTTGAAATCCGAGTTGGAAGGATCCGCACTGTAGCGCCCACCCAGAAGGCCGCCCAGAGGCCCAGCTAGTCAGTTGCCCGGAGCACAGGTGAGCCCCCTGGTATCACATGAGGATATGGTATTTAGGTGAGTGGTAAAACCCCTGATGGGGATAAGAGCCCTAAGACAATGCTCCCGCATCCAGAAGAAGCCAGAAATTAGGCACTCCACGTGGGTAGCAATATGCCTGCCTGCGGTGAGGAGGGTTGCCAGACCGCGACTTGCAGGCAATGGTGTAGTAGCGCTGATACAGTCCACCATAAGGGAGAGATGTGCAGGCCTGACGATGTCCAACAATGGCAAGCAGCCGCCCCTCCAGTCCACCGCGCGATCGCCCAGAGGCGCCAGCCCCGCAACAGCCAGTGAGAAGATGACACCGCGTGCAGCACCGAAGGAGCCCTCCGAAGTGTAGAGACCAAGCAGCTCTGAGTAGGCAGCCCCGCCATTTAACGGAGCGCGGCCGCCATTTTAAAGCCAGGCACACTCAGTAACGAGGAGTGTCAGCCGGGTCAGAGAGCTCATTCCGCCACCGCTGGTGCCCCCGGCCTCCCGCTCACATTTAACAGCAGTCCGCTCCTCATAAGTGGTGCGCAGCGATCTCACCTCCGGAGTAGGGACGGAAAGGAATCCCGTCCTCGCCGGAGCAGCGCCGCCATTTTGACCGGCAATGCCGTCCCTCACCAAGGCGCCGAGCTCCCCAGCGGCATTTCTCGGGGCGATCAAAGCATGTAAGTAAGCAGTGCCGATGCCGTACACCTTCACGCGCCCGTAGATGCCATTTGCGATATTTCTTCGCTGTCACAGCCACGTCTGTCCTCGCCGAGACAGCGCGCAGACCGGGAGCCGAGACAGGCTACGTCTGCTCGGCCATCTTGCCCGGCCACGCCCCCGTCTTTTTTTTTTTTTTGTTTTGATTTTCTTGTTTTACAATCATGCACCAGGTGTGTGGAATTCCTATAACCTCATTCCCAGCACATATTGTTTGAGGTCAAGGACAAACAGCTAAGTTTATTTTGTCCTTGGGACAAGTAGACCCAACCCCCTCTACCCCGCACCACAAACCTTTTAGCTGCCAGTTTACAGTATCACATTATGGATCTGGAAAGACCATTGTCTGCAGTTAGGGTAATATTTAAGCCCATATATTAATGCTGTTCATGCTAGTATTTATAGTTTCCTTATGCAAAGCCTTTATTAGTGAGCACTCTGAGGAAATGTAAGCTCGGATTACATTACTAACAATGGTTTTATTTTAAGAATGTGAACACATTTGCAATGTTTTAACATGATGCGACGTACAATGCTCCCAGATTGCTCTCTGATTAGATGCAAATATTTGCAGAAGCTTGAATGCAAGATTGAGGTTTCTTTGCTTTCAAACATATAAAATGTTCACAAAAGAAGTAGAAACATTTTGCTAAACTTTTGTGAAATTTTAGGTACCATTTCTTTGAAGCATCATTTAGTAAAACGTGTTGAAACGTGCTAGTATTTCCAAAAATAATCATAATGGAAAATCAGTGTAACCAGGCTCAGCAAGAGTATAGGAAATATGAAAATAAACGAGCACTGGCAGCGCCAATAGGTCTGACATTGGTATTCAGCAATTTGGTTTTATTTGTAAAACTTTATTGTTGTGGGTCTTTCCAAGCTCTTCTCATTATAACCAATAATAAATATTTTTTTCAGTATCAAAAAGCACACATTGCCACAGTTGTCCCTGGCAATGAAAAAAACTACGCAGTGTGCCAATATGCACCTCGTGAAATACTAGAATGCCATCACTCACAGTGAAGCCAGATAATAGATAGATAATATTTTAATGAAAAGAATTGGTCTCTGTTAACGCCAATTCTTAAAGAAGTCACTTAAGTGTGCTCATGGTTTGTCCTTGCGTTAGTGCAGATTGATGGTTGGCGTGTATATGAGCTATGACATTAATTGGGCACATCATAGACCTGAACGGAGAAGTACTTTTTAAAAGTGATAGTTTTGCTTAACTGTTATTCTGAACTCACATATGTAAAAGCAATTTAATTGCACAAAAATGAAGAAAAAAAGCATTGGTAAAAAAAAAAAAAATGTGGCGAGAGCCCATACTTTAAGTGTTGAAGCCATAATTTATCCAGGTTTTCTGGTTTCACTTTGTACAGCTCTGCCAGGAAATGGGCATCTGTATGTCTTTTCTTATGTTAAGGAGCAGATGCCGAGAGGGTCGGCGTGAGGTTGGTAGACATGGGCATAAAGCAGGTCATATTTCCGCCAAAGAAGGCCTTCCACGGAGAGACCAATACATTTTAAGTGCCCTAGGGAGACCTCCAGGACCATCTGTTTTCATTCACAGCTGAAGTAGAGGCCAGCTTTGGAGGGGAAACCAAGCAACAACAGAGCAAATAAACACACCAAATCGAAAGTAATTTAGGAGCAGCTGCTTACTGCTGTACACAAAACCACCATGCGACCACCACTCCCTCCCCCCACTCTTATCCCTGCCCGAGAGGGGATGCTTGCAAAACATGCCAAAGATACCTCAAGTAAAAGATATAAAATGGAAACTGTTTGGTGACATCGCGCTTTAGGATTTTCAACAAGATGTTTGCAGGAGCGCATTGCTCTTCCACTAGAAACTGCTTCTAGTTTCACCGGCACAAAGAGGGGAGTGGGGGCGACATGGGGGTTTGAGAGGGTGGGGGAATTTATGAAACAAGGAATGGACGTGTGGAGAAGTAACTGACTGCGGCGGAGGGGAAAACACAAGCACTCATGTGGAGTGCTGGAACACAAAAAGAAAAGTAGCTCCAAAAATGGGAGCAGCGGATGGACACAAGTACTTGGTTTATGCTCCAGGGCAGGGCCAGGCGCAAGAAGAGGAGATGATATGGGCATGCCTACACAAACCGGAATGAAGGAAATGAGTGACACTGCAGCAAACCCATGAAAAGCTCTGGGTGGGATACAAGCCCACAGTGAGTATACAACATGTCTCGAAGAGGCGGCATCTAGCCGAGACGCCAAAAAAGAAATGATGGAAAGCCACGCAGATCAAATCATGCGGTACTTTATTCTCTGACCTAATACAGCAACCTTATGCAAATTTTGATTAGTCGCGCTTGGTGTAGAAAAGTGCCCCTTTTTTGCATGGTTACACCCCACTTTTTGCCTGACACTTGATGCACTTTGATTTGGTGTGCCCTGGGTCCCTGCCAATCAAGTTCGCAAGGCCTGTTATTTCCCAAAGCTTTACCTTTGTACCCACAATTGGCACATCTCTGGCCACAGGTAAGCTCCTGGTAAAAGGTACTATGGGTACCAAGGATACTCACCAGGGGAGACCTCTAAGGGCAGCAGCTCCTATTGTGCCACCCTTAGGGGCCCTGCACCTTAAACACCCACACTGCAATTTCAGGCTGCACGTTTCGGTGCAGAGAAAAGTGTCATGCCTGCAATCTACTGCTTATGGCCCAGGTAAGTCACCCCTCTAGCAGGGTACACTACAGCACAGGTACGGTTGCAAGAGCACTGTACCCCTACAGTGTCTAAGTTCATTCTTAAACATTGTAAGTGCAGTAAAGCCATCAAAAGTATATGGTCTGGGAGTTGCTCATTACTAACTCCCCAGCTTCATAATCGCTTTACTGAAGCCTGGGAAGTTTGGCAGCACACTTCTCAGCACATTAAACCCACACTGATGCCAGTGTGACTTTTAATGTAAAATGGAATCTGAGGGAATCTTAGAGATGCCCCCTGAAAAACGAACGGGGGGGGGCCCTAGGGACCACCCAAAGGTGCAGAGCCACCCTTCGTCCTCGGGTCCAGAAACTTAAGTGAGATCAACACTGGAGCACAGAGAGAAGGGACGTTTATTTTGATCTCATGAGAGGGAGAGCATCAGCAACAGACACCCGTAGCTGTCTGAGGAGGCAAATCTGAACACAGCAGATTCTTCATAGTTCTTAAACTCCCCTTTCCTCTGAGCACGAGCTGACAAAGAAGATAGGCGAGGTGTACGTGAAGAACATATCAGCAGATGTTCCATGTGACGGTTGAATGATCGCCACAGGCATACAAAGAAGAACATAGCTTTCTGCAAAATCTAAGAAACTTCCCGTTGGGAAGTCACATAGGAGTCAGATGACTCGTGAGGCACAGAAAGGGCAAACAGTGGTGAACATTCCTGCACACAAACTGTTGTATGCAGAGACAAGATGGGGGAAAGAGTACAAAATGGCTGAGCGAGTGTCAAGATAAAGAATACATTTTCCACACCACTTACCAGCACATGACGGGTTTCTGGACCTCTGGGTAGCGAGCCTCTGCTCTCTGGGTCCAGAAACAAAACCCATGCCTCCTCCTCCCAGGATGGGCTGGGTCCACAAGGGGGAAGCTTCAAAGGCCTGCAGTGAGCGGTACCTACATTTTGCTGCACCCAGCAACTGCTTTCAGTGCCCCCCCCCCCCCCCCCCACTTTGGGCTGGAGAATCGGTGGGAAAACCAAGTTTGGAGGAGAGGTGTGTCCACCTTTGCCAACCCCGCCCCTCAGGTGGGTAAGGAGAGGTGAAGCACACCTCTCGGTCCCCTTCATCATGGAGATGAGGGGACCCAGCCAATTAGAGGGAGGCTCATACCCCCGTCCCACTGCGGGGTGGCATAATAGGGGGTATACTCACCCCAAGGAAGGGACCTATTGGTCCTGACCTGCATGCCCCTTTAACATCACTAAATTTAGTATTTAGGTGCGACCCTGAGCCTTGCTGCCTATGATTAGAAGAAGAAAGTAGAGGGACCAAAGAGATGTGCTGACCTAGGAAGAAGAGGACACCAACAGCTTTGGCCCCGGCCCTACCAGCCTGTCCCGACCCCCAACCTGCCTACAGCGGAAACCCCGGCGTATCCAGCAGCTTCCCTCCGAAATCAGAGTACCTGCCCTGCACTCATCTGAAATATTCTGTCTCCCATGAGCACTGGATTTGCTCAACAAAGACTCCATCACAGAACCCGGATCCAGGGGGCTCTGTGGTTCTGCACCAGACACCCACGACCTGAGGTAGAGTGGCCCAACACCATGAGGAGGTCTCCCCAGCAATCCTGACTTAGGGTCTGGTGATCTCTGACCTACCTTCATTTGCCTGCAGCCTCAACCTAAAGGGTCCCCCCCCCTGATCGTGACTGGAACTGGTAAGAAGATCCAACGCCTTAAGACACCCCTGCACCTGACTCCCCACAGCCTTGGGTGTTCAGCCAATGGTGTCCAGGCATTTCCCCCCCTGTGGTCGCCTTCAGGAAGCCTCCTTGTCCGAGCCTGCACACTTTTCTTCAAACCGGAGATCTCCATGGCAAACCACAGGGTTCCCGACGTCTTCTTGGCACTCTGCATCCGGCCGCCTCTGTGCCGCCTGTGGTGTAGCTTCTGTGCTGATTGTTGGCACACTGCAGTGCTGATCCTAACCCCAGGAGCTTTACTCCCACACCGGAGTGGCTTGCTCGTAAGCAGCCCCTGACCAAAGGCCCCATTGTCTAACATTGTGTCCCTGCACTCTGCACCCGGCAGCCCCAGTGCACTGGTGCTGCAATTTAAGTGCCTAACTGAACCTTAGGGAACCTTGGTTCTAACCTCCAAAAACTATTCTTGCAGGTTGTTTACTTACCTGCCAACCGTTAATCTTCTTTTCCCCATAGGAACCAGTGTTATGAGGTTTTGTTTCTAAAATGTTTTAAGTGTTCAACTATTCTTGTATGAAAGAAAAGTAACTGCTTCAAACCAAAAGGTGTCTTACTTGCCTTTGTATTGTAGGATCCACGGTGCGATTGCTTGGCATATCTCCCTGAGCAGTCGATGTAATCCAAAAGTAATTTTTATGTATTCCAAGCTGTTTAAAAGCCAATACAAACCTGTAAAGATTGCAATTTCTACCACAACTGCATTTCTTTGTAAAGTATTGCATTTGAAAGTTATTCACTTACCTGTGCCAAGTTGTGCGTGGTTCTAGAAATAAAATATAAGTATACCTTTTTTTATACTTGCCTAATTGATCTGGATTCTGTCTCTGAGTGTGTGCCATCAGCTTTGATTTAGTGAATAGAATAAATGGAACACACCCTCCTGATAAGCTTAACTGCTAGCCCACACTACCACAAAGAGCAGTTAGCGATTATCTAATTTAGCCTCTGCTATACCTCTTGGGATCCCCTGTACTCTGTACACACTATCCCTTACTTTGGTATAGTCTATACAGAGCCAGCTTCCTCGCTTGGTATATGCCATATGAAAAGCAGATACCACGTTATTGACCCAACTTGCCAGATGCATCAATAGCCTTGCCAAAATTAAGTCTCAGCAGGAGGTAAACTTGGAGGCAATCTAAAGACGTAGTTGTACATGCGCTGTGTCAGCGAATATAGTATACATCATAGCCTTCACCATAGCTATTAAATGGCCATGGGTTTATCAAACATATACCCCATTTCGTTTCCATGAGCTCTTTTGCACAGCTTGACTGCTCATTTACCTTTAACACACATACAAAGGGAACTGGTGGTCTAGTAAAGAAAGACCATAAGGGACAGACCAACCAAAAACGTGGCACCAAGATAAGCTATCCTACCAGTGGCAATTGCTATGGAGGAACACTGACAGTAAAAATGACAGAAAAAAGAAACGGAATCGCATAATGTTGACAGGATTTCCATCAACTGCCAAGAGAGGCCAGTGTCATCATCTGGTAATCCTTCAATCTTAGCTACTATTCCTCAAAGCCTTGAGGAGGATCATGTAGCGACAGATTGCAACCGAACCATACGAAGTCAAGTCAGAGAAGGATAACATGCAGAAAGAGTCTGACCAATATGATCATAAGAAATGCAGCAATAGTAAATCGTCTCTTTGCATAATAGAAATAATATTAGTGCAGTGCAAAAAAGTGAAATTTAAAAAGGAGTTGGGAGAGAGAGAAACAGCCTTTAATCACCATCTCCATGCCAATCCTATTAAAAATATGTATAAGCAACTTTGAACAGATAGGTTGCTTCACAATGGGTCGACTAGTTTCAGCCTAAATGGAACTTCGCCCAGCTTTCTTCAGGACCTATATAACTAAACTAGCTACTGCAAAAAGTGGAATTGGAAAAATATATAAAACGTGTAAATCAAAATTGTCAAAAAGTACAACCTTGAGTGATGAGATCTCTGAATGAGCAGGGTAATCTTCACTCCTGTAATGAATAAATGCATAAACATGTATAGTTTTTCTTAGTGTTATGAATATGGTTTAATAAGTTCCTTAAAAATCTGAACATCGCAACATTCGGGCGATTCTTATGTAAAAATGACACTGTGTTGGCGCACCGAAATAGAACTAATAAAACCGTGCACTCACCTGCATCATTCGGGATACAGACCTCACCTCACCTGGTCACTAACTCAGGAATAGGAGACCCCGCTCTATAGGAAATTCAAATATAAGAGTGGATCAATACTAGTTTGAAGAGTCCTGTGTATTTCTTCAAAAGTGTACTACAATGTTTCCATTGCTCATCTTGACTACATTATGTCAACCAGACGTTACTGAAATACCATTGCCTCGTAAGTAGTCAACTGCTCTAGTGAGTCATGTCAGTACTCATCTTGGGGAGACAAACTAAGAAAGAAAAAGAAGAGAGAGGACAAATTTGAAACCTCTATATCGGCAGTAGGTGCCTACTACGATAACAGGTACCAACAGTTTGGAAAGGGGTGAAAGGGGTAAAGCTTAGGCATAGTATGTACTCATGCATTCGAGTTTCGCCTATATTTGAGATGGACAGCGAAAAAACAGTATCTTAGGGGTAAATAAAGTGTGAATAGGCTATCTCTGTTAGGACGTTTAACCACAAGTCCGTAATGCGTGAGTATGTAAATTGCAGCGTAACTTGCTCGGTAAAGTGAGGATAACTTACACCAGATTAAAGCAAGTGCACGGAGATACCGATAACTGCTTGTGCAAGATTCTCTCAGTGACAAGTAAATGTAGTTCACAAATACTGCGTGCCTTTATCAGTATAGTGACTCTCATATGATGAAAGCGAGTCAGTGAAACGATGCAAGTAACCGCTTATACAAGATACAAACATTCACCTATCCGTCGGTGCCTCGGACTCTCCTGGGTTTTTGGGAGGTGCCGAGGTTCCGATCAGGTGGTGTTTATAAGCGTGCTCATAACGTGAATTCAGTACCAATCCAATCACTGTATTGGAACTACAGAGTGACGTCGTGGTACAAGGAAATGGTAGTTTCTGTTGTGTTTATCAACCGGATCAATATAGATCACGATGCCGCCAGTGGACATAGAGAAAAGCACCAGGACATGATAATAATAATGAATATAAAACTGGCTGTAACGGTAGTGTTCACGCGACTCGAGACTTCACAAGTATACACCATGTTTATAATGCAAAAGTAATTTTGAAAACATCTTGGTGCGGTCTCAGGCTTATGACGTTGTCCATGTTGGTTGTATAACCAATCATGTTTATAGGGTATAACATTCACATAGCAATGTTAACGAATGTGAATGGTAGTTCCTTCAGAACTAACAGTAGTGAATGGAAAACTTTATTGACAACAACATATAAAAAGTGTGCATAGTAACTAGATGTAGGAAATCCAGCTATTGGTGCCGCCGATTCATAAAATAATCGTACTAAGTAAGGCATCGTTTTTTAGTTGGACAAAAAAAATAAATTTTTCTGGACAAAACAACCTTTTGGACAAAAACATTTTTTGTTGACAAAACATTCCAGAAACCCAACTCTGGTGTATGTAAAACACACTTATTCAAAGAGATGGAGGTAGAGGGAGCTGCAATGGAATATCTCTCATATATCCACTGTATTTAATAAAAACAAAATGAGAACTGATTCATGTTACCTAAATGGGTCGAAAGACCATCATGTTGCAGAAATTGCGGCATACGCATGGCGTTATTATCAAACCAAGCATGGTGGTACTTATAGTGTGGTACAAAAACTGAATGAATACCAACACTCACCAGGTGACAATGATTATTAATAAAGAAACCGGTGTCAGTAAAAAGCAGATGGGTTTATAGTTGTAATTAGCGATAGGCAGTTATCGATAGGAAGAGAAACTCCTGTATCTATTTCTAATCTCTTATGTACGCAAAACCCTTTCATCTACCATATAAAGGGAAGGGCAACAGTGTCTAGTATATGACCATCATAGTCTATTTTAAAGCGGTCCATGGAATCGAGTCATTCAGACCAAGCTGGTCACTCCGCAATTTGAATACCCATCGTTGTTCTTTATTGAAAAGAAAGTTGGTCTTGTCAGTGGTATAGGACGGTATGAATGGCTTTTCTAGGATCGTCCATGTAAAATCACCTGCCTGGTGATTTTTGTCAACAAAATGTCGAGTGAGCCTTGTGTTGGTCTTTCTGCATCTGAAAGTGCTCTTGCATCCGTAGTTTGACTTTGCGGGTCGTCATACCTACATACTGGTATTGGCATGGACATTGTAGCAAGTAGATCAAATTCTCACTATTGCAGTTAGTGAATGATTTTTGTA
Source organism: Triturus cristatus (assembly GCF_964204655.1). Lineage (NCBI taxonomy): Eukaryota > Metazoa > Chordata > Amphibia > Caudata > Salamandridae > Triturus > Triturus cristatus. The sequence goes on from NC_140588.1 coordinate 928,447,386, forward strand.
TCCATGGCCTAGTTGTACCTATCTCAATTGTTTTAGAATGTTTATTTTGCGGGCAAACCGCACAAGTCCCACAGGGATAGTGGCCATGGATAGCTGGTAGATTCCATAGAGTACCCTGTGTTTGTGGTTCTCGCTCCCTGATACGAGTGTTGACCAATTTGTCTCGGAGATTCTGACCCATTTTGAAGGCAAAGAGCGGCATTGGAATTTTTTGATTGCAAGTATTCAAGATACGCCAATTTTTACGAATGCTTTTCTGGATACCATTTGTGAGCGTACTGAAGGTGTTAACAAATGTGAGGCGTTCTAGTTGGGATTTTTCAAGCCTGGGTTCAAGCAACGCGTCTCTAGGGTTGTTCGTTGAACGTTTGCATGCATTTTTGATCAGTTTCTTAGGATATAATTTCACCGATAGTTGGTTACAGAGATCACTAGCATGTTTGTATAGATCCAGGGTCGAGCAATTACGTCTTAAACGTAGAAATTGGCCAAACGGTAAATGATCACGTAAGGCTTTAGGATGCTGGCTGTCATATCTCAACAAAGAATTACGAGCCGTTGGTTTGCGATAAAGTTCGCTTGCTAGGCCATTAGGTGTTACAAAGATTGACAAATCCAGAAAAGATATCCTGGTCTTCTGTGCTTCAAGGGTAAACCTCAAAAAGGCGTTGCGTGTGTTTAGCCATTCTTGAAAGAGTTCGACTGATTCCAAACTTCCTCTCCATACCACCAAGATATCATCAATGTACCTCTTCCATAGTCTAATAGACGCATGGAAGGGGTTGTCCTCATTGAAGATGTGTTCCTGTTCAAACCTGTGAACATAGAGGTTCGCCAGACTCGGCACAAAAACACTTCCCATGCTCGTGCCTGAGATTTGTAAGTAGATCCTGTCTTCATACATTAAGAAATTTTCTTTCATTGCTAGTTGTGCTAGAGCCATAATAAAATGGACCAGAGTGATGGAATCCAAATTAGCATTGTTCAGAATAGAAGCAATGGTATCCAGAATAGAAGCAATGGTGTCCAGTGTTTCATCTTGTGGAATCGATGTATAAAGAGATTCAACATCAAAAGAAACATGGAGATCTTGTTCTGGATCAAAGTCTACTGTAGGGAGAAGACTGAGTACATCTTTGGTATCTTGAAGATAGGTCGGCATCTGTCTCACTAGTGGTCTTAGAAAAAAATCTACAAAAGTAGATAAAGGTTCTAGCATGGAGCCAATCCCCTATATTATGGGTCTACCAGGGGGAGGTCTTTCGGTCTTATGAATTTTTGGTAATGTGTAGAAATACGGCATTACCGGGTGGGTTGTCCGCAGAAAAGCACTTTCCTGTGGGGTTATCCAACCTTTATTTAGTCCTTCTTCTACTAACCCACTGATGGTTTTACCAACTCTTTCTGAAGGGTCTTCTCTCAGGCGATGATAGAATCTAGTATTGTCTAGTTGTCTGAGACATTCTTCACGGTAACTCTGGGTGTCCATTAAGACTGTGGCTCCACCCTTGTCTGCAGGCTTAATCGTGATTTCTCTATCTTCGGTTACAGAACGGAGTGCAGCCGATTCACGCCTAGGAAGATTGCTATAACTCTTTTTCTTGTTTGTACACAGAGTTGTGATTTCTTCTTGCACTTTCCTCTCAAAAGTAAGTACTTGTGGTGGAATTTGATGTACTGGAGGATTGAATGTAGAGCGTATTCTCAGACCCGTGTTAGTGGTGTCTGTAAAAGGTGTTGTCATGTCTTTATCTTTAAAGAAATGATGTAGGCGAATTTAGCGAATATTTTTTTTGCAAGTTCGCATTGTATTTGAAAATCATCGCCACTCGATGTAACAACAAACCCCAGACCTTTAAGTACTGATTTCACATCTGCAGTGAGGATTTTGTGGCTTAAGTTCACTATCAGATCGCCTCCGGGTTCTGCCCTGGTTGTGGTTGATTCTGTTTGGATCTGCTGCGAGTATTCACCTGTGGAGCAACCGGAGTTGGTAAGTTCCAGTGCACTTGTGCTTGTCGATTTCTTCTTCTGCCTTGACCTAACCCTAAAAAAGGCTGGTTGGTGAAATCCTGCATGTGCATTTGATATGCTGCATTGGGTGGTGGGAATTGTTGTGGAGGAAAACTCCACGGAGTGGGGGGCCACCATTGTTGGAAATGTGGCGCTACATATCCTCTCCAAGGTAGTCTCAAGCCTCGACCTCTAAATTGTTGTTTATTAGTATCTGGGAAATCGGAGTCACTGAGATTTTCTTCTGAACTACTACCTGAGTAAGAGGAACCATATCTTTTTCCTTTTTTGTTAAATTCCACAGGTGTTATTGTCGCTGGTATAAGGGTACACAACTTCATGTTTAAATTTTGCCAGATCTTTTTTGAATTTCTCAATCTTTGATATAAGGATTGCGTCCTTAAACACTTTGTTAGATTTGTTCGAGTCATCTTGGTGTTTCTTAAAAAGAGTACTCGTGATGGTAGTTTTAATTTGTGCCTCTATCACCTGTATTTCTATCAGGATAGCATCAGCTATGCGTTTGGCTGTGGTGATAATCAGGATGAGCCAGTCGCGTGTGCACCGCCAGGCTATTAAGGACCAGTCTTTTAGAAAACCTTTGTCTTGTAAGAATAATCGAGGGACATTAGTGACAATTAAGCCTGGAGGTGCACAATTGCCTCGTAAGTATTCTGCCATAATGGCACCATGTATTACCGTGCGAGAGTGGGATTTTTTAAGAATTGTTACTTTGTCCCAATCATCTATATTGGCAATGGTGGTATTCGGGACACTATTTAGAATACTTGGTGTGGTGTCTAGTACCGGCTGATAGAGAGAGTCATCGTATGTAAGACCGCTAAACTCAGCCATGTCTGAGAGGGGGAAAAAAAAGGAATGTCTGCAGAGACAGAAGTAATAGAGAAAAGAGGCAACAGATAGACGTCTAGTATTCACAATGAAGCCGCGTCTAGCTGATCCATTACCACTAGGTTAATGGTCCTCAGTAGAACTGCGCAAAAACGAATGTACAATATATAAAAAGACCCGCAGCTAACAGCTGCTCAAGAACATGATACACTACTCCAGGAGGGAGAAATTGGGTCTAAGGGAAAGTTTATCGACCAATCAACAGTTCCAATCCCCAATGCTCATTTACCTTGACAAAGGTGAGGTGGTTTCCTGAAATTCAAAATCAAATGTTTGTTGACCTATACAATTTTTAATTTTGAGTCCCATCTTGTTACTACCAGGACTAAGATCATTTCAGTCTTGTACTGGTGAATTGCCTAAATAAATAATTATTTTCTAAATGACCTCTTCAAGTGAAGTAGCCACCTTTCAGGCAGCAAATCTGCTGTTCTTTACTTCGTTGCCAAAGGGAAGCCTCCATCATGAATTCGCTTCCAGTTATGAGCTTTCGTATATCATGAGCCCTGTTGCCTAGTCATACGCAATCGAAGGCAGTTGGCTTCAACCCACTTTTATCACACTCCGAAATTTCCCATAAGATCAAAGACATAGGCTCCCATCTTTAGTTTGTAACTGTCTACACAATCCACATGGTAAACAATGTAAGAAAAGGGTTAATTGCAGTTTTCTGAATATACAAAGGGGGAGAAGAATGCATGCACCATTTCACAAGCAGGTATAATATTTGCTTGCCACTAAAGTAACAATTCTGCTGGGAATGGACTCATTTAATTGGGTCTATGTATTACTTATCACAAGGTGTATGCTCTGATGTTCCTGGTATTGTGCCAGGATTCTTGCCCTAGTCCGATTTGTACCCCTTTCGTCTACAAGACCAAATGTTTGAACCTATGGCTATTTTCTTGTGGACTACCCATGTTTTGCTTGTGAAACCCCTGAGATTGGGCTATGGCATTTAAACTTATTACTGTCCGATTTTCTTGCATTTCATCATTTAACACTTTTTCTATTACTTTATGTATGTATAGTTTTAAATAACAGACAGGCTGCTGTTCTTAATTCTCATTTGACAAATACACAATGATTCAACGTTATTATACATTATTACACACACTAGTCTCCTATAAACAGGTGTCATTGATTTACATGTGTTCTTAGTATACATGCCAACTTTTGCTGATACCCCCTTTCATCGATATAAGAGTAACTACTGTGTGTGCTTAAATTTGGGCGATACTACCCATCCGCAGATGGGTCATCACGCCCTTGAGATTGAGAGCTGTGGGTGTTGTTCTGTTCTAGGAGGTATTGTTGCAGTGGCTGCCAAATGTTACGGGGTCTGGATGTGATCGGTTGTAAAGTAGCATATAATTTGCAGTTTGTGTTCCAATGGATTAAACTGTTACCCCACGCTTTTTGTGTGGGGGAGAATCTGCTGCCCCAGTGTATGGCTATCTCCCTTTTTGCAAGCAACAAGTCAATCATGACAAACCGACGCACTGGCTTTGGGTCCTCACGCATATATCCCAGCAGTGCCATACCTGGCGTGGGCGTGATGGTGGAGTGTACCATCTGCGACAAAACTGAGAATTTTCCTCAAGAAGCCTCCGATCTTGTCACAGTTCCAAGTCATGTGTGCAAAATCTGCATTTTACTCGAGGCACTTGGGGCACGTCTGAGCGCGAGTAGGGTCAATTCTGTCTCGTATGCTCTCCTTAGAAATTTAAAGTGGAGTAGTTTGTCTATTGTTGAGGGCTACCTTCTGTGTCTGAGCACAACAATATTCCTACTGAGTGTCTGACAGCGGGTACCCGAGGTCCCGCTCCCATGCCTCACGGACCTTGGTGTCCCTGGTTGGAACAAGAGCCATGCTGGCCCTGTACAGTTTAGATATGAGGTGTTCCCCCTCCGGAGATTTTAATGTTAAGGGGAATGGAAATCCAGCGATCTGGGCTCGCAAAGCCCTCCGAAGCCTACCCATTAAAAACGTATCCATGTATGGGGCCCCATGGAAGCGGGCACCATCAGTCCCCCAGTATACTTGCCCCCCTCCCCCCCACCCCTCAGGAATAGGTCCTCCACCGTTTCAAGATAATTTTGTGAGGGTATGCCGAACCAGCCCCTCTTGAGTGATGGGCTGCCACCGGTTACCAGCCAGAGGGGTAGCCGAGGAATACAGCGAGCGTCCCCACGTCAGGAGTATCAATTTTTTCCAGGACCAGCTGGTTGCAGATACCGCGATTATATCAGGTATTAGGGAGGCCCAGCGGTAGCACGCAAGCCAGTGGGGTCTGGTCAGCAAGGTCTGCTTCTGGATTTGCGTATGGAATCCAGGCTTTAGGGGGATACAACTTGTGTGTGAAGTAGTACATTTGGAAATTCGGTTTGACGACCACTACCCCTCTTCCCCCCCCCCCCCCCCCCCCACCCCGTTCGAATGGCAGGGTCATCGTGTCGCAACCGATCCTGGGTCTCCTGACCCTCCCACCCCCGACCAGTCGAGTGCAGGTGGTGCATATCGTTTCGAAAAGCGCATTGGTAAGTGGGATGAGGATGTTGTGGAACATATACAGGAATTTGGGCAGTGCCACCATTTTAATGTTGGCAACTCGTCCGGCCAATGAAAGGGGAAATTTTAGCTACCGCTCCTCTTGTAACTGTAGCTTACTTAACTCTGGACCATAGTTTAGATTTATTATCTGCTCGGTCTCCCTGTGTATATCTATTCCCAAATATTTAACGGATGTTTCGCACTGTCAATGGAGATTCGCAGTCCATGCTCATTGTTCGAGTCGTTAAGGGAAACTCTTCTGATTTGCTCCAGTTAATTTGGAGCCTAGACAACCCACCATAGCGGATTTACAAGTCCTATACACACGCATATGAGTAAAAAAACAGTACAACACCGGTTCTGTTGGTCAAGAATGAAGACAATGGTGTCCTTTTTGGGAATGTTCGCTTTTAATGCTTTTTCTGAGCAAGCCAGCCAACAAGTGTTTCGTCAATGGGGTGTTAAACCCTAGACTTCTTCAGGGCTGTTGCGAGGCAAGTGGATGCTTAGACTTTGGCATTGCTGAATATTTATGACCTAACGGGTTGGAAATATCACCGGTTTCAGTCCTAGTGTGACTCCTTAACGTTTCTGTGATGTGAGTCTCCGATCAGGGTGTCAAGTGCTAATACAAGCCAAATCCATTGCATCACGTTTCAGCCGAATAGTATCCGGTTGATACGTGATCTAGGAGACACGAGGAGAGTCGGGTGTACTCGCTATGGACAAATTTACGGCTTATTGTGCCGCACTTTCTGAATTTGAATCGAAGAATTGAGGTGCCGGACTCGACTATGGCTTAGATTAGCACTTGACACCCTGATCTGAGACTTGTATCACAGAAACCATAAGGAGTCACACTAAGACTGGCATTTCGGAATATATATGACCTACCGGGTCGGAAATATCGCCGGTTTCAAGGTCTAAGCATCCACTTGCATCGCAACAGCCCTGAAGAAACTCAGCATTAAAAGCGTACATTCCAAAAAAGGACACCATTGTCTTCATTCTTGACCAACAATCTGTGTTGTACTGTTTTTTTACTCATATGTGTGTGCATAGGACTTGTATGTACTTAGTTGTACTTCTTAGTCCCAATTTGAGGGTTTAGGGGTTTCCCTCAACTGTGGCACCGCATGAAATAGTTTTCTCTTGTAGAATTTCCACGCTAAGCGCTGTTTGGATACCTGTGAAAATCAACACCCCCAGTCTTGCCTGTCCACCATATCGGATTACTACTTTAATTATTGGTGCCAGGTTCTCACTGGGGTGCCGGACGTAGAGTATAATGTTGTTCTCGTAGAGTGTTCTCAGGAGTGGACCAGTTTTAAATTGCAACCCTCTGTGGAGATGACGTTCTTGTAAGTGCCGGATTAGGGGTCAAGTGCGATAATGAAAAGCAGGGGCGATAGCGGGCATCCCTATCTTGTGCCATGTGATAATGGAAAAGGTGTGGGATAGGGTCCTGTTTAGTATGAGTCGAGCCGTGGATTGTGTGTATAGTAGTCTGAGCGCTATAAATCCCATTGGTATGCCCATCTTGCGCAATGTGGCTAGTAAGAACGGCCACTCCAGGGAATCGAACGCCTTTTCGGCTGATCCAGCAGTGTGGCAGCTGCCGGGACGTCGGGAAAAATCCTGTGCAATACTGCAAATAGAGTACGCAACTTCAAGGCAGTTCATCAGTGCGATACAAAACCTGATTGGGCCGGTGCGATTATTTGATCGAGTAGGAGGGACAGTCGCGCTGCTTTCGTCGTTGCTAGGATTTTATTAAGGAAGTTCAATAAAGAGTACCCTGTAAGAGCCACGCAACTGTGGATCCTTCCCAGGTTTAGGAAGTAGTATGATAACTGCTTCTCGCAAAGTAGGTGGCAAAACCTTGTTTTCAAGTGCTTCCTAATAAACTTCAAAAAGGCACAGGGCAAAGAAGGGTCTTGTTTGTTTTTAAAAAAAATGCATGTATAGCCGTCTATGCCTGGCCCCTTCATACATCCATTGATTCAGTGGCATTCATTAATTCCTCTGTTGTGGTATTGCTGGTGTGCGGATTCCAGCCACACCATTGCAATTTCCAAATATTGCGTCCTCTCAGTAGCATAGTTTCACCAGAGTAGTGTAGAGGTCAGTGTAATATTTAAGGAGTTCATCCTGTATAGCTGACTTGTCTTATCTAGGTGAATACACTATTTCGGAAACTCTTATTGTGTGGTTGGCTTCTGGGGGGCAGCAGTAGTCGTGCTTGTGTGTATCCTGGTCTCTCCCCCCCTCCCCGTACTTCATTTCAACAGCTTATTTGCTTAAGAAGGGTGTTTCTCTCTCCGCTACCTCGCAGAATTCGGACGGCAGTACCATCCGGTGATGTAATGTGGCCGGTGTTTCGTGCTCCACTTGTTCCTGATCCAGTGCTTCTAATTGCTCCTCCTAATGGAAAAGTGTGTGCCTAAGGTCTTTCAGGACACCGGTATTTTTCAAGATACAAATACCTCTCATGTAAGTGTTAAAGGCTTCCCACAGTGTGCCCCAGGATGTTACTGATCCTTTATTTTGATAGAAAAATTCCACAATAGCTACAGTCAGACCGGAAAACCTCGTCACCAAGTGCCTCCACCGAAAATGTCCATTGTCTCTCCCAACCGCCAGCCCTGGGCACTTGTAGTTTAAGAAGGAGTGGTCTGATAGTGCTCTGGGGCGGTGATGTACAGTGTTATGCAATAGCATCACATTTGGGGACAGCATCCAATAATCTAGGCATGTCCAAGTGTCGTGTGGTGCTGTGTAATGTGTGTAGGCGGGCTCGGATGGGTGACGATGGCGTCAAATTTCTTAAGTTGTGAGTTCCTCCATTGCCTGGCTCGCCCTGGGTTTAGAGTCGGGGTATTGGAAGTGCTGTCACTTTTAGTGTCTAAAAGTAGATTGAAATCACCTCCCATGCAGATATAGTCTGCCTCGACCTGCTCAATCTGGGCCTACAAATTGCAAAAGAACTCTGGGCTGTCTGTGTTGGGTGCATACACGTAGATAAAAGCCATGCTGTACCCCATAAGGTGGTACGCCACTATGGTGTGGTGTCCCTTAGTGTCAGCACGGATCATCAAGGGTTGGAATGGTATACGCTTCTGTATTAAAATGGATGTCCCCCTGGCGTATGTACCGTAGTTTGCAATAGCGGTGAGCCTCTCTTGAGGACGCCTATCTAGGTGATGGCGCAGGTGGAAGGTGAGTCTCCTGCAAGAAGACTGTCTGCCTTTTGTCTTTGCAGATAGTATAGAACCTGTTTGCCTTTATGTGCATTATTTAATCCCCTGATGTTCAATGTGACTTGTGTTAATTCCGAAAAATGGGATAGCCTATCCTGTCTGGAGTATTTAGTGAGACTAGGTGTGTATGAAAAGTGTTGCGGTGTATGGAGAACAGCAACCATAACATGAAATCAATACAAAACGTTCCATTTAACTCTGGAATCTCGTTTCCCCTCCCCCTCCCATCCTTGCTATGTCCATAACAGGGAAAATCCAACAGGTCATAGTTTACCATGAATATAAAAGAAAAAATAATTTATCTGTGTTTCAAAGAGGTGTGATCAACACTAAGGGGATGGCAGCACTGTCAGTTACCCCTATTTGTGGATGGTTCAATTACTAAAGTATGATGCTTTGTTTGCCATATTCTAGTAACCGAGAGCTTGAGCAGTGTCTAGGTCTTTTCCTCTGTTGTCATTCGGTTCATTTTACGTTTCTCAGGAGGCCATGTGTGAAGCCGGCAGCCACTGCGTGGAAAAGAGGTCAACGCTGGCCCCTGAGTTACTGTCCGGCATTGATCCTCTTTTCTGATCCTTCCTGAGCCTCGAGTAGTCATGGCAATATTCCTGCACTGGCATCGTGGTGTCAGAGCCAAGCCCTAACCTCCACTATTACACAGAGCTGGGCAGGGTAAATCATACTGTATTTTAGACCCAGATTCCCTAGCGTGGCCTTGACCCCTGTGTATTTACGTCGGGCCTCTTGTACCATAGCAGTAAAATTGTATTAAGGGAAATCGAGGAGCCCTGCCATTTCAGCGGGCCCTTTTCCCTTGCGATCTGCAGCGCAGTATCCCGGTCTCTGAAGTTGAGCAGCCAGACTATAAGCGACCTCGGGGGCAGCCCCGATTAGTGCTGGGGCCCAGAGTACAGTAGGCTCTCTCAACTAAGAATGAGATTGTGAAGGATTCCTTGCTGAATAGTTCAGTCAGGAGTGTTTCTACAAAGTGATCCATGCGGCCAGTATTAGTAGTTTCTGGGACACCCAGTATGCGTTTATTGTGCCTGCTTCTTGCCTCCAGGTCTTCATTCTTCATTGCCACTGTTTTGAGGAGTTTTTCCATGTGGTCTAATCTTTGTCGGCTGAGCAGCACCATCCTGATGGTCGGAGACTGTACCCTCGACCATGTCCAACCGCTTTTCATGGGTGTCTGTGCCACCCCCATTTTGTCTAGCCGCTTCTTCTGGGTGAAACCAGCCCTGAGTTCCACCATTAGGGCATCCACACCTGACGGTCATGCCCCGGCTTTCCCCACATGCCACCACTCTCAGCCATAGTCATGCTAGGGATTTTCTCAGGGTCTTTTGGTTTTTCCAAACTGTAATTGCCTTTGTTTGGGGTCTTTGTGGACCAGCTCCTGCGCCATTGCTGCAGCTGTGTATGCCCCAGGCCGTCCGGGCCCCTGCATGGGACCAGCCCCTCCGCGGCTTAATGTAATTGGTGCTACCCCCCTGTGCATCAGGCTGCCGGTATCCAGACCCTAGGCAGCATCCTCAGTTCTCCCTTCTGTGTTTTTTAATCTGCGGGGGAGTGGGAGGGGAGCCGCCAACAAGTGGGTCTAGGCCTCCGCTGCAGCCAGCAGCCGTGAGCACACTTGCCGCCTACCCCATCCCTACGGAGTGAGGCTCTTTTTCAGCATAGTTTCACGAAGACTGCAGCCAGCTTCGCGCCTGAGCTCCCCCACAGTCCGAAGCAGGTTTAATGTCCATGGGGGCTGTTGGCCCGGACTGTCCTCATCGCAGGCCCTCCGCATCAACAGCCACGCACAGCTCCCTCAGACCAAAACAACAATATTTTTTTAAGGCTTGGTGACTATGAGGGCAGGCCCCCGGCGAGTGCAGCCAGCTCTTCGCCCAGCCCTCTTAGTCAAGCGCAGGGGTGTTTTCAGCAGCAGGCTTGTCTGTGGGCCAAAGGGAGGAGGCAGAGCTCAGGCATGGTGTGTACCGCTGCGCACAGTCCGCCTGCCCAACCATCTGGGTGGCCAGCTTCCAGGCTTGCCTGCAGTCCCTGCCACTGCAGAGCCTCTGGGAGCAGCGCGGGCCAAATTACCTTCAGCATGACTATGACCCGGTGCTCCAGCGGTGTCTCGATGGCTCCTGGTCTCAGCATCCTCCTCCTAGTCTCTGATGTCACGTGCACTGGCATTCGCAGGCAGGCTCTGACCAGCAGGTCGTGGAGGCCCCCGTTTATCCAGCAGGTCAATCTGACGCCCACAGCATAGAAGGGCCCCGGTCACCCCGCAGCCAGTCGTGCAGTCTGGTGCGCCTTCTCGCGGTCACCAGGGTACCTGGCCGGGACCGGAGTTTACATCCATTTTTTTTTAAAAATTTCTGCTGTAGGAATTCTGCGCCCGCCATCGCGCACAGCCCTCAGAAATTACGGGCATGATGTCATCACAAGGCGTGGATATGGCATGGATATCGGGATAGCAGGTGGAGCTGCAGTACTACGTGACCATCTTGGTCGGCAGCCTGGCCACACCCCCCCTTGCGTTTCATCATTGAGCCACCTAACCCTTCAGTTAGGTTACCGATTTTTCACAGATCAGTAGCTCATTTGTGGGTGTTGGTCTATCCTAATTTATTTCCTTGGTTCATTTGTGCTAATGCTAATTGACAGCTTCTCCATATAATGGCCCCTGAAGCTGTAAACAATAGCAAACGCCAACAAACAAGTATGGGTTAGTGTAGCAAAGGTCACCATTTTGGTCTAAAAATATTTCGTGATTTGGTGTAACACACCATTAAATTATCTCAAGCTTTCATCGTGTCCTAGCTTAAAGCTTAGGGCATGTATGTAAGACGTTTTGAGGTGAACACGCTTCTGTGAATTTGGTCACTAAGTATCGCTTGAATTAATTAGGATCTGAACGGTAATCTTTTGTAGTGGCCATTCAAGTAATTCTCATTCATGGGTATAGTGCTACCGACTCCGCATATAATCTGCAGCTGTTGTGTAAAATGTGAAATCAATTAGAAAAATAGGTCCTAACATTCAACTCTTTGTATTAACCATTATTCACTGACAAGCTGTTATTGAAACAAATATACCGAATCATTAATCATGTGTACTCTGCAAATCCAAAGTATTTATTACCTCATGAGGTATTGAGTTTAGGCACTTGTTAATGCGTGATATTTTATAGACATGGTCATACCAACACACTTGTATGCCTCCCTGCTGTTCATTTGTACTGGATTGTCAGTGCTTCAATGTGTACTGTCAACAATAACCAACTGTCACCATACATCACACGGCCATTAGTAAGGCTTGAAGCTCTCCGGGTTAGTGCATCACGTTTCCCTGGCTATTTTTCTCTGCTAGCTAAGTTGAGCTCTGGCACTTGGCTGTTCTTGCTGGACTTCTTGACAATAAGATAAACGACAGTAGAACATCTAATAATAAAGCTAATCGATGGACATCCACTAAGTACTGGAGTAATAGGTTGCTTGAATCTGCTTTGTGTCGTTTGTTTACTTTTATTTGAGAGCTCTATAAATGCTGGACTGATCCACTTGCTGGCATCGTAGTGTTTGTCAAACTAAATCAGACTGCACCTAAAGAAAGATCAGAATTAAAAGCCATATTGTTGTTACTTTAGCTGACTGCTTCTTAGTGAGACTACTCTTAATTGTTCTTGTAATTGGAGGACTGCATCATAGCAGTGCACAGCTATGCATTCATGACAGTGGTTTGATTCACAACTGAATTAGAACTAGTTTTGTAAGACATTGTGGTTTCTGCTCTAATGTTTTGGACACTCCTGAAAGTATGACAATAAGTCATCTCTGAGTGCTGTTGTCTATAACATGGCACCCTTCCCCATTAAGTCCGTGAATGTGGCTGTGCAGGCAATGGCTCCTCCCCTGCTCACTGTTGCAAAGTACATTAGGGTTATTTGATATGATCTTTTGAATGTGTCGTAAATAACTCATCTAGTCCATATTTTGATATAGGGAAGTGAATTAATAGCTTTCTGGATATATTATATGGCAAATGCTGCTTTCATTTTGTAGTGTAGATTTTTTTTTTTTTTTTTGCTAGTCATCCAAATGAATAACTTTTTGAATGGATCGAGTATATACCTTGCAATTAGTGTGCACACTTAGTACCCAGTGCGTTCAAAGCAAAAGGTCCTGTTCTTGAGTGGTATTTTAACTATTTGGTATTTATGTAAAACCCGCCTTGCACTTATCGACTGTAAAATTCCCAGACATTTGTGTTTAACCTTTACATGAAACAAATTGGGAGGGGGTTGTCTGCTTGAGATAGTTCAAGATCGTCACCAATTTTATGTTTAATATCACCAGAGCTTTGGTTCTTCTTGGTAATAAAATGTCTTAGAAAAGATATTTATTGTTAAACTCCCCTAAAAGATGTATCATTTAAAACTAAGAACAACCTGTGCCCCCTTCGTACCCTTTTACAGTTCTATTGCCAGGTAACCTGCCAGCTCTCTCCATGTCACCCTCTTACCCTGAACCCCAACTGTCATATTTCTGCTTAATGTTTCACAAGCCCTCCCGATCTGAATACACGTGGGAGCGTGCATCTACCCTGATTTATTCTAAGGGAGCACCCTACGGCAAGAAACATTGGAATAGTCTGTTTCGAACAATTATTTCAAGGCATCCGCAAAAATTCTTGGAGTGCATTTGAATCATGGCTTCTTTCTTTTAAGAATACATAGTTGTAATTTGAAACGGAACCGTTTTATGAAATATATATATACACACATGAGCCCAAGGAACTATATAAGAGGCTACCACTTAAAAAAAAAAAAAACGCATTAGAAACCAAGTGTGGCCACTAATAATTGATACAGAGGCGACATTGTAAGTGAGCGACATATATTTTCTCCCGACTTGGAAATTAAACATAGAGGCACGTTGAGGGAGCACTATACGATTATATGCAGGTCCCTATGGGTTTTATTTAAATATTTTTCTTTTAAACCATGAGTTTATCAATTTGTCTTGAGAAAGATGGATTCATTTTATACCCATCGAAACGCGTCGACGCCCTTCTAACTACATAATCCGTGAACACGGGCGAGGAAACGAGTGTAAATTGCAAAAACACCAAGTTCCGCGCCTAATACATTGTTATACCACGGATATGTTAAATTTTTAATGACATATGTTGTTTGTCTGTTTTATACTCTCTCCTTTTATTATTGTTTGTCTTTGGTTAATTTATTGTAATTATGAATTGTCTATATGATTATTGTTAGATATTAGGCCTATGATTACATTGGTTTTCTCTATTTATGATTTTGTGAATAAATTCATTATTTATTGCATATTTTGTTTGTTTTTTCCTTATCATTTTCTGTGTTTTATTTACTTGTTTATATATGGTCAAATCCTCTCCAGTTAGAATGAATGAGTGAGTGATTAGAGTGAGGTTTTGCACAGGTCTCCAGTGCGACAGCCTGTTAAGCACGTAGTTTATGGAGCTTGGTCCAAAGGACTCTCTTCCTTTTTTTTCACAAGCCCTCCCACCACAAAAAATTACCAAGTCCTCCTTTTGACCTCTGCTAAATCAACTCAAATTAAGTGTCCTGCTTTATGGCACAAATATACATTTTATTTGCATCCGTCACCATGTTTTGTTAGTTTGAATGGCATTTGTCTTAGCCAAGTTTTAGAATATAGTGATAAGCTGATGCAGTTTGTATTGCTCTGCTTCAATTTCTTGCAGGTAACATTGAAATAGTCATTAAAACCGACCCATCATTCATCTTGAACTTAAGCAAAAACCAAGCCCATTCTAACAGAATATGTACCTAATGTAATCGCTGGTCTATTCTTTCAAACAAGGCAAGAGTTTTGAAATGCGGCTGACACCAAATGCTGGCTGTGTGCTTACTCAGTCACTAGGGGCCAGATGTACGACCATCGGTATCAGAGCGCTGTACAGCATTGTAGTAATCAATTATACAGAACATAAGGAAGGTATAACATTAGTATCATTGGTGCAATTTAGCGCTAGGAGGAAAGAAAAATGCAACAAAACATCTTACAATCAACAGTTGATGCAGTTAAAGGGGTTGTCTAAGATTGGAACAAAAAGAAGGGAAAAATATGTCCTAGAACATCAGTGAAAAATATTTCAAGATTTTGGTTATAAACAGAAGGCACTAACATGATCAGCTCTTTAACGTTCGTTAATTAGTAGCCTTTTAACCGTTTTTTTAAAGGAAGTAGTTGAAGGATTTGATCTGATCTCTGTTGGTAAGGAGTTCCAAAATCTTGGAGCAAGACCGGAGAACGCACAGTTGTACGATATATATATTTTTTTTAATCTTGGAGGTTTCAGGAGAAGGGTGGACGTACTTCTGAGGTTCCTGTTAAAGCCCGATAGTTCAAGTTTATTAGCTAGATAGTATGGGGTATTGTAGTGTATGGCTTTATGAGTCAGACAGGTTATCTTGAGTCGTATTCTTGCTTCAATGGATAGCCAGTTTAGCTGCAAAAGGTCGGGTGAAATGTGATCAAATTACTTAGAACCCGTTAAAAGCCTGGCCGATGCATTCAATGTGGCCCGGAGAGGAGCCAAGCTAGCTTTGGGAAGTCCTGCGAGGGTCACCAGCCCGTATTCCAATCTTGGGATAATCGGGGATTGAACCGCCGGTTTGAGATCTTCGGGGGGGGGGGAGGAATGGTTTGATTTTCTTCAGTTTGTTGAGTTGGAAATTGGCTCCCCTAGTAGTAGCACTGATGTGTGCCTGCATGTTTAGGTGTTTATCCAAGGTGATGCCTAAAGATTTGGCAGAGTCTACAACGTGAGGTTGCAGTTCAGAGCAGTTAGGTGTTTAATCCATTCTAAGGTAGGAACTGCGTGATTAGGTGGGGTGATTAACAGAAATTTAGTTTTGAGTATTTAGTAGGAGATGATTCTGAGCTAGCCATTGTTGTGTTTAACATTTTTATGTCCTCTTGCGAGGAGATCTTCAGGTACAGTTGAGTGTCATCCGCATACATGTGGTATTGGTTGTTGGCTCTGTTCAAAATGACTGCAAGAGGTTCCATAAATAGATTGAAAAGAGTGGGCGAGAGCGTAGAACCTCGAGGGACTCCAATAAGGACAGGTGTACTGGAAGCGAGGGCATGATTAACTTTGATCCTTTGCGTGCGGTTGTGAAGGAAGCAGGAAAACCACTTTAGGACCGGGCCTGACAATCCCATCCTATGTTGTAGGACATCCATCAAGTTTTTGTGTTTGATGGTATCGAAGGCTGAGGACGGGTCTAGAAGGATCAATAGACAAGAGACATTTTGGTTGATGGCTCTCACTGCGTCATCAACAATGTGAGTGCCGTTTCGGTGCTGTGCCCCGCTCTGAATCCTGACTGATGGGAATCCAGGAGTTGATATTTCTCAATATGTTTGCATAGCTGAGTGAACGCATTTGTCAAGCAATTTTGTTAGTCCTGCTGCTGGTGATAGGTCGGAAGTTGTTTGGATCTGATAAGTCCGCATTGGGCTTCTTGGGGATGGGAGTAACTTGCCTAGATTTTAGGCAGTCTGGAATCTTTTCCTGTAAGAGAGATTCATGAATGATTCATGAATGATCCTGGACGGATCCAACAGCGGGTGAACAGCCGAGATTAAATCTTTATAGAGCTTGGCGGGGAGAGCATCGCCAAAATGGTTTGAGGGTTTGATGGATGCCATGTTGCGAAGTAACTCAGTGTCTGGTAGGAGAAAACTGCTCCGAGAGGCGTTGTTCTTGAGGTCCAAAGGCGAATGTTCTGCCACCTCTCCTGCTCCTGCCGGCAGTATCTTGGATAGCAAAGTTGGGGTAGTGTGTAATAGCTCCAGCTCAATTTTCATAGTTTTTTTTCAGCGAAGTGAGCTGTAAAATCATCACCACTAGGGAGCAGGGATAACTAGAGTCGAGCTCTGGTTAGAGGATTGGTTAGATTGTTCCTTAATGAGTGCGAAGAGTTATTTTGGTCTGTTTTTGGCTCTATCCAGTTGAAGTCTGAAATGATCGGTTTTCGCCAAGCGTATGTGTTTGTTGTAGACGCTTCCCATTTTCCTCAGTTGAGAGAGAGATTTGAGGTGGAAGGTGATTTTCTCCAGAGTCTCTCCGAGAGTCTTAGATTGCACCGTTCATCATTTAAGGCACCATTAAACCATGGTTTAGAGTTTGAATGGGATCCTTTTGAGCTGTTTCAGAGCAACAGAGTCAAGAATGTTAGAAAAAGTGTTAATGTAATGCTCCGAAAGATCATCAAGGTTGGTTAAATCTGGGGGGGGGGTTGTAGTCTATTTTTAGTGATTGAGGTTATCAAACTAATGTCGAGGTCTCTCATATTGTGAGTCATTTGCTTCGCTTTAAGGGGTTGTCCCTGTCTACCCAGTCCCTTGTCTAATATGAGGAAGGGAGTTTGAAAATGGTCAGACCAGTCACAGGGTAGGATTTCTCCTATTTGTATGAAGTTGTCTTTGGCAATGATGAGGTCTAGTGTGGCGCCTTTATTGTGAGTAGGGCCTTTACAGAGCTGTGAGAAATTGAGGTCAGAGAGGAAAGTCTTAAAGGAATAAACAACTGGATCGTTTGAGTCATTCCAATGAAGGTTGAAGTATCCCAGTAATATGACAGGGTTGATTGGAGCTAATCTCCATAATTTGCTCTGTGAAGACTAGATTGTCACCAGGAGGGTGATAGAGCGAGTGTAGCACACAAACCTTCTTGTCTTTGTTCCAGATTTCAGAGACTAGCTGTTCACAGGAGGGTAAGACAGTACTGGATGATTGTTTTACTCTGAGGTTAGAGCGATGAATGCAGGCAATGCCCCCTCCTGTTTTATCTAGTCTATCACTTCTGAGTATGGAGTAGTCGGGAGGTATTGAGATGTCAAGAATTGGTGAGGAAGTATCATTGAACCATGTTTCAGTGATGATCAGGAGGTCCAAGTTACGTGCAATGATTAGATCAGAAATATCAGCTGCATGTTTCACAGCTGATCTACAATTGAGAAGCATCGAGTTGATGTGCAGGTTAGATGTGACCACTTCCTGAGTTGACGTGTTTTTATGACGTAGGTTCCCTATGTTCAATTTCCTTCGATTAAGGCTCGGTTCCCTATCCGGGTCAGCAACGATGGAGGAGATGTTTTTAGAGTCGCAGTAAGACCCAAGCAAGGTGAGAATGTCTTCATCAGATAAGTGAGGTGGGGGTCTGTGGGGCCGAGAGTGGTGGTTGAGTAGAGGCCTCGAGCTCCAGCGAAGATAGGAGCATAATGAGGTAATGCCTTTGGTAGAATAAATCTGCCGTGGGTTGTGGATATCATTCCTCATCGTAGGGGGTGAAACCCAATGCTTCTGTCTTCAAGGAGAGCTGCAGAATGCTTTGCACCAACTCTTTGACTACGGAGATATCATGCTTGAGGTCATCAATCATCTTCTCAAAGCCATGATTGTTCAGGCAGTTATTCGCCAGAGTAGCCCATTCTGTAGGGTTAGGATCCACTTTTGTAGGGTTACTAGAGGTTTGGGTGGGACCATTGGCACAGATACATAGGGAGATAGGGTCAGACTCGGGATGGGGATCCGAGCTAGGAGTGGGAATAGGGAGAGATGGAGTGGAAATAGGCGGAGTAGAGGGTAGTGAGGCGTGTTGTGATAATGTGGGTGATTGTCTGTCATTGGTCAATGTACCGGTTGCACCAACAAGGTTCCTTGCCCTGAGATTGGAGGATACAGTGCATAAGGGGTGAGTATCAAACCCAACCTATTAGGGTTGGTAGGGTGGTCATCACTCCCGTTATTGGAACGAATGTGTGATATAGGGGATTGTGGATAGGAGGTGAGGCCATGTAGAGGAGGCAAATTGGAGTGGATAGTAATAAGGTAGGAGGTACTCAGGTCAGTTTCAACTTCCTCTGCACAATAAAGACGTGCGTTTTCCAGGTTCGTAGTGTGGGGGTTTGGGATGGTATCTGTTAGGTTGGGTCGTGCTGTGGGGAGCGTGTTGACAGACAGGCGCTTGGGCAGTAGGGAGGAGGGACCTTCCATCACCTCTGGATCTGAGCCAGTGAGTGGAACATTTTGACTGTCGGTGGAGGTGTTTGGGTTAGTTAGACTGTTCTTGAACTTCAAAAAGGCATAATTTAATAGCTTGAGGTTCAGGTCCGAAGCTTGAATAAGGACATTACCATTATTGTAAAGGGAGATAGTCCGCTCCGCCATAAGGGCGTGGATGGATTTGTCGTTAAACAAAAAACATGTGGAGTTTTGGTCAGTTTGGAACGCAGCATAGAGGTGAGGGTCTTTCTCCACTGCGCTCTTCTGTTGGTGTAGAAGATGTGATCTGTCACTATAGTGCCTTTATTTGAGATATATGTATCCGATATCAATGTTTCGGGCCATCTCTTGAGGATACTGTGCTTAAAGGTCGTCTTAGCCGTTAATGATAGGTTGGGGTGGCTAGATAATCTTCACTGAGTTTTACGCCAGATTGGACAAAGGGGTTAGAGGCGAGATAAGTATTGTGTGCCATAATAACAGAGGAGCGTCGTAGGCAGTAATAGGCATAGATTAAAGGTGTAGTCGGTGTAGAAGTCAGAGATTAAAAAGAGCCCAGAAGTTTGGGATGTAGCCAAATTAGTAGGGGGACCTGGTAGAGATATTTCGAACCGTTAAGTAAGATACTGAAACTCCGGTGCTAGGTGTGGGGGAGAAAGGTGAAAAAGATCACTCCAAGATGGCCACCAAAAGTTATAAGTGGAGCAAGCGCTTTCTCTATCCTTGGATTACAGAGCATGGAGCAAGCTCATTTCTCTTTCCATGGATTGGAAAGTGTGGAGCAAGCAGAAGCAACAGTTTGGAACCAGCGTGACCCCAGGAGTTCAACCACAGCCTGCGCATCCCTCCTCATCAATCAGCTGAGGTCAGCATGTTCTTTTTGAGCTTTTCACCGTGTCGGTGGATGTTTAATACCTAGGGTGTGGCGGCCATGTTGAGGTCAGGCATACAGATGACCAGGAGTCCCACCTTTGGTGCCAAAATGCCTCAATCAATCATCAATGCACCTCTCACTAAAACCCCTATGCGCCCCTTTAGTGTCCTTGCAGCAAACCAACCAGCCATTACCTGCACAAGTGTTTTGATCGAGTTTAGAGCGGCCGACATGTTGGAATCGGGCATCGGTCCTCCTCGAGTGTACCGAGGCTTCTTACCGCATTGTTATTCCTCAAATGCGGGGGTGGGGGTGGGGGGGGGAATCCTGGTCGTGGGCGGCATATAAGTGATTATATCTTCCCGCTGCTGGGGGCCAGCTCACGATGGAGAGCACAGTGACTCCGCTGGCCAATCTCCCTCCTCCAGGACCTCTTCAGCGCCGGCGGATAGGATCATCGGTCTACAATTCCACCGCCTTGCTCGAGAGTCCCCACCGATCAGTCTCCCCGTAGTTTTCAGGATCCAGTAAGGCAATCTTCCCACGGCAGCAGCACTTCTCGAAAAACACGAGTCCCAGCTTCCAGTGCAACTTCAGCATTTACATCAGCATCCCCAGGGGCCCGGGTATTCAGTTCCAGCCACGCTGCGGGACGAGGGTAATGAATTGCTGCAGAGTTGATCAGGCCGGCAGCAACTCCAGTTATCAGCTCCACTTAGAGTCAAGATGCTCCGCTCAGCAACAGAGTCATCTGGGACCACCGTCGTCTCAGGAAGGACCCTAGGTAGGTTTTTATCATCTTCTTCTTCTCCTAGTTTAATATAGCTAGTTGAGTTCCGAAAGAGATACTCCGTGTGGGTATGTCGTCTCGCTGGGTGGACGGGGGCATAAACAGGGATATTCACAGAAAGTGATCCCCAGCCCCGGAGCTTCTTAGGTGAGCGCCAGCTCGGCGTCCATCTTTTCCATCCAGTAATGGCTGGCCCTTCCAGGTATGGTGGCCTGCTGGGCTAAGCAGATCTTCATATCTTGAACTACTTCTAAATAAATCTGTTTTTTTTCTTATGGAGTCCTTTATCCTTAAAGGAAAACTGGATGTAATACATTTTTTTTTTTTTTTTAAATGAAACTAAAACGTTTATATTTTCTAAGGGCAGGTAGTGATCCCTGGGACCACTGCCTGCCCCTAAAAGTATTTTCCCCTGCATTCGCAAAGGGGAAGGGGTGGGTAAGGGGTCCCCCTGGGATCCCTTCCCATTTGCGAGTGCTTTACCACCCTCTTAAAGAGGGCGGTAAATTGTGAGTGTTTTGCGACCGCAGTTGCGGTCTGACTCTGTTAGGAAGGGACGGCCTTGGAATTCCCCTTCCTAATAGCGACTCTTAATTCCTATCTAGAGTCGCAAAAACATTGAGACTCGCTAAATAGGGATTGTACATGGCACTATTGGATTGTGCATGCGCAAACGGGTCGCAAACCTGTTGGCGCATGCAAAATTGAGTAGTACATCTGGCCCTAGAAGTTTGGGGCTGCCAATTGGATGTTCCTATATGTGTTTATATCGTCCCTACTGCAGAGATTTAATCACATTTATGGAAGAATGGTGTTAGATTAGTTAATCTCCAGCGATGGTGTAGAACCCAAACTCTGTTTCTTGGAATCCATGTTTGAATTTTGAGAAGCACTCTTATTCCGCTGGTTTGTCCTAAGTGTGTGGTCTTCTAGGCTTAAACCCCTGATAAACCTACCTAGGTTGAAGGTTCACTTTGCTAATATGGAATGAACAGCTAAATATTTAGTTTTCTTCTGTTTGTTAAATTATTGTTGTTCAGATCAAGTACTACTTTTGACATGAGGAGGGTAGATATACATGATGCCCAATTTACAAAGGTAACTTACCCTTTTGAGTAAGTTTAGCCTTTTTTTTATCATTAATTAATCTTTCTATTTAGTTTTATAACAATACAGTGATCAGTAAAGAACATCCAAATATATAGATTGACACACCATCACAATGTTTATCCAGCAGTCTGCAGACAAAATCAGGTCCAGAGTTGGTGCCATTAATCAATCTCATCCCACATTGCGGAATCATTTCATGGACATCCTCGTGCTATATAAAGTGATTTTTTTTCCAGCGTCTGCACATACATCCATTCCCTTTGTCAATTCTGCAATTGTTGGAGGAGTAAGTATTATCTAGCGCTTGCAATATCCCTTTTTGCCACTAGTAGGCCTATGGAAATGAAATGTTTGATGCCCACGCCGGACTCCTCCTATACACTGTATGGCTTTCCTGGGGTTCGGGGTGAGTGTTTACCCCATGATTTTAGTAATTGTGTTGTGTATCCTGGTACACATAAGAGGAGGGGAGAGGGTAACGGAATCACCTTCTCCGCACCCATAGTTTATACTTTTACACACCAAAAGGAGTAGGGAGTAATAAAAAAGTCTCTCTAGTGGTGGCACATGCTGTGTGTCTTTTAATACTGCCCTCACTCACACAGTTGTGTGACATGCTTCATCATAGGGCTGCTACAAAACACCCCGGCGCAGCCAACGCCAGGGGTGAAGCAATAGGGTGGGGAAAGACAAACGCAACACAAAAGAGAGAACCAATGAATTCAAAGGTGACTGGGAATGCCGGAAGTGAAAGTGCAGTGTGGTGTAGGTTAAAACTAGCTCGGAGGTGTCGCTCTGCCTATACTTTATTCCTGGACCATCCGTCCAGGGTTCAAAACGTGAAGGATGGTGGTGATTGGGAGATGGAATATGCTCCTTACACCCCTCCTTACTACCAGGTAGTTGACAAGTTTCGGCCTTGTGTCTGTGCCCCTCAATTGGGGTCACGCCGGCCTTCTTCAGGATTCTGCTGGTCCCAGTGTATCCGTGTAACTCTTTTCGAGGTAACAGGGTGTCAGGACCCCATGTCCTTTATCGGAGGTAGTCTCTCTAGAATAATCGTGATTTGCGAGTTTCACCCTAAGTCAGGTTAGAAATGGCGGTAGGCAAGGAGAGACCCCCTGTAGTCGCACTTACTCCAAGGGCGGTGCTCCTCCCATCAGTTGCTCGCCTGCTCCCGCCGTGTAGGTCTATCCTGTATCGTGTATCCTGGTCCAGTATATGGTAATGAGAAAGCACCTCCAAACCATGTGGAAGAAACCATCACCTTCTGTAGAACATCTCGGACCATGGTTGTCAGTTTAGTATTTGATTTCCCACAGTTTATTTGGATCATAATATGTTGAATAAAAAAATTTAAATTGTATTGGATGAAGCCTGCCTGATATTGCCAGACATCATGCTGCCATTTTAGCTTATTACCATTCTTTGCCAGTCAGTGGACCAATGTCTTGAGTCCAGTGGGATTGAGTTGTATGTAAGAATCTGGGCCATGGAGTACCAGTGATCGTAAACTCGACTGAACCTTTTATTCCCCCAGGCCTTCCATTGAAATTTGGGGTTCAATTGAATTAAATTCTGTTACATGTTGTAGGAGTGAAGTATGGTGTGCCGGAGCAGAGCGGAGCTGTAGATAATGGAAAAACTGTTTTATGTCATTAAAATTCTGTTGGTTAACTCTGAAAAATACTTTATGTGGTTATTGGACCACATGTCTCTTATTTTGGAATACTGATAAAGTCCCATCCACTGTGACCCCAAAGCCTGGAAATTTGGGGTACCCAAGATCTATTAGAAGGCGTGTTTCATTAGTAATGGTCACGTGCTGCTCGATGTATTTTAGGCTGTTGTGCCTGTAAATCAAAGCTGCTGAGTGGCATCTGGCTTCCCCTTTGGTTCCAGTGTGTCATATAGGATGTTCTCTAGGTCTCATGTCTACAGGATGGCATGTTTTAGGCTGTATGTCATGTCATTACGGGCTGCAACTATCCAATCATTAATTAAGATTTGTTTTGACGGCCTGTAGTAGTATAGTCGCATGTCCGGGATTCGCAGTCCACCATTGAAGGCTGTCTGTACGCATGTGGCAAGAGACTCGCTGTTGTTCAGCCACCCATACAAACTTGGGTAGAGCTCTATTGTTTTCGTGGCAGAAGGAAGGAGGAATGGTGTTAGGGAAGATCTAGAGGGTGTATAAAAAGCGGGGTAGTGCCATTTTGAACAGTCCTCTCCGACCCGCGATTGAGATGGGGAGCCCTTCCCAGGTCGTGAGTTCCCTGTGTGTGCTGTGGAGCAAAGAGGGATGTTAAAAGCTCCATTATAATTGCTGATTAATAGTGAACTGTATTTAAAGGGTCCTGTTATTATTAGAAGGGGGGGGGAGGGAAACCTCCTAGGTTGCTGGCCAGGTTCCCGCAATATCCCCTTACCGAGATTTGTTGAGGTTTAAGCGTAGGCCAGAGGCCTCGTCGTGTATACATACGATGTGTCGCAGTGTGTGGACAGCTTGTATATAGACCAACAAATCATCGGCGTAAAGGGAGACTGGATCCATTCCGCTAGGGGCTCGGCCGCTAGCGCAAAGAGAGGTGGGAAGAGGGGCTACCCTGTCTCCTGCCTCTTTTGCGTAGAAACTGGAAAGATAGCACCACATTTACCCTGACTCTCACCCATGGCTGACAGTATAGAGTTCTGACTAACTGTAGGAAGCGAGGGCCAAAGTTAATTCTGCAGAGGATGTGAAACATGAACGGCAAATTGACCGAGTCAAATGCTTTCTTAAAATTGATTAGCGAAAGGCCTGTTTCTTGTCGTTCATCTGTTCTGTCCCGGATTAGTTGGATAGTAAGGCTGAGTGTCTGGGTACAGAACAAAACAGAGTTGACATGGCACACATCCCTGTGTGCCATGCCCACAACACACACTGCCCTGGTATACATCAGCCACCCCTCTAGCTGGGTGCCCTGTGCCAGTGGTGTGGGTACAGGTGCATGAGCCCTGTGCCCCTACAGTACCCAGGTCCATTCCTGGTCACTGTAAGTGCAGTGCTGCCATTCAAGAGTATATGGTGCTGGAAGATTGTCAACACGAACTCCGCAGCACCATGATGGCAACACTGAAGACTGAGAAGTTTGGTATCAAACTTCTCAGCACATTAAACCCGCACTGATGCCAGTGCAGGATTTAATGTACAATGCACGACAGAGGGCAGCTTAGAGATGCCCCCTGAACCTAACCTACAATTCACGTCTGGTCTGAGGGGCTGCCTAGGCTGCCACACAGCAGACATGTTGCTGGACCCCTGGGTAGAGAACCATCCGCTCTCCTGGGCCTGCAACAATGCACCTCCTGGGCGAGGTGCTAGGTCTCCTCCCCCAGGATGGGCAGGGGAAGCTTCAAAGGCTTGCCGCCTTTGTGAGCTTCTCCAGACCACTTGCCTGTACTCAGCAACTGGCCCCTACTGGTTCTAAACCCCCACTCTGGCGGGAAGACTGGCCGGAAACCCCAAAGAAGGAAAGGGGATGTGCCAGCCTCTGCCAACTCCACCCCTCCGGTAGGGAAGGCGAGGTGAAGCACATCTCCGGGCTCTCACCATCTTGAAGATGGGAAGCCCTGCCCAATCAGGACCAGGCTACTGCCCCCCTCCCACAGGAGAGTGGGTAGGATAGGGGGTGTACCCACCCCAGGGCAGGAACCCATTGGTCCCTGCCCTTTACCTACCCGTAACACCCCTAAATTCGGTTTTTAGTGGCACCCTGAACCTTCCTTCCTCCGAAACAGCAAAGAAGATCAAGAAGCAAGAAGACCTGCCGTGCAGCTGCTAACAAGAGGAAGGCACCAACTGCTTTGGCCCCAGCCCTACCGGCCTGTCGACCCTTGAACCGTCTCCTGCTAAATCTCGGCATCTCCCGTGGCCAGCAACCCCACAAACCCCTGAGGACCTGGCTACCTTGTGACTCTAAGCATCTGGGACTCCCACAAGCAGTGGTACTGCTCAAAGCAAGTAACTGACCCCTGGCATCAGCCAGGATCCGCGAACCCTGCACACACTGCACCCGCCAAGCCTGGCCTGTACTGGAGTGGACAAAGACCACGAGGACGTCCCCCTGGCGACTGTGACCCCGAATCCAGCACCCAAGGACCCACCTCAATGCTCCTGACGACTCCTGTAGCCTCAGATCCAGGGACCCCCCCCCAACCGCGATCAACAGAGGTTAAGATTTCCTGACACCAAAAGGCAACCTGGCGCCCTGCGGCCCCCCGTGCCCAACTCCTGGGTACCTACCTAGCCTCCAACTACCCAACTTACCTCTCGAAGTGGTGGTCACACCTCAAGCATCTTCGTCCCTGAGCTTGCAGCCTTTGTTTGTTCATGAGCTTCTCCATTGCAATCCATTGTGCGCCCGATGGCTCAAAAGCACCCTGCACCCAGCCGCCAGAGTGGCCCTGGCAGTGCAACTTCTACTCTAACCTACTAACCCATTTGCCCCGAGCAACTGACCAGGAGCCCCGCTCCCAGAGCCACGTGGCCTGATAGCCAGCAGCCACCAACCACAGGCCCCCTGCCTCCCATAGGATAACATTGGCCTAACTCGCTCTGCACCTGGCTTCCCCTGTGCCGCTGAGGGTGTAACAACTGTACTTACCTGACCCTGGGAGACCCCTGAGTCTATGCCCAGAACCTCAACTCTGCCAGTCGAGTACTTACCCAAAAGTCGATAACTCACTGTTCTTCCATAGGGTAACATTGGCTGGTTTAACTTGAAAATTCTGGAGTTTCTAAACTTTAAAATATACACCTAAAA
Source organism: Triturus cristatus (assembly GCF_964204655.1). Classification (NCBI taxonomy): domain Eukaryota; kingdom Metazoa; phylum Chordata; class Amphibia; order Caudata; family Salamandridae; genus Triturus; species Triturus cristatus. The sequence goes on from NC_140588.1 coordinate 928,473,783, forward strand.
TCAACCGAGTAACGAAAACGAAAATACTCACCTGCTATCAGGAAAGATCCCAGTGCTGGATCTTGGTGCCCAGCACTGACCCTGAAAAGTAATTACAACCATAATTACCGCTAACTCAATTTTCTTCCATAGGAAACCATTGACTGTGTTTCTGTGAAAGTTCTTCTAAGTGTCGATTTTTGCAAACTACAAATATTCTAGGGTGAACTGTGAAAACGTAATTACTTACCTGTTTTAGATAGATGTCCCAGTGCTGAACCTAGGAGCCCAGCACTGGCTTACAAAAGTAACGAGAATCTACTTTACCTCTAACTTGAATTGTCTTCCATAGGAAATCATTGACTGTTTTTCTGTGAAATTTCTTGTCAATTTTGCACATTTACAAATATTCGTAAAAAATCGCCTGTATAACCTAAACACATTCTCTCAACTGCTTACAGGTGGTACACTTGTGCTGGATCCAGGATCCAACACTGAACTAGAAAAAGTAACAACAACCCCACTTAGCTGCTAAGTGAATTTCCTCCCAAAAGATAACATTGGTGATTTTATTAGAAAAAGTTTCTAGTGTCAACTTTTAAAATACCAAAATATTGCTTAAAAATCACAACAGTAACAAACTTATTTACTCACCTGTTTCCAAGAACTGTCCCAGGACTGAATCTAGGATCCAGTCACGGAGTTAGAAAAGTAATCCTAAAAGTAATCAATTGCATTTACTTAGAAATTCCCTTTGAGCTCAATGTATAATTGTGTTTGAATTGTGTTGCCAATTGCAACAAACTGTAACTATTCATTCAAAAGTCTATTGCCTATTGCAAAGTATTTAACTAAAGCATCTCCTTCTGAGAAAGTATATTTTGATACCTATTGTTGGTTCTAAAATAAAACAACCATATATTTTTATATACAAACCATTGGCCTAGAGTTCAGTTATTGAGTGTGTGAGACCATTTGCTGACTGAGTGTGTACAACAAATGCTTTACACTGTCCTCTGATACTGCCTTACTGCTCGACCAAGCTACCACTTTAGAGAGTAAGGTTATATCTAACTTTAGCCTCTGCCAAACCTCTGGGGACTGTGGATTCTGTGCACACTGTACCTATTTGGGAACAGTATATACAGAGCCACTTTCCTACACTAGCTTTAAGATGGATAACGGGTGATAGGACCCGAGTATTGCCTTGCATATTTACCAATTTTTCAGAGTGTAAAGTTGAACGTTTTTCCCAATTCTATGGGAAAGTCATCACTACCAGGAGTTTTCCTGGTGAGTGGTTGATATACTGTCATTTATTTCCAGGCGTGAGATTTGTGTATCTATATTCCAGATCATTGAGGTTATTCTCACTACACGCAAATGTCTCCTGATATTGTGTATTCATGTCTTCCAACATATGACGACAAGACAACAGTCCTAGGCACCCTCGCATGCCGACTCCCCGCCCCCGCTTGTGCTCCATCTTCTGAAACACCACAGCAGACTTCAACGTGCCCCTAGCCTAGACTCTTAGGACTGCATCTTCCCAGGAGACCTACATTTCCACATTGATGACGACACTGCACACCTCAATAGTATGAGCAGCCTTGGATTGTCCCAGATTATTATATATATATATATATATATATATATATATATATATATATATACACATACACACCCCATAGGACACTGCTGGACCGCATTTTCACCTCCAGCCCTTGAACCGCCATCCCCAAGACTACCAGCACTCCCCATCAGAGGTGGAAGAAAATCTCAGACTAGTTGAATGGGCTCACTCAACACCTCAAACCCCGCTACTGTCACTAACCTCGAACAGAGTGTTCAACTTCAACACCTGGATAACCAATTATACCTACAGTATTCAAGCATCAAGAGCAACATCCAGAGAAAATCCTCTAAAAAGGCCAGTTGGTACACCCAAGAACGACTAACAGCGAAACTACATCAAACAGCTGGAGACACCTTTGACGAGGCAGTCTTCAAGACCTCACTCAACTGCTTCCACTGCCTGCTGAGATGCAACAAAGAAGACTTCCATAGCAGCATGCATCGAAACCAGCGCCAGCAACACCAAGGACCTTCATAATATTGTTGAGGAATTCTCCAACCTGGCTGCCAGCGAAGAAAACTTAACACCCTCAAGAGCTGTGCAACAACCTTGTCTACTTCTTCCACGACAAGATCGCAACCATATACAGAAACTTTCAACCCTAACCCACACATAGGGACTTCAACAGATACCCCATCTCAGCAACCAACACGAACCCCAGACAGACCACCTGGAAACTGCTCACCACCTCCCCCATGAAATCCATCCACCTGGGAGCTCCCACACCCTTGTGCCCACACCACTTCTTAAACCTCGGAAACCACATTATTGGCAATGAACTCGCCACCCTGATTAACACCTCCATCCCCATCGCAACATATTTTGCGATGCCTGGATACATGCCGAAGTCCGACCACTACTCAAAAAACCCTCTGACACCAGCGCAGGGGTGTGGAATTTAATAAAATAGCTACTTTTCCATGAGGCATGTTGCTTCATAAATCTATTTGTCCTGTAAAAAAAAAAACTCCACTTGTCCCTTTGGTGCCATGTAGTGCAGTGACAAATTATGGCAGACATCTCATTGTATAAGAGCTCTGATATAGCCTATCTGATTATGCCAGGGTTCCTACCATAGTAGTGTTTGAATACTTGCAATCCCCTTATGTTGCCATGTTTCCGCAGATCTACATACTGGGGCTGAAGGTAGGGGTAAGCAATACTTCCAGGGTTAGAATGCCCTTTTGAGTCTGTGCTAACCTACTAACTTGCATATTTTAAGGGTTTTCAACAACTCTTCTCTAATCTTTTCCCATACTGAGAAATGTTGGAAATTTGCTCCTGACAATGGCAGACGTAAACCTTCTTCCAGAGTTGGGGAAAAAAAAGTGGTTGGAGAGAAAATGAACTTGCAAACGCCCAGTTTTTCGCATGAGCAAATCTACACATGCATATTTGCTCATGCTAAAATGCAGTTCACAAATATTTTCTAGGAGTACCATTTCTTGTCCTACTTCTGTAAATTCTTGGGAACTCATGAAAGCCGTATAGCTGCACTTAATGCAAGGACATATACCATGGATGCACTTTTGAGACTTTCTTTAATAATTGGGCCCCTAATTTGGTCTGGCGTTGACCATGACCTTTGGCATTTATTAAAATCCTGTCTCTCGCTCGCTCTCTATCAGCTGGCTTCACTTTGAGGAACAGCATTCTCCTCTTTCACAAGGATCATATTGGCATGCAAAGTAGTTTTGTTCAGTGCCAGTAACTACTGTGGCAGTGTGTTTTTTTTGTGTGACCAAAAATGTTTTTGCTTTTGCCAATGTTTGTTATAATAGTGAGGAACCTGCAGCTTCCACACGAATAAGGTTTTACAACAACTATGCCAAAACAAGTTACACATTGACAAAAATAAAAAGCTGGCCACCAATTTCAGAGCTACTGGCTGTACCAATGCTCGTTTATTGTTGTTTCCCATAATCTTATTGAAACTGGTTACACAAATTTTCAATTATGAATATTTTGGGTAAAAACTAGCATGCATCACCATATGTGACTAAATGATGCTGCAAAGAAATGGTACCTAAAATTTTACAGTAGTTTAGCGACATGTATTTTTCCTGCTTTTTTTTTTTATATGAACATTTTATTTTGAAAGCAAAGAATCATCAATCTTGCTTTCAAGCTTCTGCAAATATTTGCATAAAATCAGAGTATTCTGGGGGTATTACACATAGCCTTATATTGTTAAACTTAGTAAACGTGTGGACACATTTTCATACTAGAACCACGGGCAGTAGTGCAGTCAGAGCTTACATCTACTTAGAGCACTCACCCTAATAATAAAGGCTTTCAATGAATGAACCATAAATACAAGTTTGAGCAGCATTAACATATGTACAAAAATATTACCTTCCCTGATCCCTAATGTGGTACTGCAAATTGGCAGCCAAAGCGTATGTGCTGCAGGGGGTTGTGCTTACTTGTCCAAAGGACAAAATACATATGAACACTTGTTGCCCTTGACCCCAAACAATATGTCTTGGCCGTCGGGCTATAGGAACTCCACATCCTTGCCAGCGAACTCAAAAAACACATGCCAATCTCCCGTCTCCTATTTCCTGCAAAGGTACTGGAAAAGATAATCAGCCGGCATCTGACACACTTTGAGCAGAACCAGCTACTCCATGCCTCCCAATCTAGCTTCCGCAGCAATCGCAGCACTGAAACCCCACCCTTATCGCAGCCACCGACAACAGTCCAACCCTCCTTGAATGTGGAAAAACAGCAGCTCTAACCCTGCTCCAACCACTCGGCAAGCCTTCAACACCGTATCCCACCACATGCTGATCTAAAGATATTGCCATCCAAGGGGATGCTCTCAGATGGATCGCCTCCTTCCTCACCAGAAGAACCCAGAGGATCTACCTCCCATTTTTCACCTCCATACCCAAGGAGATCACCTGCTCAGCCCCACTCTTCAAAGTATATATGCCCCACTGGCCAACCTTGTCAGGTCCCATGGTCTTCACATAATGTTCTACACAGATGACACCTGACACATCCTCTCAATCACTGATGACCCCACCACCACCAGAACTAACTTCCACAGATGCTTGACAAGCGTCACTGACTGGATGAAGAACAAATGCCTGCAGCGGAGCACAGACAAGACGGAAGAACTGATCTTCGGCAACACATGGAATGACTCCTGGTGGCTATCAGACCTACGTCCTGCACCCACTCTGTCTGACCAATACAGAAACCTCTGAATCCTCATTTACAACCATGAAACCACAGATCAAGCCAGTCTCCGTCTGCTTCCTCACTCTGAGCATTCAATGTAAGATCTCCAAGTTGCTACGCCTACACATGAGGGACGCACCCCGACACAGGCCCTCATTACCAGCCGACTGGACTTCGGCAACACCCTCTTTGTAGGAATGGCTGCGCACATCCTACAGAGACGACACCCCCTACAGAATGCCGCAGCCAGACTAATCCTCAGCCTTCCCAGATGAACCCTCATCACACCTCACCTCAGGCGACTCCACTGACTCCCCATACAGAAAAGTTGCCAATTCAAGCTGCTGACCCACTAACACAAGGCTCTACACAACCAAGGACCTGCCTACATTAACCGCCACCTGAACTGCCACCAACCACGAGAAAACTATGCTCTGCCTCCCTTTCACATGCCCATACTCCCCGCATCTACTGAAGCATAAGTGGAGGGTGCTCCTTCTCCCACATTGCAGCAAAGACCTGGAACAGTCTCCCCACGCAACTCAGGACCATCTCCTGACTTCAGGAATTGCAAATGGCACTCAAGACCGCCTGGATACCCTATCAGGTGATTAGCCACGCTTTATAAATCCTGATTGATTGAAATATACAGGTGTTCATAACAAGAGGCAAATTCCTCATTAAACTATGATTGGGTCTGACAGACTAGTCTGGTCGGTTTGGGGGCGGGGGTTTGTACGTCATTGCAAGTAAGTCTGGCCAGATATGTCACCCTGTGGATCACCTGTACCTAGATATTTATTGCCATCGTGGGAGCTTAGACTCGTTTGTCTGTGGTGTTTATTAATGAGATTTTTTTTTTCTCCTAGAGGCGGGCTCTAGGTTCCTCCTTGCTAAATCGGGTAGATCTGCCTCTAGTGTGTTTGGCTGAGCATGTAATTCTCCTCGGACTCCTGTTGTGTTTTTTAATATATTACTCTGCATGTATATTTTAAAGGCTTTCTCATTTGTTGCACTTGTTAGCCGTGGACCTCCATTCATGGAAAAATTTGAAATTACGTGTGCTATTATGTTTATGTAAAGTGCACCTTCTAACGCTGTGGGTAAATGATTCCATTTTGTTGGGAGGCTGGGGGTTATGGTTCGTTGTGTTGCTGTTAGTAAATGGTTGTGCTCTGGCTAGGTTTTCTGAGCGGAGTATTCCCACTTGTGAGCGGTGTGATGAGGAACTTAAGTGTGGAGATTTTGAATGGGCAATAGTGAGAGTATTTCCTGCCATGGGGATTATCTATTCTCCACACTTCAATAAAGCGCCAACCCACTGCCGATTCTGGTTTTTTTAGGTCTCGCTGAGCCAGCGCTTTAGCGCTGCTCTGGCGAGAGCTATAGAAAGCGGGATTTGGAAGTGCAAACAGGCCGCCAATTACAGTGCATGTGCGCCGGGCGCGCGCACCATTTGGCTGCCTGCTGATCACTTTCGCGTCCCCTTTGATGTTCTCAGTGAGCCGCGCGGCCACTGAGAACATCAAAGGGGGCGCGAAAGTGATCACCATTTGCCACCCCCTCCCTTATCCCACTTCCTGCTTGTTTATTTTACTACCCACCCTTCCCTCTCGGTTTCTTCTCGGCCCGTTCTCGTTCATCTCTATCTCATACCTGCCCGTCTCTTCAATCTCAACCTAAAAACTGCTATGAGGCAGCCAGCGCCAGCCGCTTTATAGCGCTTATTTAAAATCACCCACAGCCACCAGATTTGTAAAAGCTAGCGAACTGGTCCATTAGTGAGTCCTATTGGCTTTGCCAAAGCTTGAATTTTGAGTGTACCCCTCCTCTGGGGTGTATGGCACGGTTCCTTAAAAGTGAGGGCACCGAGAGTGTTGCAACACCATACCTTTCTGAGCACCGGTTGTCAGACGCCCTGCTCGCGTGAGCTCCGCTGCTACATAGGAGGAACAGTTAAATGACATATTGCACTGCGCATTGAAACTGGCTTTCAGTGGATGAAGCGCTATTCTTAGCCCGGGGCTGAGCAGATGTTAAACAGTGCCAAGTAAAAGACACATGAATTCATGACACAGCCCAGACAATATTTGAAAACAATTTCATTTTAAAGGTCAAGCAACACTAACAAGGGGATTACATCAAAAAGGCCATAAAAATGGCAGCTGAGCGCTATACAACCCCAATGCCAAATACCGGCTCCAGCTTTGTCCTATGCAAGCTGCAGTAGATCTCTTTCCCCCCCCCCCCCCCCCCCCCACCCCCACCCACTAGTCCATCCGTTCCTTACTTCCTCCCTCTGCCTAGACAGGAATGTGGTTTGGATGGTCCCTAAACGCCCCTCCCAACATGAATCACAGCAAGCATTTGATTTCACTCAACACAGAGTAAGATATTTGCAAAATTATCCCCCTTTAAGTAGGTGCTAGCAATAACAAATCAGGCAGTGTAAGTCTCATTTACATGCTGCTGTATTTTTGTTTACAACAGCAAATCGGTTTTACAATTGACAGAAGTCAGTTTCGCACTCGAAAGACAGTTTATGCACATGGAAGTACAGTACTCTTGGGGGTAAATCTCTGTGGGTCGGAAGTGGGGGTACAGGGCAGAAATTCACACAGCCACGTGTCTCTGAACGTGTTAATTTGTTTCTTCCGCAATATGTGCATTTGTTTATTTTCGCACGTGAGGGGAGATTCATAGAAACCTATTCAGTATTAGTGGAAAGCTGTGACTGCCGCAGGTTTCCAAGTGCAACCAGAAAAGGTTTGTGAATTTGTAACTGGAAATCTGCACCCAGGCATGCTTGGAATCTTCTTGCTAGTGCAGATTTTTGAGTGTTTTTTGAAGAATCAAGCCCAGAGTATTTGATAGTTAAAGAATATTGTAATTGTGCTACTGAAGTTTATGCACGCGCATATTTCCAGATTTACAACTGTCGGGAATTCACTAAGGTTTCCAGGAGAGGACCTTGAATCCTCCGACGATCACAGATTTCAAGCCTCCTGTGCTGTCATGGACATGAACCTATAGGTGCTCTGTAATCATGGCGATAGCTTTGTTGTCAGATGACTGGGCCTTTAAGTTATGTCCTCTAATGTATAGCCTTACTTTAAAAAGCCTGGGGTGGGAAACCTTTCTAACCTGATTGATAGTTATTCTGAAATTACTAAAAACATGGCAACACATCTTTCCGCACAGTAGAAGACCCTTTGTAAATGTTATTTGGTCAACTTTTAGTTGTTTATTACTATATTTGGTTATTAAACTGCTACTTATGAGGTAAAATCTTTTACACATAGTAAGACTGTCTGGTGTGTGCAAAGAAGCACAAAATAATAAAGCAATGCAAGCAGAAAATGTGCTGCATTGTGCTGCATAATTTGCTTGTTCCCAAAGTATAATTTAGTTAACCCTTTCACATAATTTGACCCTCCTCTGCTGTATAATGCAGTGACCCTGTCTAAGCGAGTTTTCTGCTTTCATAGACCTGAGCCTGTAAAATATGAGCTACTTTTGGTATGCTGAGAATAGACACTTGAATACTTTTAGGGACTGACATAATCACTTTATCAGGACTTTCTGAAATGAGATGGTAAACCTCTGGTGGGTTCATGCAAACACTGCCACAAAAGATGCCACTGGTGCTCACCAGTCTGTCAAGTTGTGAACTGATTCCTTTTGGACCAGCAAGGGATCATCGCTCATTCATACATAGGCAGCGCTATATGCCTTCCACCAAGGCTGACCAATACATTTAAGAAACAGGTGTGCACCTTCTTGTTGCTTCATACTGTTCCTTAAAGTCATTTTTAGGTCTTACCTGCATGAGCATGCACTAGCGCATGCGCTCTACTGTGCAATGCTCTTGTGTTCTATAATGGTCTTGAAACACGCCCATTGCTTACCATTCGTTTGCAGTATTACCAGTTTTCCCTGCTGCCTTCTAATTGGCAGTTCTTGCCATGTGTCACTTCCTTTTCTTTCGGTGGCTCATGGACCAGGCACAGATTATTTAAGTTTAGAGTCCCTCCACTGGACATACGCTGCTATTCAGGAAATATATATTTTAATCGATTTGATGCAGTCAACGCTAGCGCTTTTTTCCTTTTCCTCATCTGCCCTAATCCTGTTTCTGCTCCCCTCCCAGTTGCACTCCCATCCCTGTTTCTTCTCCCCCAGCACCCTCCCTTCCGCCCATATTTCTTCTCTCCCTCCCACTGAGAGAAGGAAAAAAAACGCTGCAAAGGCAGCGCTGGCCTCTTCATATCGCTTTCTTTAGCTGTCGCATTACCCACCCAGCTTACCCATCCACCCCTGCGTTACCCACTCCCACCTGATTGCGAAAGCCAGCACTGGCTCTCCCATAGGCGAGACCTATTGGATTTGCCAATGCTTGTTTTTTGGGTTGTTTTTGTTATCCAACAGTTTGTGTGGGTGAAGGAGGATGAAATGTACATATGACCACATGAATAAGTTACAATTCCCCTCCCAGCTCCTCCCGAAAATGATGGCTGCCGGTATAGAGGATGTCTTCTCCAAATATGTTGCTTTCCCAGCGTTAGGAGCGTATATTCCCTGTAAATGTATTCGGTTGTCATTTATCTTTCCACCTATATAAAATAAATCTGGCTTCTGGATGAAAGTCGTTTTTCGATCAGAGAAGGCAGTCTGAGATGTACCCTAATCAAGACTCCCTTACCATATCTGTTAAGGGTGGTGAAATATGTTCTACATCACTATCTGTATTGCAGTGTTTCCCCTTCATCTTTTGTGGGGTAATTGCTTGTAGAAATGCAAAGCGTGCATTTTGTCATTTCAAAACTGGGTGCACTTGATGCAATTAGGAAACATGCCCTAATACTCTGTTTCAGTTTAAAGTGTATTTACCCAGATTAGTCATATTGCTCTAGTGAATGTGTCTAGTACGACTGGTGATCCTAACACATTTCCTCTAATCCAATTCAACATATCTATGGGGAAGCCTGGTCGCAACGTCCGTAGTTGTGTAGAATCATTTGATAATGGGACTAATGGCGTGACTTTGATTGTACATAGTTTATAGTGCTTTCCATGTGTACAAATAGTAACGATACTGAAAACCCCAACTGTAGTTCAAACCCCCCGCCCCCACCTCCCTGGCCAAAAACCTAGGGCTGGGTCAGGTACTACCCAGCGAGAATCAGAACAGTCCAATGCAATTCACGGTGTCTTGGCATCCCATGATCCCTGAAAACAACTTTCAATACTAATTTAGCTACAGGTAGTGTGTTGAGGTGTCCTTACAGAATGTGCTCCTGTTGTTGTGTATTGGGTGTGATTTTGACTAGAGTTGTTGTTGCTTTGTTAGTGACAGGAAGAGGGGAGAGTAGTTCCTATGGACATACCTTGTATGTAAGGGAAGTGTAGCTGCTTGCTAGAAATAGTCAAACTATTCAAATGCACATATAAACTTAACTGGGTTTCTTTTCTGCTCAAGTTGATTTTGTGTAAAATTACTAGAATGGCTGTTCATGAATTTGCATGTAATAGGGATGATTATGGGTTAGTTAACACTGTTGCTCCTAAAAAAGCCTTGTCACTAGATTTGGTTGTTGTGAAGGGCACCCCAGATGTTTATACTATAAAACATGTTGCTGCTACTTTGGCTACCTGAGTTTGTTGATGGGTGGGAGCTAGGGCTTGTTGAATTCATTCTTTGGATTGAAGTCTGGTATGCCTCATCTTGCGCTTTTTCTATTCACAACCATCTGGTGTTGCTAGTGGTGGTGAAACGTTCTTTTCGACCCAGTTCCAGGATTTGGAGTCAATGAGGGTGCTTTTCTGGTTCTCAGTTATTTTCATTTGAGCTCAGGAAAGGAAACTGTGATTTCGTCCAGCAGAGGTGTAATTAATAAATATTAGTATTTTCTCATCTTTATTAATAGTGTGGCCCATCTTCCTTGCAGCTTATAGTATGACCTAGAAGTCTCTAAAATTGAGCAGTTTGGCACTCCATGTCTTCGAGTGAATCTCGGTGAAGGGTGTCGCACATTCACCCATCTCTCAGCTGAGATGCTGTTGTGCTATTGTTTTTGCTATCTAGTTATTGAATTGGACCATGTCTCTACCTTTTATGCCTTCTGAAATGTCAATTACTTTGATGTTACTGTGTCAGGATCTAGCATGTCGGCAGCGCCCTCTGCTGGGCATTGAATGAATTTATTTTTCATAGGTCATTTTTGGTATGTCTGTTGCAAAGGATTGTCCATGCGAAGTGAAGTTTGGCAGTTTGAGTGACCATTCAAATCAATTACTAATACCGCCTGAATTACATCACTGGATCGAGTAAAGGGGGTGGTTGTCAGTGTCTTTATCTCTTCCAATTCCAGCTTCCCATTTGCTTTGTGTGGTGCCCAACGTCTGTCTCTTGTCTGTCTGTGTGCGACTGGCGTGTCTGCGTGCGTCTGGCTTGCGGGCTGTCTGACTGGATATGGAACAGTTTGAAAATGCAATACAAATTGTACTTTGTTTGATTTACAGGGGAGCAGTAGTATGCAACACTTAGCAAATACAGTACATTGAAATGAATAGGCTTTTCCAGTAAATTACAGGTAATTTACTTGTCATGTTACTTCGTTACTTTTCTAACTCCGTGCTGGATACCTAGATTCAGCACTGGGACATTTCCTGCAAACAGGTGAGTAAACACGTTTTGGTTATTTGTGCGATTTCTTTTTTTTTTTTTTTCTTTTAAAAGAATTTTTTTTATATTGCAAAACTCCACACTTTGTCACTTTTTCTCCAAAAAGTTTCAATGTTATCCTATGGTAGGAAAATAGGTTACGGTTCACAGGTAAGTAAACAACTGTGGGAGTTAAGGTTCTGGGGTTAGACTCTGGGTCCCCCAGGGTCAGTGAAGCACTGTTGCACCCTCAGTGGCACTAGGGTGACTGAGTGCAGAGTGTTGAGGCCAATGTTATCCAATGGGGGATAGAGGGCCTCCGGTTGGTGGCTGCTGGCAAGCAAGCCACTGAGTTGTGGGAGCAAAGCTCCTAGGGTGAAGGTCCGGGCAAATGGGGAAACAAAGTAGCACAAAAGTTGCACCCTCAGCGGCACTGGGGCGGCCGGGTGCAGTGTGCTGTTTCGTCATCAGGCACACCGCTGTTTTCTAGGGAGAACTTCCGGTTTGCAAAAGAACGGCAGGCAGGGAGACCAAGGACTTCTGGGTGCGACCACCACTTGGAGAGGTAAGTTGGGAAGTTAAGGGTTGGTTAGGCACTGTCGGTTTGGGCACACAAGGCGTCGGGTGCAGGGGTGCCTTTTGGGGTTGGATCTTCTTACCAGCTCCTGGTCGCGGTTAGGGGGGGGGCATCTGAATTTAGGCTGCAGGCGTCGGCTGGAGGTGTGAGGAAGGTCGGGGGTCACTGGATCTCTGGTCAGGATCGCCAGGGTGACCACCTCGTGGTGTTTTTCCGCTCGGGCCGGATTCGGCGGGTGCAGAGTGGGCCGTATTCACAATTTCTGGCTGGCACCTGAAGCTGCAGCTTGAACAAGTCCGGTGTTCACGGGAGATTCAGTCTTTGAAGTGAAGGCAGGCAGATCCTCTGGGGTTTTTGAGGTTGCTGGCTGCAGGACACACCGGGATTTCGCAGGAGGAGGTTCGAGGGGAGACAGGCCGGTAGGGCTGGGGCCAAGTCAGTGGGCGTTGTCCTCTTGTTAGCTCTGCAGGGCTCTTCGTCCTTCTTATCTTCTTTTCTTGTCATGTCTGGATCTGAGGAAGGAAGGTTCAGGGTCCCCCCTAAATACTACATTTAGGGGCGTTACAGGTAGGTAAAGGGCAGGGACCAATGGGTCCATTCCCTGGGGTTGGTACACCCCCTATTCTGCCACTCTCCAGTGGGAGGGGGGCAGGAGCCTGTCTCTGGTTGGCTGGGTCCCCCCCATCCTCAAGATGGCGGGGACTCGAGGTTGTGCTTCACCTCGCCTCCCTCACCTGAGGGGTGGAGTTGGCAGAGGTGGGCACACCTCTTCCTCACTTGTTTTTCCCACCGGTTCTTCCGCCCCAAGTGAGGGGTAGAACCAGTGGGGACCAGTTGCTGAAAGCAGCCAATGGTCTGGAGAGGCTCACAAAGGCGGCATGCCTTTGAAACTTCTCCTTCGTGAACCCTGCCCATCCTGGGGGAGGAGGCTTGGCATCTTGTCCCAGGATGTGCATTGTTTCAGGCCCCTGAGAGCAGCAGCTCTCGACCCAGGGGTCTAGAATCATGTCTGGTGGTGGCACCCTAGGCAGCCACTCATTCGGGTCACTAGAAGTTGGTCGAGTTTCAGGGGGCATCTCTAAGATCTTAATTCAATGGAAGGTAGAGTTCCTAAAGGAAAAAAGGAGGCAATCTGTCTCGCCCTTAGGACCTTAAAAGTATTTAGCAATGCAGGTATCATGGAAACGTTTACACTAATAGGCACATTATAGTGCTTCTTTTATGCTGTTACAACTCTTTCAGCCTTGTAGCCCTACATTTTAATAGATTGTTTTTTTGTGTTTTTAAATATATATATTCTTCAGCCTGTCGACCTAAAAAGAAAAGCAAGCACACGAAAACGCGAAGGAGCGGTTTACGGCCTCTAGTCTTCCACAGAATAGGCAGTGTAGGTGGCCAAAAGTTGACTTATTACAGCTAAAAATCCCACAATTTCCACTATGCAACCGAGGCCTTACCTTTTTGATATAAATAGAGGGTTATAGTAGTACGTTTATTTTTTTTATACGTTTATATAACACGAACCAGAAGCATTAGAGCGGGTTACATTCTACAAGGTTGGATTCTGTTTTTTTTAGGCAGAGTGAGATTAACTGATTTGCCCAGAATTACAGGATGCTGAGGCAACGCTGGGACTTGAACCTTGTTCACCATTTCACAAGTCGGCAGCTCTGGCATCAACACAATAGTATATTGGGTTGTTTAGACATGAAAACCGTCTGCTTATTGTTCATTGATGTGCTCATTTGCGGAATGTAGCCACTCTTTCCTATTATATAAATCTTGTAAAAATAGTGTGAAAATTAAACAGGGATTGTTAAATTAGTTACATATATTACAAACGCCGGCACCTTTATCAAGGTAGGAAAAACAACCAAACCATGCCTAATTAGCAACAACCCAACCTCTCGTAACCGTTAAACAATACCAAAAGAATGTTTAATTTAGGAAAGCAGTGCAATGAGTGAAGTGGTTGGTGGTGGATTGAAAATTAAACCCAATCACTCCTACTCAACCTTTTATCTTCCAACTTAGATAAAAGGAGTACCTTTTAGTCTGGGCCCGTGCTATGAAGCTGTGACACGAAGCACTGCGGGTGATTTAATAAAAACCCAAAGTATTTCCTGGAGTGAGTGGTCGCTTTTGAATATTGTTTGAAAAGTGAGAATAATTGATTGGTTCGGTTCCCGAGATGCGCTGCGCTGTAATAAGGCTGCATGGTTTTGTGTTTTTTATTGTTTTGGTATTTCCGGGTACTATTTGCAAAATTAAATATTGGCAAATATTTTTAGTCTTAAGATTCTGTTTTGTTAACTCAAATCAGAGCAGATATTGTTCCTTATTGACGTTTGCATTAAGCATGACATGTATTGCTGTAATATGTAGGAATACGTTTTTTATGCATAACCTGTAGTTAGGATGAGCGCATTCATCCATGGGTTTCTTGGGGTTGAGTATCAGATTTTCTTTTGGGGGGGATGGACGGGGGGAGGGGTGAGGGGGCTAGCTGAAATATACTTATTTTTATCAACTTGTGGGGGGGGGATGAAGGGCTGATGCGACACGTAGAGAGCAAACCTTTAGCCATCAGTTATCTGATGTGGATGCATTAATCCATGGAGGCAGTGTTTTCCACTATAAAAGCAACGTTTTTTACTGATGTTCCAGTGTTCTGCCGGTGTGTTAATTGACTGATATTCCACTGCCGGTGGTATGCGTTTTGGAAAACAGCCTATGTATGTTTCCTTTCTTTTTTCTTGTGTTGCTGCCGAAGGCAGCTTGTAGTGTTTTTGCCGTTCTTTATGATCGGAGCCTAGAGAGAGCTCAGGCGGAGTGAGGGCAAAGAATTGGTGCTGGCGAGAGAGAACTGGGTCCAGTGACTGCAGAGAAAAATACAAGGAGAATGAGAGCGCTTGTATAGTGCCTTGTACTTGTATGTTTGAGGAGGTGAAGCGCTCCCGGTCCGCGGGCGACAGTGCAGCACGTTGAACTGTGTCGGAAATATGGCAGCGGGTTCTTTAAATCCGCGGCAGTCTGAATGTTCCATCCAGCCACGATAGTACAGGATGGAAGCGCCCAAAAAGAAGATGCGCCAGCACCTTGGGTGAGGTTTTAATAAAAAACAAAAGTAAAGTATACGCAGGGGGTTAATCTTTTATAGTTTTCCTCAAAGGAATGACCTTTTCCATGATTAACATTGTGAGCTGAAGACAAAGCTGATGGCCCAAGGAGGAGCGTGAGTTTAAGAATGGAGCAGCTGCAGATCAAGGAAAAGGATAGAAGGAATGACAGGAAATAAGAGTGAAAGGCCCACATGAAAAAAATGTGCTATAATCTCCTGCTTTATTTACCCATTCCACGCGCTCACTGTTTACCAGTGATGCACGGCACAGCCGATTCAGCACTGGGCTACGAGTGAGAGAGGAAGGGGGAGGAAGTAAGTGGCAATTCCAGCAACGGGGCTAACGAGGACAGTTCCGATGCGAGAGATCCACCAGAACCGGGCTAAAAAGAGGCACTTTACAAGATAAAACAAGAGGCAGAGGTAGACTTTTCGCACGCATGCGTACAATGTATAGCATCGCGTGCATGCGAGAGTCGGGACAGGTCAGGCAAAATAGAGTTCGAATGCAGCCAGCCAATCGGAGGGGGGAAAAAAGCATTTACAAATGCAATAGGACTCGTATTTACGCGAGACCTATTGCATTGTAAACAAAAATGCGGGCGTCCAAGAAGGCAGGAACGGGAGTGGGTGGGGGGGGGTGGTGGTGGGCAGGGAAGTGACGGACTGCGGGAGGGAACGGGGGAGGCAGGGGAACAAGAGTTTTAAAAGTAAAGGATTCTATAGATATGGAAGGAGAAAAATGACGACATGGCCGCCAGGAGGCGGGATTAAGTTTAAGAAAACCAATCAGATTGCAGCATTTAGGAATTCGGCCAATCTAAAAGATAGGCGGAAAGTGGGTGGAGCTTCCCCCGCTATATTGTATACAGCCTCTCTCAACGAGACAGCGCATGCGCTGCCTAGGCGAGACCTAATGAATGTGTCCATCTGTAATGCAACTGGTGCTCATCTAAACCATAGTGTTTTTGACAAAAGAACCTCAGCTGGATTTGCCATTGTAAACCTGGGACTTGATAATCCACCTGCCACAGGTTTGTCAAGCATTGTGGCAGTGACCATATCCTATTTAGGTTGGGATGACTGTCAATATATTTCTCTGCTTGGAACAGTTATGTAAGACATGGCGTTGGCAAGCATAGAAATTAAACCATGACTGCAAAATAAAAACTTGCAACTCAATGTGTAAGGCTATTTTTTTGGTTTTAAGTAAAAAAACTATTAATTTGCTAAATGGTTGCAACAAACGTGGCACCAACTTAGCAAAGTTCAGGACTTTCAGTGGAGGTGCTGTACACGTCTCTGCTGAAGTCGCAGAGATTGTGTACTTTGCTATGACCTCTGCTGAATTGGCAGGCCGGCCTCCTGGGTCTAAATGACCCCTTACATTCCTTTGGATGAAGGAATTCTGTTCTCAACGCTATATTCTGTGAAAGGGAGTCTATGCATAGCTCCATAGACCATTGTTAATACTCACCTTCATTAAGAACTCACTTCTAAAGTTTTATTTCCTCATCCACATTTTCCATATCACTCAACCATCGGCATCTCTTTTGCAGATCTGTTTGCCTACACTTAAACCATCTCTGCAAATTGTATTCCTCCCTGTTCATCATCGTTCCTGGTACTTTCTGCATCTGCAGGACTTTAGCAGTATAATATTAATTCTGCACTCCTAAAACTCAACTTCTTAGTTGAGGAATTACACAGCCATGTACATTACTCCCAAAACTTTATTTTACCTATGAAGAAATTCCGCAATATAAACCACCAATACGGAGCGTGAAAAGATTTTGTAACCTTCCCACAATGAACTAAGGATGGCTGAGCCTTTCTGTTCCAAGGTGGTTCTTAATGTAATTTGTGTTCCTTCAGTCTGCAGCATTAACTAATCACCTGGGGCCAGATTCACAAAGCAAAACTTACACTTTTGTGTAGGGTTACTACTTTTTTGGCGTACACAAACTAAGAGTTAATAGTAAGTTTATGACTGCAGAGACTCCGCAGTCGGGAGGAGAACTTCGCACATAAAAATAGAGCGCATGTCTTAGGACCTTATTACAAATGCCCTGGTGTGGGAATTGTAAATATGCCACCCTGGAGTTACCATACAAGGGGCATCACTAACTAGTATTTCCAGGCATTACATCAAAGACCTTGGGTTCCACGAAGCAATGAGGACATATGAGGGAATCAGTCATTCTAATCCCGAATCACCTGGTTATTCCTTTGTGTCACTAGATTTCAGATATTTTCAGCAGTGGAGGTCTTGGGATGAAATCCACTAGCTCAGTAGTGTTCCCTCAGAACTTGAAACTGTGATGGCGCTGGTAACTGCTCAACCACTAAATTATAACATCACAGCTGTGTGGTAACAGCACTTGGACACTCTCCACTGGCTCATTTAAGAGCTCTTTCTGTTCCCAATTCTTTATGAGAAATCATAAAAATTCAGTTATGCCTACTATGGAAAAACCAGACTGCTTGACACTTTAAATTTAAGGAGTGGCATGGCAGTGCAGCTTTCTTAATTTCTGAACAGTGTCACTTTAAATTTAAGGAGTGGCAGAGCTGAGCGCCACACTTCAACACACAGCATGGCCATGTAAACCTGCACTTGCTAGTAACAACAAAAATAAATTCCGGTACCTGCTAATTTAAACCATACTGAAAGTATCTCCTGTAAAAGAACATTGGCACGCATATTGCCCAGGTTGTAGTGATTCAGCCCTAAAACCAGTTCAGTTTTTTGAGTGGGCGTGTATCGGGTAGATTGACAGGTTACGTTAACTCCCTTCTTAAGCCCTGCCACCTCTCACCGTGCAGTGTTTCCGGGCAACAAAGGAACGTCTCTGCTCGCTGAATGGTTAAAGCTTACACTGCATCCAAAGACATCTCACAGGCCCTGGGCATGGCTTGCACTCCACCTCCTGAGGTAGGTGGGTGGGAATTAGACCTCCAGCAGAACATCTATTAACACAGGCACACCAAAGCAGCTAGGCAAACAATGTGCACGGCAGGCACAGGTAATCCTGCATCATTGTGCTCTGCATGCTCCCATTTCAGAAAAATCTTTCCTAGCATCACTCTTGCTGGACTACTTGTGAATGGGATTGGAAGACTCCATTTTGCCGTACTTATTTGCATCTTCCAGTCCTAGACTCTCCCGTAAAATGGACTAATCTGCTACTTTATTCCAAACGTTGTTCTTTAAGTGAACGCAAATCAAGACAACAAGGCCCATAATGCATTTGTGTTGATTTAAAGTCCAAGGCTGGAACACTGCTGCCTCAAGGAAGAAGGCAGGGAGTAACTTGATAAGCCTAATCCATAATACTATGAACAATGCAGTTCCTGGCCCCCACTCCTTCACATGTGATCAAGGTCCCCTCAGGTGAACGTCAGTATTGTTACATTAAATGAATTTCTCTCTGCACTTTCACATGAACGTATTATCTATATCATGACCCATTCGGGTCTGATTTAAGGAGATTTTCTAGGAGCACACACATCTTTGGGTCTCGTAGGAGGACCTTTTTTGAAGCACATACTCGTGCTTGTGGCGGCATCCACCTTGCGGGAGCGAGCAGGGGGCGCGCAACAAGCATGAGTATGTACTTCGAAAAAGAGCAAACTGTACGCGCACACGCACGCACCACTCCCGGGCCGCAAACACACGATTGCAGTGCCAGCAGTGTGTTTTGCTTTTACTGTGACAGGCACGCGTGTGCTTTAAAATAGCAGTATTAGTTATTCACTCATGCACGGCTATCATTTACTTTGTGTTTTGCTTTTACTGTGACAGTTTTCTCATCACTTCTTCCCTCGTGCTCTATCTTGCTTTTTTTTATCATTCTGTGTTTTGCTTTTACCTTTTCACACTATTAGTCACCACGTCCACCACCACCACGTCCACCGCTTCCTCCACCACCACGTCCACCACCACCCCCATGTCCACCACCACCCCCATGTCCACCACCACCCCCATGTCCACCACCACCCCCATGTCCACCACCACCCCCATGTCCACCACCACCCCCATGTCCACCACCACCCCCATGTCCACCACCACCCCCATGTCCACCACCACCCCCATGTCCACCACCACCCCCATGTCCACCACCACCCCCATGTCCACCACCACCCCCCCACGTCCACCACCACACCCCCACGTCCACCACCACACCCCCACGTCCACCACCACCCCCCCACGTCCACCACCACCCCCCCACGTCCACCACCACCCCCCCACGTCCACCACCACCCCCCCACGTCCACCACCACCTCCCCACGTCCACCACCCCCCCCCACGTCCACCACCACCCCCCCACGTCCACCACCACCCCCCCACGTCCACCACCACCCCCCCACGTCCACCACCACCCCCCCACGTCCACCACCACCCCCCCACGTCCACCACCACCCCCCCCCACGTCCACCACCCCCCCCACGTCCACCACCACCCCCCCACGTCCACCACCACCCCCCCCACGTCCACCACCACCCCCCCCACGTCCACCACCACCCCCCCCACGTCCACCACCACCCCCCCCACGTCCACCACCACCCCCCCCACGTCCACCACCACCCCCCCCACGTCCACCACCACCCCCCCCACGTCCACCACCACCCCCCCCACGTCCACCACCACCCCCCCCACGTCCACCACCACCCCCCCCACGTCCACCACCACCCCCCCCACGTCCACCACCACCCCCCCCACGTCCACCACCACCCCCCCCACGTCCACCACCACCCCCCCACGTCCACCACCACCCCCCCACGTCCACCACCACCCCCCCACGTCCACCACCGCCGCCCCCACGTCCTCCACCGCCGCCCCCACGTCCTCCACCGCCGCCCCCACGTCCTCCACCGCCGCCCCCACGTCCTCCACCGCCGCCCCCACGTCCTCCACCGCCGCCCCCACGTCCTCCACCGCCGCCCCCACGTCCTCCACCGCCGCCCCCACGTCCTCCACCGCCGCCCCCACGTCCTCCACCGCCGCCCCCACGTCCTCCACCGCCGCCCCCACGTCCTCCACCGCCGCCCCCACGTCCTCCACCGCCGCCCCCACGTCCTCCACCGCCGCCCCCACGTCCTCCACCGCCGCCCCCACGTCCTCCACCGCCGCCCCCACGTCCTCCACCGCCGCCTCCACGTCCACCGCCGCCCCCACGTCCTCCACCGCCGCCCCCACGTCCTCCACCGCCGCCCCCACGTCCGCCCCCCCAAGTTCCCCTGCCGCTGCCGCCACGTCCTCCGCCGCCAAGTTCCCCTGCCGCTGCCGCCACGTCCTCCGCCGCCAAGTTCCCCTGCCGCTGCCGCCACGTCCTCCGCCGCCAAGTTCCCCTGCCGCTGCCGCCACGTCCTCCACCGCCGCCACGTCCTCCGCCGCCGCCACCACGTCCTCCGCCGCCGCCACCACGTCCTCCGCCGCCGCCACGTCCTCCGCCGCCGCCACGTCCTCCGCCGCCGCCACGTCCTCCGCCGCCGCCACGTCCTCCGCCGCCGCCACGTCCTCCGCCGCCGCCACGTCCTCCGCCGCCGCCACGTCCTCCGCCGCCGCCACGTCCTCCGCCGCCGCCACGTCCTCCGCCGCCGCCACGTCCTCCGCCGCCGCCACGTCCTCCGCCGCCGCCACGTCCTCCGCCGCCGCCACGTCCTCCGCCGCCGCCACGTCCTCCGCCGCCGCCACGTCCTCCGCCGCCGCCACGTCCTCCGCCGCCGCCACGTCCTCCGCCGCCGCCACGTCCTCCGCCGCCGCCACGTCCTCCGCCGCCGCCACGTCCTCCGCCGCCGCCACGTCCTCCGCCGCCGCCACGTCCTCCGCCGCCGCCACGTCCTCCGCCGCCGCCACGTCCTCCGCCGCCGCCACGTCCTCCGCCGCCGCCACGTCCTCCGCCACCGCCATGTCCGCCGCCACCGCCACGTCCGCCGCCACGTCCGCCGCCACGTCCGCCGCCACGTCCGCCACCACCACCCGTGACAGGTAAAGTGTCACTAGAGGGCAGGGGTAATAGGAGTGTTAACCCTGGCTCTACATGGGACATTTAAGGATGCATTGGGTGCGAGAAAATGGCAATAGGGGCTAGAAGTATCAACCCAGACCCAAAATACATTTTGAAGTGGCGCAATGTCACAGGGGCGCCTGTAAAAGCACTTGCAGCATCTCTACCTCACAGTGGCATACCTGCACAAGCCACTCACTCAAAACAAGCATTGGTATAGCCAATAGGTCTCGCCTTTGGGACCTTTAAAAGTGTTTAGCCATGCAACACTTGATGTTGTTGCACCAAGGATATTGTGCTGGATAACTAAACACTTATAAGTTCCCAAAGGCGAGACCTATTGGCTATGCCAATGCTTGTTTCCTTTAGGAACCGCTACCTTCCATTGGGTTAAGATTTATTCTTGGGAGCACAGATGCTGGACTTTGTCTTTTTCTTCATAATCACTTCCCGTCCCTCCCTCTTGATATTGTGTGGCATCTCTAAGATGCCCTCTGTTGTGCGTTTTACATTAAATCCCACACTGGCATCAGTGTGGGTTTAATATGCTCAGAAGTTTGATACCAAACTTCCCATTCTTCAGGGTTGCTATTATTCTGTTGTGGAGTTCGTAATGACAAACTCCCAGCACCATATACTCTTAATGGCCGCACTGCATTTACAGTGCCCAGGAATGGACATGGGCTCTGTAGGGGTACAGGGCTCATGCTCCGGTACCCTCACCACTGGAATAGGGAACCCAGCTACAGGGGTGACTGATGTATGCCAGGGCAAGGGTTTGTGGGCATGGCACACAGGGATGTGTGCCATGTCAACTCTTCACTTTGTTCTGCACCAAGACACGCAGCCTGCAAAGGCAGTGTGTGAGTGTCGGGGTACAGGGAATCTAAGGGTGGCACAATAAGTGCTGCAGCCCTTGGAGGCTTTTCTCTGGTCACAGTGCCCAAGGTACCTGTGGTGCCATTTACCAGGGGCTGACCTGTGGCCACAGATGCCAATTGGGTTTAGGCTTCAATGCAGTTTTAGGAAAGGAACATAGGCCCTGGGTACCTGATTAGCAGGAGCCCAGGGCACACTCAGTCAAATAACATCAGCAAAAAGTGGGGGCATACCATGCAAGAAAGAGGGCACTTGCTCACATCCACTAATTGCAGCACTCTGATTTAACGCTGGTTATCAGGAAACCAGGAGTTCTTTTCGTGCACCCGCTTTTTCAGTTTCCAGCCAGTACTGATGTGAGAGTGAGTTCACTTTAGCCATTTTCAGCCTCCAGCACAGTTTAGCCATGGCCCGTTCCTTGCTGGGCTCTGATGGAACAGGCCAATCTCAAGCCTGATTTGGACTTGCAAGGCGTACTGTGATTTCGCGAAGAGTTTTCTGAAGAGCGTAGTTTGTAGTGTATTTACTGTCGCCGCATCCTTCCCTTTTAGCAGTTCCGAGCCGTAGACTAGTGAAGGCTTAAATTTAGCACCTACGACCTGAAGAAGGTGGTGTGTCGAGGTGTTTCGTGTCTTTTACTGCAAAATTTTGAATGCAGCAAAGAGTTTATTTGCTGCGGCTGGTCTGTATGCTAGATGCGTTTTGGAGGCTAGGTGAGAGTCTGAATAGACTCCAAAATACTTATTGATTTTCGCCTATTCTAGGGCATAGTCCTATAGTCCTTGCCTCCACCCCCCCCCCCCCAAAAAGTATATTTGGGCTGTGTATTGTTTAAGAGCCAGGGCATTTTGGTTTTGCCAAAGTTGAGTTCCAGCTCCAGGTTGTCAGGGTATCTCAATAGATGATCTACTAAGTGCTGCAAGACGATTTGTGGTCTGCTTTTCAATATGTGGTCTGCTTATTGCAGGCTTTTCAGTTGTTCCTGGCTCTGTCTGGGGCAATCGCTTAATACTTTGGCCAGATAGCTAGCTAGGATGGCCACGTATGTTAAATAAGGAGGAGGGCAGGACGCACCCCTGTTTTAGGCCAGTGTTGTTTGTGACTCTTTGGGTGGTACTTAGGCCGTCCTGGAACTTGATTTGAACCCAAGTGTTGCCATAAAGGTTTATAATTGGGTCCAGGAGTTTTAACGGCAACCCCCAGCGAGACATTTGTTTCCATGGCTGTGCCCTCAGCACCTTGTCGAAAGCAGTCTTCAAGTTGACGAACCAGGCATAAAGCTTGCCGGATTTAACTGCAGCGTGTTCAGCAAGTAGAGAGACAGCCAGCAAGTACGTCATTGTGCTCGTGCCTGCTATGAAGCCAGTTTGAGTTCTAGGCACGATTTGTGAGTGGTCGATACAGTCCTATAGATCAATAAGCCGGTTAGAGCCATAAAGCTTGGCTTCTACATCGTTTAAAGCAATCTGCAATTTGTGGGATTTGAGTGTTCGCCTGATTGGTAAATTGGGTGTGATCTACTGCCTCACCATGAGTCCAGGATGAAGTTTGTTAGTAATGCATAATTGTAAAGTGTTGCTGGGTGTGTTGCCCAGAATAAGGAATCCTTTTTGAATAACTCATTTAGAAGGCTGTTGGGCCCTAGAGCCCCCTCCGACCTAAGCAGTTTCAAAATCTGTATGACCCATGTGTGATTAGGATGATCACATACGCATAGCACCGCATTGGTAATTACACAAATAGTGGATGATGCGCTAAACATGTTGGGTCAGAATGAATCTTGCCTTCTAATCCTCCTTGACCTATCCTCAGCATTCAACACTGAGCACAGCAACCTGTTGGAAAATAGAATGGGGCTAACCGGATTAGTCCTGGTTCACCTTTTCTCCAATTCAGTAGTCAGATTCAAGGATAATCCTTTTCTATCTGAGACCACTCCAGTCACATTAGGGGTCCCACAGGGCTCCTGTCTCTCGCCCACTCCCTTTAACTTATTAATGGATTCCTTAACGGAAACTTTGAGCTCTTCCAACATCCACTACCACATGTAGGCTGACGACACCCAATTGTACCTGAAAGTCTCCTGCCCCGAAGATGCAAGATCCCTCAGCTTAACTCTACAGAAAACCCAAACCAAATTCCTCCTAATCGCCCCACCCAACCAGTCCTCTATCATTGAAGAATGGTTGAAACTACTAACAGTCCTCGACTGCTCGCCACAAGGTATTGGCCTGGACAAGAACCTTAACATGCAGAAGCACATCAGTGCTGCTACCAAAGAAACCAATCTCCAAATGAGCATTTTAAGAAAACGAAAACTCTTCCTCCGCCCAATGACTTCAAGTGTACAGTACAGGCGCTATTGATTTCCAGGTTGGACCTATTCTCGGTATATTAAACTTTCAAATAAATAAGTGAATGGTGCTGTTTGTCTACCTGTTGTACGGTGCATCGTGCCAGTTTTTAGTCTACCTCATAGTGAAAAGTGCTTGAAAAGTTATCTTTGATTTTGTGTGAGAATTTGTTGGGCTTATTGTATTGTATAGTTCTATATTGATTTGTAGCTAGCTATACTGTACATATTATAGGCAGCAAACAAGTTCTCACAGTTGAAAACAATATAGGTTAATAATGAGGCCTAAGCAAAGTAGAGTAACCCCTGTGTACCTCGGGATTACATAGTCTGTGCCAAGTATTAATTTATGGAGTAAAGATTGTGGTACTATATATAGTACCAAAGGTTCACATCACTAACCCTTCAGTTTTACAAAGTAGATTGCATAAGTATTTATTGGACCTAGACTAGTTGTGTGCGCTAGGTGACTGCTGCCTGTTGCGGTTTCCACAAGGAAACTAATTGTTTTGTTTTTAACCAGCAATCAAATGAGTGATGTACCCATCTGTTAGTGAGGCTACATATAATTTATTTTTATTTATTTTATTTTGAAAGTTTTATACAGCGCGAACAAGACCCTTGCGGATATCAGAGCGCTTTACAAGGTGAGTGTGTAGATTACAAAGTACAGTTCTTTACACATCGGTTAAATGCAAGTCAAAGCGCGTATACATAACATCTCGTAAAAGCAAAGTAATAAGGTATATCACAAAACTTTCCAGATGAGTCAGGCAAAGGGTAGATTTACTGTCTAGGATTCCTGGATGGACCCTTGGCATAATAAAGTTCAGCAGCGAGGGTACGTTTGGTCTCAATTTCTTAAATCCATGCTCAGGTGAATTTATCCATGAGAATAGATTTTACTTTTTTTGAAAGATGCAGTAGAGTAATTAAGTCTGGTTTCTGGGGGCAGGACATTCCAGATTCTGGGCGTGAATCCCTGAAAAGGTTTGGTTATCTTTTCTTCTTGTGGAATCTTTGTGGTTTCAGTAACAAGTTTTCCGCACTTCTTGAGGATCTGACCTCAGCAGAGAGTCAGTTTCTGTACCAAATAGCTGGGTGCCTTGTGTTGCATGGCTTTGAGTCATACACACTATTTTCAAATGAATTCTGACTTCAAAAGGTAGCCAGTTGAAGAATTTTAAGTCCGGGGAGATGTGGGAGCTGCTTTTAGAACCAGTGATGAGTCTCGCTGCAGCATTGATTGAAGCTCTTAGAGGGGCCGTTGTACCTTTGGGCAGGCCACAGAGAGAGACACTTCGTACTCCACTCTAGGGATAACTAGAGCTTGTACTGCCTGCATGAAGTCCTTTTCCGGTAGGAAAGGTTTCAGCTTCCTTAATGTATTTATCTGAAAGTTTGCTCCTTTTGTTGCGTTGCTGATGTGTTTTTGCATATTGAGGTTTCTGTCAAGTGTTATTACCAGTGATTTCGCTGAGTCCACGATGGTTGGTTGGCCGTTGAGTGCAGTAAGGTGTTTGATCCAGTCTTACATAATGGGAACTTGGGTGGGTGGAGCGATTTAGGAGGAATTCGGTTTTTAGGGCATTCAATTTGAGATGGTTTTCTGCCAACCATGTCTGGGTTTTTCCCAGCGTTCTGTTAAGCGATTTGATGTCTTCTAGGGTATGGATCTTAAGGTATAGTTGTGTGTCATCTGCGTACATGTGATATTGCACGTTAGACGCATAGAGAATTTCGGTGTGTGGTTCCGTGAAAGAATTGAACAGAGTCTGGGATAGTGAGGACCCTTATGGGACTCCTAAAGTTACTGGGACGGGTTTGGACAGGGAGTTGTTGACCTTGAATTGTTTTGACCTGTTTTGTAGGTACGAGATAAACCAGTTTAGCATTGACCCCGATAATCCCATTATGTGTTTCAGAAGATCTATCAGGTTCTCGTGTTTGACCGTATCAAAGGCTGAGGAGAGGTCTAGCAAGATGAGTAGGCAGGCTCCATTCTGATCCATGATTTGTAAAGCATTGTCAATTATATGTGTCATGGCTGATTCAGTGCTGTGACCTGCTCTGAAACCTGATTGGTATTTGTTAAGACATATTGATCACTTTGACCTACTTATCAGCTGGAGGTGTACACATTTTTCTAATAGTTTGGCCAAGGTAGGAATGTTGGATATAGGGCGGTAGTTTAAGTCCGTAGGGTCGGCCGTGGGTTTCTTTAGAATGGGGGGTACCTGCCCGGCTTTGAGGGTGTCCGGGATGCAACCTTGTCGTAGTGAGCTATTTATGATCTTGGTCCAGAGAGGTAGAAGCAATGGGGTTAAGTCTTTAACAGCATTTGCGGGGAGAGGATCGGTGACGTGATTGGTGGGATTCAGGGCACTAAGCATTTTGCGGATAGATTCTTCACTGTAAGTACCAAAGGATGACCAGGATGTGTCATCTTTTAGGTCAAACTGTGATGGGATATGGTGTGATGCAATTGGAAGGGATGGGGAGGTTTTCATATGTGAGCCAGAGTGTGAGATTAGATCATTGAGAAGGTCCTTCTTGATGCTGTCAGTCTTCTGAGTGAAGAAGAAAGCACATTCTTCACAGTTGGGTTGTGGGCATGCTTTATCTTGCGGACAATGAGGTGCATCCTTAGATTGAGTTTTGATTAATTCAAAAAGTTTTTGGGGACGATTTTTTGCCTGGTCTAGTTGGTAGCTGAAAAAGTCTGCTTTAGTGCGCTTGATCTTTCTGTAATATGCATTTCTCTTCTTCCTTAGAATCTTGAGGTGATTGGCGGATGGAGCTGATCTCCATGTGCGCTCAGTTGTTCTGAGAGATCGTCTATCCTCATTGCGTATTCCATTGTACCAGGGCTTAGAATCTTTTCCTGGAGACTCTTTAGTTGAAGGGGGGCTACCTCATTTAGTATTGAGTTCATGGAATTGAGGTAGTGATTGGTGAGGTCATAGACTTCGGAAATCCTTTCAGGGGGCAGAGGTAGGTTGTAGCTGGAAGATGGTATTATGTTGGGGTTAAAGTTTTTCCACTCCCTCTTCCATACCTTAGGTCTTGTGGGTTGAACCGAATTAAGTTTCACTGTTTCCTTGATAAAGAAGGTGATAATATGATGGTCTGACCAGTCGCAGGGTTGGATCGACTCTGAGTGGAGTCGCTTTTAGAGATTAATATATCCAGGATTGAACCTTTATCGTGTGTAGGGCTGTTACAAATTTGGGTGAGGTCTAGGTCAGCTAGGTAGTTCTTGAGACTATTGACTTCTGCATCATTGTGGTCGTTCCAGTGGAGATTGAGGTCTCCGAGGAATATTTGGGTATCTTGATGTGCGGTATCAGAGGAGACAATATCAATGAAGTGTTCAGTAAAGGTGAGGTTGTCACCAGGGTGTGTAAAGAACATACTGGTTTGCCATACTGGTGATGTCTAAGCATATGTATTTGCAGGAAGGGAATACAGGGGATATGGATCTGTTTACTGAGATATTGTTACGGTGTATGCAAGCGATACCGCCCCCTGTCTTATTAATTTTGCCCAGTCTGATGTCATAATTTGGGGGTACTAGTATGTCAATGATTGGTGTAGAGGATTCCTTTAGCCAAGTTTCGGTTGACAGTATCGGGTCCGGTTCTTGTGTGAGAATGAGGTCAGCTATGTCAGCTGCGTGTCTTGAGGCCGATCTACAATTTAGGAGTATGCATTTAAGACTGGGCGTGATGATGATGGATGAGCTAGGTTCCTGAATGAGGGGAACTTGTCTTAGGTTGTTGTCAATGACGCCTTTAGGGTTGTGTTTAGTGGGCCTGTGAGGGTTTGGGGGGATAGTTGGGATTGTCGCTATACTGGGTGTGAGAGGGTTCTGGTGAGAGGGTTCATATGATTGTAATAGAGAGAGTAACTCTTTCTCCGAAAGCGGATTAGAGCTACGGATTGGGCGGGTTGATTTATTATGAGAGGGAACTGTTTTCCAGCTGGGGAACGCAAATTTCGAAGTGTCTGTTAGGTGGTTCAGGAGCACGTTAGATTTCGGCTGTCTTGTAGCTCCGGTGTACCACGGTTGTCTCGATAACACCTCATTTAATGCTTGTAGTTCTTCTTTGATTTGACGTACTGAGATCATGATCTCATAAAGTCTGGGGTCTGGTGCGGATATGAGTAGGGTTGGAGGCTGTGTTATGGATTTGGATGGCTGAGCTGTGGGTGTGGGAGGTGTGCTTGGGTCCAGTGGGTGATCAAAGGGCGGCACTTCTATGTAGTAGTGGAACGTCCTATTTTGTTCCATCTCCTGATCGGGGGGAGTGAGCTGGAATGGGGAGTGTACATGTGAGGCGTATCTGTGTGCAGCAAGGATGAGGTAGTGCGAGTGTTGGTTTTGCAAGGGGTAATGTTAACAAGGAGGGGAGCTGTGTTCATTAATGGAGGCATGCTATATCTGTTGGGGGTGTGTATGCTGCCACAGTCGTGAGGGGTGAGTGTATTGTGTGGGTCTGGTGGAGCGGGGAACTTGGTAGTGGTTACTGGTCGTGATATCACTGTTGTAGTGTGTGAGTCTGTGAAGGATATACATGCTGGTATAGTGGGAATGGGGGAGAGTCTTGTGTGTGATCCAGGCGGGGAGGGGGGGAATAGCATATGTCTCAGATGGGAGTATTGGTCGGGGTAGTAGAGGAGCTTGGTTGGGGGGAGGGTTTGGTGATGTGTGTTGGTGGTGGGGGTAGCCTGGGTGGAGGTAGCATATGACTCGGATGGAAGTACTGGTCGGAATAGTAGTGGGGCGTGGTTATCAGAAGGGTTTGACGATGTGATATGTTGTGAGCTGGTGGTGGGAGTACTTGGGTGGAGGTTAGGAGTTTTGACACTTATTCTTTGATAACGGGAATGTTATCCAAGAGATTTAAACTGCGGTCTGTGGATTGCATGAGGATGGTTCCGTTATTATAGATGGTGATGGTTGCTGTCGCTTGGAAGAGATGGGAGGGGGAGATATAAATAACTAGACCATGAGCGGTTTTCCTAGTGGAGGAGATCACAAATAAGGATAGGAATGCTTTCCTCCATTGTGCTCTTCGTGTAGTATGAAAGATGATATCCATGGTTATATGCCCATTGTTTGTTGAGAAGTAGGGATCAGCGATGGGTGTTTCGGGGTGAAGTTTTATCAAATTATGTTTGAATCTTTTGGCTGATTTTCTTGAGAGGTTGGGGGGGGTAAATGATGGTGTAGGTATGCGTGCCTGTGGGCTCCATAATAGATCAGGCCCTGTTGATGGGTGGTGTGAAGTTATGGGGCGGTATGTGTGTATGTGGCTCATAGGGGGGTCAGTGCTATGCGGATGTGATGGGCTTGGGGAGGGGGTGGATAAGGGAGGGGGAAGGAGCAACTAGGTTTTGGGCTAGGGGGGAAAAGGAGGTTGATGCACGATGTGATATGTTGTGAGCTGGTGGTGGGAGTACTTGGGTGGAGGTTAGGAGTTTTGACACTTATTCTTTGATAACGGGAATGTTATCCAAGAGATTTAAACTGCGGTCTGTGGATTGCATGAGGATGGTTCCGTTATTATAGATGGTGATGGTTGCTGTCGCTTGGAAGAGATGGGAGGGGGAGATATAAATAACTAGACCATGAGCGGTTTTCCTAGTGGAGGAGATCACAAATAAGGATAGGAATGCTTTCCTCCATTGTGCTCTTCGTGTAGTATGAAAGATGATATCCATGGTTATATGCCCATTGTTTGTTGAGAAGTAGGGATCAGCGATGGGTGTTTCGGGGTGAAGTTTTATCAAATTATGTTTGAATCTTTTGGCTGATTTTCTTGAGAGGTTGGGGGGGTAAATGATGGTGTAGGTATGCGTGCCTGTGGGCTCCATAATAGATCAGGCCCTGTTGATGGGTGGTGTGAAGTTATGGGGCGGTATGTGTGTATGTGGCTCATAGGGGGGTCAGTGCTATGCGGATGTGATGGGTTTGGGGAGGGGGTGGATAAGGGAGGGGGAAGGAGCAACTAGGTTTTGGGCTAGGGGGGAAAAGGAGGTTGATTCTAGTACAGTAATGAATGCACCTAGGGCGGCAAATGAGGGGTTGGATGTGGGGCAAGCGAGGTAAAAAATGAGACCGAGGAATAAAGATAAATTTAGATTAGTTGAAGTTTACAGTGAAACTCTGAACTGTAGTAAGTAGGTAGGGAGATCGGTGGTCATAGACTAGGGGCTGTTCCACTGTGGGGAAGTCAGTCCAATATGGCCGCCTCCTTTGTAGATAACCTCATAGTGAGCCAGGTAGTCCTGTTTCTCTTTCCATCCCTCTGTTGAGGATTTTAGTCCCTTTTCACTTATTATGCTTTGCTACAGCAGGGGTTGATGATTCTCTCTGCTTAGAGTGACCCCCAGCTGGAGGTGGACCCATAACGATTGTAATTTATGTGGGTGGCCATTTTGCGAGTTTGGGTCACAAGGCTGCTGCTGACCTTAGTGAGAAGTCACCGTACAAAATTGAAGAAAAAATAAAAGTACCATTAACACGGATTCCAGTGGGAGCAACCAATGAGTCTATTAAAAATGATTCTCTGCAGGTGTGAAGCACCTCGACGTTATGGGCAGAGTCTGAAGGGCCGGGACTGGGTTGTAAGCTTCAATAACATCTGGTAAAAAGATAGTATGGGTACAATGTTCGCTGCCACCTAGTATAGTGGCTGCATCCCCGATGTTGCCGCTGTTATTGTTGATGACCCAGCTGGTCCGAACTGCGGGCTTCGTCAGTGCCTCACTTTCAAGACAAAGGGTGCCATAGATACCGTGATCATTGTGAGGTTGTTAGTTTGTATTGGAGTAAACAGACCATTTAAAATGGGGTCCAAGGGATATATATTTTAAAGACCCACACCTGATTTTATCCCCAGCACCAACTGAATGTATAACACACAAAATACAGGGGGTCTAACAGCCAGATTAGAGAGGCTACACTATCGATACTGAGTCAACAAGATCTCAAAATATCTTTAACGCACATACATAACGTATTAATAAAGATGAAGAAAGAAAAGGCTAACACTACATGCATAAAAAAGACCGGTACATCATTGATTATTCACAAAATGGCTGATTAATCCACAACAGATTGTAAAGGGTTTCCATCAAATTAGACTCAATGATCAGTCATATCATTTGGCCAAACCCATGTGCAAATGAAGCTGGTCCCCTGATCAGTGGGACACTCAGCTCCGCACCTTATTGTTGTATCAGGATTTGATCCACCAAATACACAAACTGTCCATAATGACTGATCTTTTAATGGTAAAGATAGAAAAAATAGTGCAACGAACAAAGAAGTGATTTAAAATAGGATGGAATGTCCTCCTTTTAAATACTTTATTCTGCGGACTGGACACACCTCCTAATTAAAAAATAGAACAGTGCAAAAGAAGACAGTGACAATTATCTGTCTACATAAGGGCCAACATGTTTCTGCCTAACGGGTATTGAATCCCTTGGCATTCGTCAGGGCCTCTGTTCGTATAATAGTTGCACTCCTAATAGTGAAATATAGAATTCACCACCATCACCAAGAACAAATTAAAGTAAAAATGGTTCGGAACGGTACAACCTGTAACAACCATGAACATTAGCCCTCCGATTCACAATGGTTAGTGTGAATTCTGTGAAGGAAAACGTTATATCATTAGTACGGTGTATCGGTCTCATATGCATGATGTGTCACCAAACCAACCAATAATGTATGTCAAAAACATTTTTTTAATTTTTATGCTTACCCTTTGTGGTAGGGCAATAGACCTCACCTCACCTGGACACTGCTCAGGTACTAGGAGGCCCCGCACTACAAAGATATAGGGAAAACAAAAGAATGTGGCACAGTACTGTAAACAACTTTTTTTGCCGCTTTATACCCTGCCTATAATCATTCCTGTAACCAAATACCCTATATCTAGAGGCAAAACATGTGAGGTAGGTAAACACCCCAAACTCAGTGTACTCAGCCTCAAATTGACCCAGGAACTCGACTAAGACACCAAACTTAAAGGGAGATTAAAAATCCTTTTTATGCTCATTCAGGAGTTTTTTCTGCTTACTAAACTACAAAAACCTGTAATTAGCTGAAATTTGCAACATAGTGTTGCTAAAAATATTCTAAAAATGTTCTGTGATAGCTGCTCACCTTTCCGTCGGTACCTCAAGCTCCCATCTGAGACTTGGGGGAGGCACTGATCTGTAGGAGATGCTAGTATAAGTAGTCGTTTGTTTGTGAAGTATCCCTCCACCTTTAAGAAGTATACTAGATAGAGGCGATCTTATCATATGTCCCTTCAGTAGGTATGTGCTGGTAGCAAGGACACTATTGTCAAACATTTATTGTAAAATAAACCTTATTGGTCTTTATTTTCATAAGAAAACCAAAGGCACTATTTTACGCTCGAAATCTCGCGAGATCTCGCGAGAGGAAGTACTCAGAACTACCATATGATGTCATATCGGCCATCTTTGTAGTTCATAACACAATTCCAATGTTGTATTCAATGGGCATAACTATGCAGAAGCTCCAAAATCTTAAAAAGTGGGAACCGTCCTAGTGGCTGTGCATAGCTATATGTCACCCTCCAGTGTGTATCAGAAAACTCCCATAATCAAACCTATTTATGACATTATGAGAAGAAAGTGAGCAAAGTAATGAGTAAATATGTACAACATGTTTGTGTAGAAACACCCTATTACAGTCAGTATATCCCAGTTATTGCTCACTTGTGCCAAGGCTACAGGGAGGTCCAAGGAATATCATCATTTAATCCTCCTGTATCTGTCCTAAGTTTGTAAATCCATTTTTGCTCTTTTCTGAAAAGGTAACTCGACACATCACTTATGTGACTGGGTATATATGGCTTCTCAAGGACAGTCCATTGAAAGTCCGTTTCTAAATGTGCACACTCCAGGAAATGTCTTGTGAGTTTAGTGTTGTTTTTCTTACAACGAAAGGAACTCTTGTGTTCTAACATCCTGGTGCGGACTTTGCGGGTCGTCATACCCACATATCGTGTGGAACAAGGACATGTCAGCATGTAAATCAGATTGGAGCTGTTGCAATTACTGTAGTTACTCTGCAACCAAGGTCTCGTGGTGCCTATATCTATCTCCTTCGTGTGTTTTGTCTGAGAGCAGACTGAACAGATGCCGCAAGGATGATGCCCAACAGCTGGTGGAAGGTTCCACAATGTTCCACCAAGTTTCCTAGGGAGCTCTTTTGGGCGTGTGTGAACAAGTCGATCCCGAATGCTGCTTGACCTTTTAAACGCAAACAAGGGTTGCGCGATTTTCTCTCTCCCATGGTTCAGAAGGCGCCAGTGTCTTTTGACAATCTTCTGGATGGCATTGCTTCTAGTGTTAAAGGTGCTCACGAAAGTGAGTCTAGTCAGGGGTGGTTTAGGGATTGGAGCTTCCAAGAGAGCCTCCCTATTGTTGTTAACTGCTCTTTTTTGATCTTTTTATGAGTGAATTGGGATAGTGTCTGTCCCGTAGTTGTCCACAGAGATTCCTAGCATGCACCTCAAAATCATCTCTATTGGAGCAGTTCCTGCGGACCCGCAGGAACTGGCCATATGGTAGATTCTGGCGCAGGGACTTCGGGTGATAGCTCTCATAAAGGAGAAGTGAATTCCGCGCCATAGGTTTCTTGTACAATTCACTCTGCAATCCTGCAGTAGTGACATAAATCGACAAATCTAGGAATGCAATTCTTTCCTTATTTGTTTCCATGGTGAATTTAAGAAACTGGTTTCTACTGTTTAGCCATTGGTGGAATTCATTGACAGAATCTACCGTGCCTCTCCACACCACCAACACATCGTCAATATAACGCTTCTACCACCTAATAGAGGTGTGGAAGGGGTTGGCGGGTGTCAGTACGTGTTGTTGTTCGAACTGGTGCACATATAAATTCGCCAGGCTCGGCGCGAAAACGCTGCCCATGCTCGTGCCCGAGACCTGGAGAAACAACTTGTCCTCATACTTGAAGAAATTCATTTTCATGGCTATAGTTGCCAAAGCCATTATAAATGGTACAGGGGTGATAGTTTCACATATATTATCCCTAAGGATTGATGTTACGACTTCCAAAGTCTCATCCTGAGGGATAGATGTGTACAATGACTCCACATCGAAAGAGACCAGGAGGTCTCTTTCAATATCATAATCAATTTCTGGAAGGACACGCAAGACATCTTTAGTGTCTTGCACATATGTCGGCATTTTCTGTACAATTGGCCGCAGAAAATAGTCGACAAAAGTTGACAACGGCTCCAGGAGAGACCCTATTCCTGAAATAATAGGCCTACCAGGCGGTGGCCTCTGTGATTTATGTACCTTTGGTAAAAGGTAGAAATAAGGAATAGTTGGGTGTTTAGCAACCAAATAAGTCGCCTCACTTTGAGTGATCCAACCCTCAGATGAAGCTTCTTCAACCATATCCTGTATCTGTTTAGTCACCTCTTCTGTAGGATCTGTAGACAAGGGAGAGTATGCCTGTCTATTGTTTAATTGTCTATAGCACTCAGTCTGGTAATCCGCAGTGTTTAAAATAACTATAGAGCCGCCCTTATCTGCAGGCTTTATAGTTATTAAATGATCCTCTGAAAGAGATTTCAGTGTCATTTGTTCTGATTTGGTAAGGTTGTTGAATGACCTGACTGTTGTGCTCCACAGTGAAGCAATATCACCCACAACAGCTTGCTCAAAAGCTAAGACCTGTGGAGGAACCGTGTGAGTAGGTGGCTGAAATTTAGATTTTGGTCTAAGACCGGTGTTTGTGTCACAATCAGCATTAGTCTGATCCTTGAAGAAATAGTGTAATCTAAGTTTTCTGAAAAACTGACTCAATTCGCATTGGAAAATGAATGGGTCCCCATGATTCGTCATGACGAAACCCAAGCCTTTATTCAGTACTTGTTCTTCAAGTGGAGTTAGTATTTTGTTAGATAAATTGACTACAAGGGATTGTTCGATGGGCCTGCTTTCTGGTTCTTGGCAGTTTGGCTCCGTGTACCTGCATGTGGACCTGTCTGGTCTTCCCATTGTACACCTGTATTTTGTGCTGCTCGCCTTTTGCCTCTTGGTCGGCGTGGACCAAACCCTAAAAAATTTTGAGAATTATAGGCATTTGGAAACCCTTGGAAATTCGGCGGAGGTGGAGGTGCAGGGTAAGGCTGTTGGTTCGGTGGAAAACCCCAAGGGGTGGGTGGCCAAATAAAGACCAATAAGGTTTATTTTACAATAAATGTTTGACAATAGTGTCCTTGCTACCAGCACATACCTACTGAAGGGACATATGATAAGATCGTCTCTGTTTTACATTGGAATTGTGTTAGGAACTACAAAGATGGCCAATATGACATCATATGGTAGTTCTGAGTACTTCCTCTCGCGAGATCTCGCGAGATTTCGAGCGTAAAATAGTGCCTTTAGTTTTCTTATGAAAATAAAGACCAATAAGGTTTATTTTACAATAAATGTTTGACAATAGTGTCCTTGCTACCAGCACATACCTACTGAAGGGACATATGATAAGATCGCCTCTATCTAGTATACTTCTTAAAGGTGGAGGGATACTTCACTAACAAACGACTACTTATACTAGCATCTCCTACAGATCAGTGCCTCCCCCAAGTCTCAGATGGGAGCTTGAGGTACCGACGGAAAGGTGAGCAGCTATCACAGAACATTTTTAGAATATTTTTAGCAACACTATGTTGCAAATTTCAGCTAATTACAGGTTTTTGTAGTTTAGTAAGCAGAAAAAACTCCTGAATGAGCATAATTCCCTTTAAGTTTGGTGTCTTAGTCGAGTTCCTGGGTCAATTTGAGGCTGAGTACACTGAGTTTGGGGTGTTTACCTACCTCACATGTTTTGCCTCTAGATATAGGGTATTTGGTTACAGGAATGATTATAGGCAGGGTATAAAGCGGCAAAAAAAGTTGTTTACAGTACTGTGCCACATTCTTTTGTTTTCCCTATATCTTTGTAGTGCGGGGCCTCCTAGTACCTGAGCAGTGTCCAGGTGAGGTCTATTGCCCTACCACAAAGTGTAAGCATAAAAATTAAAAAAATGTTTTTGACATACATTATTGGTTGGTTTGGTGACACATCATGCATATGAGACCGATACACCGTACTAATGATATAACGTTTTCCTTCACAGAATTCACAGTAACCATTGTGAATCGGAGGGCTAATGTTCATGGTTGTTACAGGTTGTACCGTTCCGAACCATTTTTACTTTAATTTGTTCTTGGTGATGGTGGGGAATTCTATATTTCACTATTAGGAGTGCAACTATTATACGAACAGAGGCCCTGACGAATGCCAAGGGATTCAATACCCGTTAGGCAGAAACATGTTGGCCCTTATGTAGACAGATAATTGTCACTGTCTTCTTTTGCACTGTTCTATTTTTTAATTAGGAGGTGTGTCCAGTCCGCAGAATAAAGTATTTAAAAGGAGGACATTCCATCCTATTTTAAATCACTTCTTTGTTCGTTGCACTATTTTTTCTATCTTTACCATTAAAAGATCAGTCATTATGGACAGTTTGTGTATTTGGTGGATCAAATCCTGATACAACAATAAGGTGCGGAGCTTAATCAATGATGTACCGGTCTTTTTTATGCATGTAGTGTTAGCCTTTTCTTTCTTCATCTTTATTAATACGTTATGTATGTGCGTTAAAGATATTTTGAGATCTTGTTGACTCAGTATCGATAGTGTAGCCTCTCTAATCTGCCTGTTAGTTTGTATCGCCATGGATACAGTGTTCCGTGCAAGAAAATAATTAAACGCGCTATCGGCGTTATTGTGCAGTGATCCCAAAGGGGCGGAGCTGGGTAGTGGCTTCGTCCGGGGGTCCGAGAGTTGTTCCGTATGTCTCGGCCATGGATCCAGCGTTCCGCAAAGGAGATTGAACGCGTTATGCGCGTTAATGTGTGATGATCCCGATGGGGCAGAGATAGGCTACAGCTTCGTCCGGGGGTCGCGGGGGTCCGAGGTTTGTTCCGTGTGCCTCAGGTCCAGCTAGATTCTTCCTCTTTCGTTCAGGGGGCAGCGCTCTTCAGACTGCAGTTGAGTTAGTCTTCATTCTTCTGTCGGTGATCCTTGACGGCAACTCACAGCCGGAGCCTGAGCGTACAGAGGTGGGCGGCGATGAGATAAGGAGGGTCTGGTCCGCTCTCCACTTCGAGGATGACTGTCATTTACTCGTCAGTTTCCCCAGAGTATGTCCGGACAAAGGTGAGCCTCGTTGTTTGGCCCCGATCCTTATATAATTATCTTTACTCGAGGTCTGAAATGTTTCTGTCCCGTTTATCTGTTCAGTTCCGTTCGATGATGACTGCAGCTCACAGGGATATTCCAGGCAAGGGATCCCAAGCTTTTGGAGCTCCTTTGGTGAGCTCCTACCAGTCGGCCATTTTGCAATTTTTAAAATAAGGGAGCTGTACCAGTAGACCTCTGCGGAGCCTTCACAATTTAACCCCGTCCAAGAGATGAATCTGCCTGAGAAAGTAAGAAAGCCAGGTGATAGGGTGTTGTGTGTAAGGCTGCAAGATCCAAGGTGTAAAAAGCAGCAGGGAGCTCAACGTGCTCCTCGCAAGGTAGCAAGCCTCAGTCCCAAGTCTCAATCAAAAACAAGAACTCACTAGAGCTGAGCGTGAGTTGGAGGCAAGAAAAGATTGATGCTGTAACTTGCTCAAAACGGATAGGCCAGTAGTTGACTATGTATAATGACAAAGTTAAGGTTGCTTTTAACTAAGAATGGTCACTTCAGATTTTGTTTTAAAGTAAGCTAAATTATATCCCTCAGAA
Organism: Triturus cristatus; assembly: GCF_964204655.1. NCBI lineage: Eukaryota > Metazoa > Chordata > Amphibia > Caudata > Salamandridae > Triturus > Triturus cristatus. The sequence continues at coordinate 928,512,059 of NC_140588.1, forward strand.
TAATTTAATATAATAGGAGCAAACACCTTCAAATGTTTTAGTAGCCAGGCAGGCACAGGCATTTGAAAAAAGTTTATTGGTTTAAGTTTGGAGGACATTGCAGCAACTGTGGGGGGTAATATCAAGGGTTAGTGTGTGATGTACAAGAAATTAGTCATTTGAATAAAGAACACAATTGTTGTAGCAAGGCCAGTAGGTTTTGAAAAGTATTTTTTCCCTCTTTGTCTGTAACTGCCTTTACTATCTGCACTTGAATTTGATTGTAACAGTAAAAAAATGCTTGTAACTGAGCTTGCATCAGTCTGTACCTCTTTCAGCTTTGGTTCATGTCTTTCTGCTGAGTAGGGTGATGGGACCTTGACAGCTTGGACCTCTACGAGAAGGCTTGAACAATAGCTTTTTATGATAATTTTTACTAAATATCAGTTTAATGGTACACTATCGATTTCCTAAAGGCTGCAGGGTAGAGTTGCTCTTGCCAGGTCAAGTTGCTGTGATGCAAATCACATTAGATATCTGCAGCTAGCACTTGCATCACAACATCATCTTTATAGCTTACCTTGAGTTGGCTCTATTGGCAGCATTATATGCTTGTTTTTTATTCAGTGGGTTTCCTTCCTCCTCTTGTTTGTCCCTCCCCTGCGGCAGAGCATCTCTACCATCACTTTGATTGGACACTTGTGTACTTCCACTGCCAAACTTCTGCAAACTACATTTTTTCCTTCAGTGTGCCATGTGAGTGCTTGTATTTTCTGCCATTCTTCCTTGTGTGTGCTGCCTCCCCACTGAAATGCCTGCTCTCCTATGTTCTCTATATTAGTACACCCTCCCACTGCCGGCTCATTGTGTGCTTCCCTGCTTATTATGTTGAATAATTACATTATCTTTACATCCTGTACCTACCCCTGCCTGCCTTACAGTTAACCCCTGCACAGAGCACTATTTCGGTGTAGACTTCTCTGCAACTTAGGAAGGCATCTCAATTATGCTGGCTTTCTGCATAGAAATAGCATAAATAAAGCACTTTTTTTGTAGTTTAATGTTGTGTATGGGGCTAAAATAATTAAGGAATTATACTTGTGTAGCAAAATGTTCAATGTCCCTGCCACTGTTCAGGGCCAGTAGCTGGGTGCGAGGCATGTCACGGCTATTTGAAACTGAACACTACCATTGAATCACCCTTTATTTTACTCGGTCGATAAAATTGTCATTCTTGACTTTTGTTTTATACTGGGTATGTAAATGGTATGGCGCTTAACGGGTCTGATGGAGACTTTCTGTGGCATGCCTTGGACAGTTTAACATCATCCATTGGACTTGGGGGCAATCAATGAGTATGTTTGACAGATCATAGTAGAACATATTTCACCTAGTGGTACTTGCATAGACTGTTAATACTGGCTTCTGTTACATAATTTCCAGCAACTTCCCCCAGCCTTCCAAGAACTACTGCCCCATCTCTCTGCTGCTGCTGCCCTTTTCCGCTACAGTCCTTTAGAAGGTTGTCAACCATCAACTGACAGAACACCTGGAGAACAATCTTCTGGACACTTCCCAGTCCGAATTCCACACCATCTAGAGCACCGAATGCTGTGATTGCAGCCACAAACACCAGATCCCTCGTTCACCAAGGAAGAACGATGGCCTTGACCTCTCAGCAACATTCGACACAGTATCACACCGCACTCTGATCAAAAGGCTTCACAACATTGGAATCCAAGGAGACTCACACAAGTGTATTACTTACTTTCTCACTGGAAGAACTCCGAGAATCCGCCTTCCTCCCTTCTCCTCGGGACCCAAGAACACCATCGGTGGCATCCCCCAAGTTCCGCCTCTCAGCCCTAAACTGTTCAACACCTACATGACCTCCCTGGCCAACGTCATCGGATTGCATGATCTGAACACCATATCCTATGCGGACGATACCCATCTCATCCTCTTGCTATCAGAAGACCCCTCCGACATGCTGATCAGCTTCTGCAGGTGCATGACTAGCAACGCCGACAGGATGGGAACACTGCCTAAAACTCAACACAGACAAAACAGATGTGCTGATCTTCAGGAACACCCCCTCCCCATGGAACGACTCCTGGTGGCCTCCTGAACTAGGACCCTCACCCACTCCGACTGATTACGCTTGCAACTTTGCCATCCTCCTGGACAGTAAGCTCACCATGAAGAAACAGAACACAGTTTAGACTGCCTGCTTCCTCACCCTATGCATGCTACGCAAAACCTTCAAGTGGCTCCCCGATTATAATTTTTTTAAAAAACTCACAAATGGACCGGAAAATCGCCATAGGCCCCACCCTCTTTTACCACCACTCTGCAGACACTCCTCCTGATGCACTTCTGGTTGGGGTATGAAGTCTCCTCGGCTCCAGAAGTGTGGGTGTGTGAATGGGCAGACAAGAGGGTGCACAGGGATGGGAGTGGTTCTATGGATGTCATCGGTGATGTCATTTGAAATGTCGTCAGTGATTTCACTGACCACGTCATGAGTGATGTAATATGTGAGGTAATAAGTAGTGCATTACGGGGGCGTATGTTAGAATTTCACTGGTTTTATAGGATTGAAATCTGAGCCTAACTAGAATTTCCCTGTAAAATTTAGTTTTTTTCAGTGTGTGTCTGTCTATCTCTTTCTTAGCGGCAGCCATTTCAAGACTGGGACTGAGTCCCCTGTCCTGAAGAAAGATTAGAACAAGTATTTGCAATGCAGTAGGTCTTGCATTTACGCGAGTTTAAGCTATTGGCATTATAAATGACAATGCCTTTTATTTGTTTTAAAACCGAAAACAAAAATAAAAGGCATTGGTATTTGCAATGTCAATAGCTCTAACTTGCGTAAATGCGAGACCTTTTGCGTTGCAAATGCTTGTTTAGGTAAAAGTGCCTGCCATTCACCACAAAAGAACCAAGCCTCGCAAGACGTGCCTGGCTCTAGCCCCGCCTGTGTCCCCCACGCAGAAGAAAACAGCAAATTGATTAAATAGCCAAGCACGGCTGCTACAGTGAACGGACCGCGCTGCAAATTAATTAAATAAACCAGCGTGGCCCCAAAAGTGAAAGCGGCCCGCACTGCAAATACAAAAAAATAAAACCGAATAGAGCTCTTACCCATGATAAAGCAGACCGTGTAGCATGACCAGTAAAAGGTACAGTCCTTATGGGCATTAACAAATGGAGACAAGGCGGTACCAGGGAGGGACTAAAAAGCCTATTTACTAATCAGAAGCCAGCATTTAAGAAGGACAATGAGACAAAGCCAATAACCAATATGGGCGGAGAGTGGACAAGGCTTCCACAGCATACCCTACTATAGCATTCCTCGCAGAGCGAGCAGGGCATGTGCGCGGCCGCTAGGCTCGACCTAAAAACAGAGGGTAGGGGTAACTTCCCTCTTAGGCCTTGTAGGACCCACTGTTGCCAAAAATAGTGATTTTGCTTTTTTTTTTATTGGACACCCTTTTCACCATTGGAGTTCACAGGACCTCAAAAATTATACGAGTTAGTAGACTGATTTGAGGTGATGGTTATGAGGGAGGTATGGGTGATGGTCATCTCGCAAAGAAACGCTTTACTAATGATCGAACTGCCTAGGAATCTATCATTATGCTATGGGGTTAATTTACTTTTATACAGCTGTACAATGTTGGGGGCGTCCAAGCCAAGACTTTCAAATTATGCTGTTTAAATTTAAGCAAATATATGACTTATGGAACACCTCAATGCTCAGACGAACACTTCAATTGTAAGGAGCTTTATTGAGGTTAGGGAGAATTTGCGTCTTTCATTTTTCTAGCCATGTATGTCAGCTCTTAACCCACCCGATGTGAATTTGTGCATCAGTGTAACTTCCAGGGAGATAGTTTGCTATACAGGTAGACTTTGGCTCATGAAGTCTTAAGATCTCTGAATATACATTTGGCTCTTGTTCCCTCAGTAAACCACCTTACCTTTACAGTCCCATAAATTGGTTACCTAACGTCCAAGACAAGATGCGAATTAGACTGGATGCAAAGACTGTTAGTTGCCTTTGTCAGTTTTGTCTGCTGTCATCCATGTTTGCCCAGGAAGAGTCAAAATACTACACAGTGCCGGTGTATCAACGTCTACCCTAGAAACAAACTTGCAGATACCCAGTGTTTTGGATATAGTTCTCTACCAGAGTCAACATGTCCTTCATTGATATCCACTCGTCCAAACTATTTTTAAAGTGCCCCAGCGTGTAGTGCCAATTAACGACTACCTCATGTCCTTGACCATTTTCTCTGTTGTTTTGCCTTCATGTCCGTGCTAAACCCTGCCCCATTAACCACTTGGAGCCCCCATTGTGCAGCTCACACACATCAGTAACACCGAATGTAGTCTCCTAGGGTACAGAGAAGGGCTATACTGGTTTTTGAAGGTCCTTAACTGGAGTTGAAGGCCTGAGGTGCAGGTGAGGGCCTATAACATAGGACACCTGTGTGAAAACCACTGAGTTCTGATGGGATGTATTATGCTTTTCGTCCTTATGGGGATATTAATGAACTAATGACACATTCTAGTATATGATACCTGTTAAAATTCTCATTTCTAATTTTACAGTTGCACTGTCATTTGTGCAATTGAACATATTTTTTAATTCTGATGAGACTGAATGATCCTTTCATACTCCTGTTGGGGATAATAAACGCATGCCATTGAATAGAGTAAATCGCTGCGAGTTGAAGAGCTTTCTGTTGAGGACCTTATGTTACAACAGTCCTGAACACTGTCGCCAGCTTTAACTTCCTTTATTAGGTCTCGGCTCGAAGGCTGCGCTTGCGCAGTCTCGATCTGAGATTTAACGACTTGGAGAAGAGGGGCTTGAACCCGCCCCTCTTCTCCCCTGTTCTCCATTGGCTGGCCTCTTGAATGCTGGCCAGCCATTGGAGAAGAGGTCCGTCATTCCGATTAGGCCCCGTCCTTTTCGGATTCGGGGTCGTGTTTTTTTCAAGAAGTCTAATTATCTCCTCCAGCCAATGGCAAGAGGAGAGTAAAGGAAAACACGCCCCCGAATTCGAAACCGCCACTGCGTTTCTCCGAGGCATTTCTGCTCTGCCTCGGAGAAAGGCAGTGGTGTGCTTGCCTTTTGCTCTGCCTTGTTTCCTTTCTACTCTAGTCTTCACCGGTTCTTCTCCCCCCTCAGATCCCTCCTGTCCAGCTTCTCTCCCCTCAGCTCCACGGGACTGGCACCTCAGTGTACCCCTCTCTCCTTTCCGTTCCTAGGGCTCGGATGCTGCCTGTTCTCCCCCACTACTCTCGGTGTCTTTGGCTTGTGCCCCTCAGGTCTCCCTTCCTTTCAGTCCCTCGGGCTTCTCTCCCCTCGGTTAACTTCTCTCCCCTCGGTTAACTTCCCTCCCCTCGGTTCTCCCAGGGCCGGCCTCTCCCATCAGCTCTCCGCGTGCCCGGCCTTCCGCCCCTCTGAAGATCTTCGTGCGCCCGGTGTTTTGCTTTCCGTCCTTTTCCTAAGCCGCCTCCTCAGACCTCCCCACGTCTTTCTCGGTCGCGCTTTGCCTCGCACTGGCTCCTTCCCTTAAGCTCCTCTCACTCCGGCTCTCTCCCTTAAGCTCCTCTCACTCCGGCTCTCCTCCGCACCCTCGGCCTGTTCTCTCAGCCCTTCCTGGTCCAGCACTGGTCCCCTTCCTCTCCTCAGCTCCCTTCTGCCTATCCCGCCGCCACCATCTTGTCTGCAGCCATGGGCTAGGATAGTGCGCTGCGCACCGAGAGAGGACGGACCGTTGGCAGGCTCAGTCCCTAGCTACCCCCGCACTACAGCCACTGTTTATTAATAATATTTGTTTGCCCTCGGCCGACGCCACGAGGTCTCCTCGACCCGGAGCTACGCCTGCGCACCGGGAGGCGGGTGCCGGGATATTGTCAGCGAACGCTGCCATGACAGGAGGGGAGAGCAGTGGACTGGGAGTGGGGGAGGAAGGGAGAGAGGGGGTGGGGTGTACAGGGCAAGTCCCAGGCAATAAATGGCAACTCATCATTTGCCAGAGATGTTAACATTAATCGTTTTCCTTTTCTCCCTGTTAGACCTGTCAGCCCTTTGGGTGGTCCCTCATCATTATTTATTTTGTCCCACTTTTGCCTCAAACCCTGTTAGTATTTTTCCTTTTTGGGAACCACCAGACTTTTTAGGGTTGATGCAGGGTCAGGGAGCCATTTTCCCTACCCCTGGAACTTCTGTCTGAGGGCCTGTAACACAAAATGGTGGCCACCCATTGTCACCTGAGACATAGCTGGAACCTACTAGTACCTTCCAGAACATTCTAGAACCCTGTGACAGTGTGAGGCAGGTTTAGAATGTTGGGAAGCCAGCTCAGAGTTGGCAGTTGGAGTAGGCAGTTGGCACCTGACTGGTGAAGAGAGAGCAGCACAACACTGAAGGAGGAAGGAGTGAGGCAGCAGGGGTGGAAACTTGTGCCTGGAGTGGGGTCTGGAAACCCACCCTTGATACTAGTCCCTACTGACTGAGCCCAGCCTGGAGCCCTGTGTGGGATAAAGTCAAGAAGAACCAACTCAAGGACCTGAACAGCCGGAACAGGCCTTGAAAGTAAAGAACAGCAAGTTCCTGACCTGTCTATTGGTATCTTCCTGGAGTCCGACGCCGAGAAGCCTAGAGACCTGGGGCCGGAGGTGAAGAAGCGGCGCTGACTCGAAAGCAGACGTCGTACCTGGAGCCGCCAGAGGTCGAGAGAGGGCGCCGACTGAGGTCGTGGAGACACCAGAGGTCGAGGAGGAAGTCACCTGAGGTCGAGTGTGCGGCGTCGACGGGGGAGTGAAGTTCGCCCTCCGGAGTCGCCGGAGACCGAGGTGAATCGTGCCGGAGGTCGGGAGTGGAGATCGCACTCCGGAGTCGCCGGAACCTGAGGAAAGGAGCACCGGAGGTCGGGAGTGGAGATCGCACTCCGGAGTCGCCGGAACCTGAAGGGAAGAGCACCGGAGGTCGGGAGTGGAGGTCGCACTCCGGAGACACCCGGAAGTAGGGAGATCGTGACCCTGTGACGCCGGAGACCGACATCGAATCGAGGCCGTCCGCCGACATCGATCCGGAACCACCTCACGGCGTCGACAGGAACTGACATCGAGCCGAGGCCGTCTGCCGACATCGATCCGGAACCGCCTCACGGCGTCGACAAGAACTGACATCGAGCCGAGGCCGGCTAGCGACATCGAACCGGAACCGCCTCACGGCGTGGACACGACTCCGGCGGAGTCGGAAGTTCACAAAGAGGGCAGTAAGTGGAATAGAGGGCGCCTAAGGCCCTGTGGAGCCCTAAGAGACCATCCTTGGGGCTAGAGAGGTGTTAGGACCAGCCTGGGAGTGCCAGGGGTGGACTGAGACTGATACAGTGACCTGTGTGAGGGGTTGTGTAGTTTGGGAGAGCCAGATTCCTAGATTACCCTTGATCTACCTCCGTTTTAGCCTCAGCCTTATCCAAGCTAGGTGAGACACCCTCAGGCCATCCACATAACCACAAGCTGTGATTGGGCCAAATCAACCCATAGTGCCTCATAAATGTGACCTGATTTGAAAGTGTATTGATGGCTTATATTTATTGAGAGTATTGTATTCTTTGTATTATCCTATTGTCTCACAGTATTTATTGTCTCACAGTATTTATTCCCTCACAGTATTTATTTGCCTATGTATTTTATGCACATCTATTTATTCATTGATTATTTATGATCTGAGCTTATTTATTTGACCTACCCTTTTTACAGAAGAAGCTTTGTGTACTGTAAGTGTGTTATTATTTATTTAACCTGCAACTAAGAGAAAACAAGATAAACACAGATATATTTTCATAAATTTTTACGGTGTAGTGTCGTTTTTGGAGCGGATGCACGCATGGTTATTGTGAGGGTGTGACGTACGCTTAACACGGTGCCTTCCTTACCGCTCGAGCCAAGCTACCCCTTGTGTGTTGGGAAACACCGGGTGACTGCTAACCCCGGTTTCCCGGGGTTTTCTAACACTCCCTCTTTAAAAGCAGCCATCAAACCCACGCAAGCACATATATGTCTCCTTGCCGCAACATTTGCCTTTAAGGTGTTGTCCAGTGTATATGTCGATGTATGGGAGCAGATACCCTAGGCCTGACTGGGGAGGAAGGGGGATGGATCAGGGCTTTAGAGAGAATAGAAGGTCCCTGGCATAGTTTAAAAGGTGGCATGGGAAGGAGGGGGTGCGTCGTTGTGGCAGAAGGGGAGAGGAGTGGCGATTGGGAGGGACATGAGGCGCAGAGCCTGGAAAAGGAGTGCCTCTGGCAGTGTGTTTTTTTCTCCATAGGGCTTCTCAAATCTGGTCTTTTAGCATTGATAACCCTCACCTTGAATTAACAACGAAGTCGTAAAGTTCATATCCGCATTGGTACAACTCCACAGGTTAGAATGCCCTTAAGCATAAGATTGATCTCCTCAATTCTAAGTTATCCCAGCTAGACACCAGGATGTCCCACTTAACCCCTTCAGTGCCCGCCCCTTTCCCCGCCCTGTGCCGGCCGTTGTATTAGCGGGCGGGGTTTATGACGAGCTGGTCTCGTCATGGGCACAGCGCGACCGCGGCCCATGACGAGACCAGCTCGTCACGGGCATTGAAGAGGTTAAACTGTTTACTACTCTTATAAAATCTCCACCCCACCTAATTAGTGCATTTACCTTGTGCCCCCACCAAGGAGCAACTGTTTACCATGTCCAGATAAACTACAAGCCTGTCCCTCGCAAGTAGACATTTGTAATCTGCTGGCAGAGTATATCAGTCATCCCCCCCCTTCCTCCCAGCGTCCACAAATCTGAACGTATGGTCAAAATTCACCAGAAAAATGACACCAACCACATTAATGCATTGAACTAAATTTCAGACATCCACAGTGATGTCAGTGGATAATAGGAACGTTATTCATATTTCCACTGAACCCCTAGTCACTCCTTACATCAAAATCGTCACTTCATTTTTATGTATGCTATGTAACTAGATCAGCAGTGAATCACAAACTAAAATTGCAGACACAACCTCCCACTACAGTCTTGAACTACTAATCCTCACACAGATCTGGTTCACCAATGCTTACCACAATATTGTGAACCTTCTGCTCCCTCCTCCTTACTGCATCACTAGATGCAACCAGGATTGGGAGAGGCGTTTCAGTTATCTACAGGAACCCCTTACATTGCAGAGTCACTCAACAGTGAATTTTCCTCTTTTCAGTGCCATACTCTTAAACTCTGGCAACTGCATAATTCCTCTTTAAGACTGAATGCTATCTATCACCCTCCTAGTGATAATCCAACTTATATTGAGGAATGCAGTGAGCTCATGACAAACCAATCAATTCTAGTTGATGAGGTATTTTTTAGGCGGCTTTAATCTTTACTGGGGATGACATGAAAGCCAATCTCCTTTCTTTGTTCCTTCCCTGAAATGATACCTGTGCATTGGTAGTACCATCACCCATTTCGCATTGCTTTTCTCCCATTCCCTAACCGTAAGCCAACTAAACAAGCATTTACAATGCAATGGTCTCGGCATTGGTAAAGTTAGAGCTATTGGCATTGCTCATGACATTATTTTTGTTTTTAAAACATTTAAAGAAACGGCATTGTTATTTACAATGTCAATAGCTTAATCACTCTCAAATGCGAGACCTCTTGCATTTGCACCCGCACACCGAGCCACCTACACACACACTGATTAAGCTATTGACATTGTAAATAACAATGCAGTTTCTCTACATGTTTTAAAAACAAAAACATAAACTAAATGAGCAATGCCAATAGCTCTAACTTTAACAATGCCGAGACCGTTGCATTGTAAATGCTTGTTTGCTGTGCACTGGCTTGCAAACTCTTTCTAATGGAGAGTGTGAAGTTTTCTTTTAGACACGCAGAAGTGGTGGCATCCTGCCTGCCTCCTATCAAGGCTGACCTATTTTAATTGTCTATATTATGGTCACTGCAATGTTAAAATGAACGCTTACAGATGAGGCTAAAATGTCAACATGACTGCGCGATTAATCACCATACATATTTTTTTTTTTGTTGGGACTAGGTCGTTAAACTTCTAAACATGCGCTAAACATCGGCGCTAGAGTGCCATTAAAAACCCTAAATTTGGCCATAGTTGGGAGAGGCTTTTCGATGGAAATATCAGTGAGAGTTGAAGCAGTTTTGCTGCAAATCATCCCCAATTGGGAGTTGTATTAGAGCTCAGAGTGGCGTTCAGAAGATGCCTTCATCTCGGCATTGCTTATTGTTCCCAGGCAAGGGATATCATACGACATAGCTAAACATCTAGAAAAGCCTACTGTGTGAATCATCTTAAACTTGATTTATGGACTTATTTCGTGCTGCTGCTAACTTGGCATAATGTTTAGCAGTAGAGATAGGGTGTTGGACTGCTTGGAGTATACTAACAATGTTGGACTGTTTAGATATTTTATTCACTGGCCATATCATGCATTGTTGTTTTTCTCATTCTGTGGTTACCATTCATAGTTTATGCACTATACTTGGGTTTTCGCAAAAAAAGCATTTTAGACGTTTACCCTGTGTTTTACTGCCTTTTTACAGTGTGTTATTCATTAATGAAAGAAGGTTTATAGAGTTCCGCTGTGGCTCTGAATTAATTTAGAGGAATTAACCATGACCTGAAAACAGTGGACGCACAGCGTTGCTTACTGGATTGTGTACAGGTCTTAGTCCAACTGGATTTTTAAAGTGTTGGTGCACTGAACTAAGTCCTTGCTCCAGGAGAGGCTAAAAATCTGACCCATGCGGCTCTGGGGGGGCAGGGGTATTGACGCAATCTAAACGGAATAGAAGGCAATGTTTTTAAAACGGTGTAAAATGAGTGAGACAGTCCAATTTGCTTTGGGAACTTTGCATGCTCCCAAAAATATCTTCTTTTCCCCCCCCAGATCTGCATAGGAAGCTGTAACTGCTAGCACATCAATAGAACAGATCCCAAAGCAGATGTTAGTGTCATAGCAGCATGTGGCAGAACGTGTCACCAGCCTCATCTAACAATGTACCTACTGCAAAAAAGTACTCTGAAGAACACCAAGAGCCCCATTTGTTCAAAAGATTAGTTTTCTTCTTTATATACATCAACGCATAGAGTTGTTGGTGCATCTGTGTATGAGAACCAATTCTAAGTTGAAAGATCTCTATTCTTGCTAGTCAAGCGTAAAACAAATAATTGCCACAAAAAAGCACAAACATGTCCTTAAACAGAACCAGATAAGTTAAACTAGACCTGGACAAGTGTCTTTCTATCACACTGTGTTGTAACAGCCATAAGTGGCATCCTTGGAAGTGTGCGCAGTAGGTCCTTACTTGACAACTGTCCTACCCAAATAATTGCATAGACCAATCTTTCTAAAGTAGTACAAGTTCAACCTCCCAAAGCCATTGTCACCCCGCTCAAGTACCCTTAAGTCGTTTGAAATGGCAAAACAGCTATGAAGTTCTGAGCTGACTCACTGCTGCTAGTATTTAAAGAATTTGAAGAAGTCTTTGATACTGAAGGAAACAAGAATCCACACTGCTACTATTCAGGTTTAGCTAGAATTTCAGACTTACTCAGGCCTAGCTCTAAGATTAAATCCGACCCCTATTTGTCCACCTGCTGTTTGGTCTCGTGTGGTTCCTGTAGATTTCCTCCTATTGCCAGTGCTCCTCTGTCTTCTCCTGAGGATCATTAGTGCTGTTCCCACTCCTGAGAGGACAACACTGTGCTGCTACCTATCAACATAAGCCTAACTAACCAGAAATGGCTGTAGAATTGTGTCCCTCTGCTATCAAATAGTTAATAGGAAGGACCTACGTGAAACACAAGAGAGCAAAACTCAAAAGCAGTTGTTTTTTTGCAAAGGCACGACACACCTGCAAGCCTTTGGAAGACATGTGTTTCAAGGTAAGTTAATGTCATCTAAACTTACCCACAAAGCAACCATGAGACATACTACTCAAAATCTATGCTAAATTCTGTTTGGCAAAGCAAAATGCAACCTTTCCTAATAGGGCCTTACAAGGATTCTTAGAGTGCAAATCTTCTCTAACAACAATTTATCAGTGGATAGCAAACGCAAAATCACTTGCCTTCTACGGTAGCATGAGATTCCCTGTAAAAAATAAAAAAAAATCCTGCCTGAAGGCTTTAGCACAGTGAAATAACATTCCACCCTCAAAACGTTGTTAGCTTTAACGCATGCTTTTCATAATAAGTAAATCTGGTCTGCTGGCTTTGTCATAATGTTTGATAATAGACAAATCAAACATATGGAATCTGTCATAATATTGCCTAATGAACTGATCAGGCTTATAGCCCTTATTATTGACTTTGCGTCATAACCAGCACAGAACTATTTGGTAGGGTCTAACAAAAATCATCACAGTGAAAATTCCTAAGGTTTGTCAGAGCGGGTAACCAGCACCAAAACCATGTCTACTTCAGTAATATGTGAGATTCCATGTAACAAAACGCTTCTCTGTAGGCTTCCATACAGAGTAAAAGCAATCCACACTTAAGCGGATTGATTTGACATATGCTTCTCACAATGCATGTCAGACCTGTTGCCTTTATCGTAAGACTTCATGATAAACGGGTAAGGGGAATAGCCATGTTCATCGGCTTACCACCATAGCCAACGTATTCCTCTTGTTTTGTGTATAAGCTTTGCCAAAAGCCATTTAAAAAAAAAAAAATACAATCTTTCCTTCTGTGGAAGCACACGACCTAGGCCCAGTCAAATCCTGTACTCTGGAAACATGTGTTTTGTGCCTTAGCACTGGTCTCAGTAGTACTCTGATAACTTTTTGGGGTGATCACAGAAGGTTGACCACAGTTAATGCTGTCAAGCCAAACCTAAAAATGATTGAACATTTTTATATAGTGAATGAATGCCAAATGAGTCTTGGCGCTGACTCTGCTAGGCGAGAAAGTGAGTGGACAGAGCTAGACATTGTTCACCAGGAAGGGCCTCTGCGTGATAACACAGAATAGAAGAATAGCCAGGTTTTCAAGATGTTTCCTGAAACTAGAATGATTAGCCTGAGCTCTAAGATGGTAAGGTAGGTTATTCCACGGATGAGATGCAATGTAGATAAGACTCCTACCTCCCAGTTCATTCTTCTGAATTTAGAGAAATTAACTGTCTTAGAATTCGCTGAGCGTAAGGTTCTTCTGGGTGTATACCAAGGGAGATTTCTTTTCAGGTAAATAGGACCTTCACCATGCAAAGTCTTATTTGCCAAACACAAGAACAGATTAGGTGTGTGCTGCGTTCCATTGTCATTTACCATCTAGCAGTCCATAACCAAAGCATCAGATCCCTGTCGGAGAGGTTGCCAGGCAGATCTTTGTGTAGATTTGTTGAGTCTGGTGAGTCTGTAGTTTCATTACTGTCTGGAGCATTGACTGAATATTTACTTGGGCTACATGCTGCAGCGTCAAAGCCAAATACAGCATGGCTTTTGAATAGACACTGAGATTTTGCTTCTGCCATTTTATATATGCGTATACCCAACTTAATTCCTTGAGCAGGGTAATTCATTCAAGCTTGAGAAGAACCTGGAGAGGGCAACCCACGTTTATTTGGTGGTTGCTGTCTAAAACACAGTGGGAGTTCCTCCATAATTGGTTGCTTGGGAAATGTGGTACAGATGTACACTCTGTGCACAGCATGAATGAGAATTACTCTAGAATAACATGGCAGCTGTGTTGTCTTTTGCACTTAATCTGGCCTGTTCAGTGTATTGTGGAATTTGCTTGAGAAATACGTTAAATTGGTGTGCTCTTCTACACACCATTTAATATGGCTATTTTAATTGGTGAAAGGATTTTGTCTTTTATATTATAAACAAAATGAAACTATTGGTTGTGCCTAAAAAACAAAAACTGAAAAATGTGGCATCCATCTATACAATTTAAAAACCTAAACAGGATTAGAACGATTAGAATGTCCTCTTCTAGTTTACTTATGATTAAAATGTTCAGAAATAAACTTTAGAAATTTTGTAGCTGTCTTTGGATTGGGGTCTTCCAGGCAAAACAGCATCTATACATGTGTGTGTATATACCAGCAGCATTAAATATCTGCTTTATTCAGAAGTAGTTTCATTTAACAATTCTATGCATATACACCTAATTATCAAAGTCTCAGAATATCATCCCTGCATGCAGCATGCTGTAAAGATTACTTTAAAGCTCGGTAATGATTTCCTACATTCATATCTATTTTCACATTAATGAAGGTTTGAGCCTATTTTGTATTTTCTGTGCTCATTGGGGGATCAGGGTATGAGTGTAAATTCTTTAATGCATTATTAATAAATCATTTATATCAAAACATCTTCACAATCATTTATAAAAACAGGAAACTCTGTACTGCAAATATTAACAAGTGTCCCCATACGTTCATAAATGTAATAAAATCAAACATAGACCAGATAATGCAATAAATATTAATTATATTGAAGAGACAAAAAAAAATTGTCAATATTTACTATAGCAAGGTATTGCATATATTGTGGGTTAGAGTGCCAAATATTAGTAATTCCATAGTTCAAGGACAATAAAAGTGCATCAATTAAATCTGTCCTGAGATAGTTTCAGTAAGTACATTGCTTAGTTATTACCCTAGTAGAATATACATTTTGTTCCACTAAGTATCAGACTGTGCAGAGGATCTCTTAAGTTCAAGAGATACAAATTTAATAAATCTCAAACTGGCGAGACCAAAAATTTTTCAGCTGCATGTAAAAGGTTTATCAACTGGCATAACAGCGGAATCGAATCACCGGATAGGGACCTAATAAGTGCCTGGCATGCTGATCCAACCCCAATCTTCAAAAATAAGGGTTTAAAAAAAATACACTGAATGTTAATCAATTTAGGACACACACATACTATGAACTAATGATTCTTGTGGCCAGCCGCATAATATGCAGTTGGTATCCGCCCACTGCTGAATCCTGGGCTGCATACGCTCTCTTGTCGGATTTATTCCCATTCGTATGTTTTAGAAAGCTATTTTTTATTTCAGCCGAGAAATATGCTGTCAGATACGGCTGAATACGCAACAAATGTTATGAATATCAATGTATGATTTTTCCCAGCTAATGCGATTTTATCCAACTTAAGGGAGTCCTCTTTAATATTGTTTTTTAAAATCCATTTATAATTGGGCATTCTCTATTCCTGAAGTGCTAATTGCAGACCAATGCCCCTTAGACATGTTAAAATATGAGCTCTCCATCTAACAGCATAAGCAGACTTATTTATTTCAATCCAGCAATAGTTCCCTAGGGAGGCGGGGGCAGAAGAAAACATAGAGAACACACATTTCAAAAAAGCTCTGCTGACACCAAGCTCTGCCTTTGGAGACCAAACTCTAGTCTTATTCCTGCTTGCCCTACTGTTCCGGGATCCCAAAAGTTGATTTAAAAGCCAGTGGATGAGTGAGATTAGTGAAGTTGTATGTATGTACATGTGAAAACAGTTGACTCTGACTTGTAGGCTAGAGAGATAATTCCTTGTAAAAAAATTACCACACAACGAGTTTGCACCAAAGAGAAGGAGGGTCCAGAGGACTGGTTGAATTCAATTTTAGGGTTTCTGATGGATAGCTTTTTCCTCACCTTATGTATACACCTCCAGGCTCGATCTGGACAATTTTCTCAGCAGGTCCTTTGTGCTGCAGTAGGTTGCTTCATGGGGCTCTGTGTTGACTCAATCCTGCCCTGAAAATGACGCTGGAGCCACATGTAGCTGCCACCTCTGTGTGCAGATAGATGTTGGGCTTTCTTTCCATGCCTCTATTGGCAGATCCAGAGCTAGCTCCTTATTTTAAGTGTTACTGACTGGAACATTGTAACATTTTATAGTGTGCAAGGGAAAAGTCTTGCCCCTAAAACCATAGGATTTAAACCCTGCATGGACTCTCTCAAACAGATATCTGTGTCAGACCCTTACCAAGTTTGCCTATTGTGTCTGGGTTTGTCGTGTTTTCAAGTCATTCAGGGACTGTGCCAGAATCTGAATCCAAGGGCTGTATGGGACCATGAGGCCAAAGCTCTCTTTTGCCAAATAAGGCGGCGCAAAAGGGCCAGCCTAGTTCTGTCGAGGAAACTGGTACGTTCTTAAGGCTGTTTTAAAGAGAGATCCTTTTCCCATTCCAAGTCTTCAGGTATGTCGAAATACAAGAAAAAACAGGAGTCCAAACGTGACTACTCATCATCCAGCCACACTTGTCAGGTGAAATTGTGTGGATGACAGATTGCCTGCCGATTTCAGTACCCCACCGTTGTACCGACCCATCAACTCGTCTTGATTCAGTCTAAATTCCCAGGTTGTCATTATAGCACAACAGCTTGAAGCCTTCAAAGAGGCCATGTTCCAATTCCCTCTTGTGTCCCAAGGATGCTTCCAGACTCATTACCACCCTTGGATTTCTCCCCACAGCTGTTTGTGCTTCTTGACTCTGCCATGGGGCCTGCCCTTATTTTGTGGCTAACACCCTCCCAGTCTTCTAACCTTGTACCAAGGTCCTCACAGGTTTCCCATGCATCAACACTGATGCTACTGACCCTGTAGGATGTTCAGATGATCCTTTTGGACTGTGTTGAATCTGTCATGACCTATAACAAAGTTGTATCCAGTTTGACCTCCAGTGCGACAGATTCAGATGTCACACTACCTTTGCCTGGACAACTGCCTTTGGCTTGAGATCCAGAGCACCATAATGAAGGGATGATTGAGATGAATCTCCATATTATGAGAAGGAAAACTTGTTTCTAGATCTTCAGGATGCCTGCAGTGGCCTGGATACTTTTTTTTTTTTTTTTTTTTATAAATATTTTTATTGGCATTTTTTGGTACATAACCACACACAGAATAAAACATCCTAACAGACAGGTCAGTATCGAGCACCATCCCCACCTCGTCCACCCTCCACCCCCACCCCTCTCTCAGCACACCAGAAGTCCATTTCGGGCCTATGCCGCGATTGACATCAGCGTCTTTAATACAAGCAATTGTCTGTGCCCTAGGGCTGTGGATGTCCTCCACGTACCATGTTTGCCCCCTCCAGTGCATCACCCCCCTAGAGTCCCCCCTCCAGGCCGTGATATCTCCGCCATTTGGACCACACCCTGGTGAATTTCTTGGGGCATCCTCTCGCCTTATACGTGACCCTTTCCGCCGCCATATAGATGTCAAGACCCCTCCTCCACTCCTCCAGGCGGAGTGGCCTGGATTCTTGATTACACTCCCTAGCTGGCCCCTCCACATAGGAATCTCCTTCATTGGTTGTGGTTATTAGAAGAGCAGCGGAAATTCTGAACCTCCAACCCCAGTCGGTTGATGTCAAAACAGATGTGCCAACAAAAGTCTTACATCCTGCTAGTCTCCTTCACGGAGTCCCCTACTGATACCCTGATGGGTACATTGGCTTTACCTCCAGTCAATAAACCGATTGTGAGAGAGTGCCTCTTTTGACATGGTTAGCCCTCACTTTTTGCCTGATATTTGATGTGGTTTCGATTGTAGTACACGGGGTATCTGCCAAGCAGGTCCCTTGTGCTACTGCTTCTCCCTAAACACTAATCCACAATTGGCCCTTCATCCCCCCCTGTAAGACATTAGTAAATGGTACCTCGGTACCTAGGTCATTGGGTCTCCTAAAGACCCCTCACCTAGGCCATGCAGACTGCCACTGCAGCATGCATGATAGCAGGCAGACAAAATGACAGACAACACAGCACATTGCCTGTGTGACATGCCAACTAGCACTGCCTCGGGTATAGGTAAGTTACCCCTCACAGCCCTAAGGCAGGATGCACCATAACCCAGTTGTCGACATATCTGCATGAGCAGATATGCCCCTACAATATTTAAGTCTAATCTTTGATATTGTAAGTGCCAGGGAAGCCATAGAGAGTATATGGGCTGGAAATTCAGCAACTCCAGTTCCACAGCACCATGATGGCTTCTCTGAAACAAGGAGTGTTTGGTACCAAACTACTCCTCTCAATGTTATGTTATAGCGGTTTATACAGTGCGCAGCTGCTCCAAGCATTGTCCCGGGGATAAACAGGCCTAACGGCACATACAGCAAAGACCTGTGCAGATTGTCGGAAGAACCAAGTCTTTCGTGTTTTTTTTGTAAAGGCGGAGAGATCATGCGTAGTGCCTAGTTCCAGAGGGAGTTTGATGCCAGTGTGAGATTTATTGAATCATGTACTCAGAGGGGCTTCAGGGTGCCCCTTGAAAACCTACCAACCTTGGTGTGGTCACAGACTGGCTGTAGACAGCCTTCCACCACCAGCCATGTTTCTGGACCTTTGGGCTGAGAGCCTGTGCTCTTTGGGACCAGAAACCATTCACATCCTGGGCGAAGGTGTCGCACCTACTGCCCCAGGATAGGCACAGTGCTCCAAGGGAAGCTTCACAGCCCTGCTGCCTTTGCAATGTGACCCCCAGCCGCTGCTGCTAGCACACATGGCAGCCCCCAGTTTACGCCCCCACTTTGGGCAGGAAAACCGGCGGGAAAACCTAGGAAGAAAAGGTGTACCCACCTCTGCCAACTCCACCCCTGATTTGGGGAGGCGAGGTGACGCACATCTTTTAGTCCCTTCAATCTTGAAGATGGGGACACTCAAGTCAGGGCTGAGACTGTCCCCTTCCACAGGGGAGAGAATGGCATAAATGAGGGTGTTGTCACCCCAGGTAAGGTGCCTATTGGCCCTGCCTGACGCACACTTAAAACGCCACTAAATGTAGTATTTAGGTGGCTCCCCTAGACCCTGAAACTAGTTCCTGATGACCTAAGGACAAACAAGACGCTGTGCAGCGAAGCCTGATTGCGCCAATTGACTTGGCCTCAGCCCTAATGGTCTGTCTCCAGCTTCAATGACCCTGCAAAAGAAGACTACGCCTGTCATGCAGTCCGCGAGAACCCGATGACGACTGCCTGCCCTTTGATAAAGACCAGATCTCCAGAGGAGATAGGATCTGTCCCAAAGAAACCTACACAAAGGACACTGGTGCCCACCAGGCCTGTGAGTCCTGCCCATTCTGCACCTCTCTCCTCCGGGCCGTGTCCAGGTGGCCCACTGATCCAAAACAGGTTCCTCATCGACCCGGACCTCAAGTCTAGCATTGGTTGACCCCTCCTAGGCTCCACAACGATGCCTGCAGACTGAATACAGAGGCTTACAGTGATGGGCTCCATAAGAATAATCGGACGTAAATGGTCACCCCTGCACCTGAAACCCCTGGCGAGTTGAACTGACGGCGCCCATATGACCCTCAACTTAACCCTGCCATCGCTGGTTTACTCCGCGCGGCCTCTAGTGCGATGCCAGCAGCCCATTTGTCTAAAAGTTTCTTTCCATTAAAAAGCATTGGGCACCCGGCGCTGAATTTGCAGCCTCCACCTAGCCGCCCCTGTGCCACCGCAGGTGGTGTATTTTTTATGCTGCCTTGAGCTCCCCAGTGCTTGCTCGGTCCCCCAAAGCTTGGCCTCAGCAATCGATCAACTACCTGCAAGCAGTGTGGCATCGAGCACCCCACCCCGCCCCCCGTCTTCATTGAAACAAATTGGGCCGGTCTCCAAATTTGACCTCTGTAATCAGCCCCCCACACCTCCCTGTGCTGCTGGTGGTGCAGTCTTTGTGCTTACCTGAACTTTGCCCTCAGCTGATTTTAAACCCCGAAGACTAGAACTGTAAGTTAGGTTCTTGCCCGTGAAACAGCATTGTTGTTTTCCTCCATAGGATAACATTGAAAGACTAAAGGATTTTTCCAGAAAAACATACCTTTTTTGCGAAGATCTTGATCTTAAAATAAAACTTGAGCAAAGCTTATTTCTATAAAATTGGTGTAGATTTACTTTTTTGAGGTCAGTTTTGGTCAGTGTCTGCACAATAAATGTCTTACAAGGCTCTTTGTTGGGCCTATGGCTGCTCACCCACACTACCACAAATAGAGCACTTTGGGTTTGCATTGTGTGTTGTACACTTCTGGGGTAATCTCTGGTCTGTGCACGGTATAACCCACTAGTGGTACATACAGAGCTAGCTTCCTACACCGATCATCACAAACCTGCTCCTAGGGACCTGCTTTTCCTCCTCTAGTATCCTGCAGGAAATGGGCAAGGCTATGAATATATTTGGAAAACATTTGTGACTGTCACATTTAAACATGTGCATCTGGATGAAATATTATCTGGAGACTGTCAGGCAAGCACTATTTAGCAAAGCTACTTTAAGTCACGAGCCTTCAGACATTATTGTTGCATTGTGGTAATTGCAGGATTGTACATGTGGTTATGTGTTCAACATGATTTAAGCACCTTGAATATGCTCACCTGTGATCAAGGCTGAAACGCGTCAAGGAATGAATATGCTGCCACCCTCATTTGAGAATAAAAATGTCAGAAGGTCATAGTTTGGTTTCGTTACTACCTCCAGACAGCAACTCAACTCACATCTTTGGGATTTTTGATCCATGGGCTGAAGTTGCATCTGAATGCTTTGCAGATTATCTTGTTGATTGGAGCCCTCTGGATGTTGTGCAATTTCGAGCCGTCCCCCCAACTCAGTGAGTTCAGGTCATCCAGGCTATAATTCAGATGTTTCAGCCCCAGGATGCATCGTTGCTGGATTGGAGTGGTAATCTGGTAGAGTTGGAGAACAGAGGACTTCGGTGTCTGGCGGAGGCCTGCCTCCACATTATTTTGTTGGAGTTGAGGGTGATACGACTGGCACGGAAAGCCTTTCATTACTAAACTGTTAGGTGTGTAGTTATGTGGTATAGCTCCTGGTCAGCCTAGGGCTACCAAGATCATACGAGGTGTATTCTATTTGAACTACAGGGACCATGGAGACAGGAAGGCTAAATGTAGCAACTACAGTTGGTGCAAATAACCACCTGGTATTATGGATCCCATAAGTCTTAAGGGGCCCTATTACCTTGGGAATTGCATCAAACGTGCTTCTGAACTATACATCTGCGATGTAAGTTGTAAGAGAAAGGGATTTTCACATTTTTGTCAGTTACCGCAGATCACTCTGACGTTGGAGCACTATACTTTACCAATTCGGGCACCCACTCGAGTAGAATAGGTATATGTGTAGGTCCTGATGAACTGCCACTGATCATGGTTACGACATAAAGAGACACGCAACATGTTGAGAAGATATTTGGTAATATAAGTAGCATTAATTCCTTGAATACTTCACTTGTTTATAACCTTTAACTAAGGCCCCACGAATAAACTAAATCATTAGAAGTACCTTTTGAGTTCATTTTAATTAGCACAATTGGGACCAATCTACCTCTTTCACAAAAAAAAGTTTCTCCTTGTACGTACTGTGGGAGGACATAGATGTTATTACTCTAGATATTGACGCAAAACAGAAGATCTCCAGACCTTCGGGGCCCATTGGGCAATGAAGCACCAGCTAGTAATAAGCAAATAAGTGAATGCCTGCAGCTGCTCATTTATTAATCAGTGTTCTTTCACAGAGCACCCCATAATGCCCTACGAGTGCTATTTTACATATTTGTTTTTGGTGATTTTCAGTATTGTGGGGGGTGGAGAGGGGGCGCTGCAGGGGGTTCTCCAGCCCCCTAGCAACACTAGAAAGATAACCATAAGTCACCCATTGAAGCCCTTTGAGTTCAATGGGTGTTGCACGCCTGATCACAGGTAAATGCGGGAGACAACGGGGTTGTTGAGCAGGGCCGGGCTGGCTTGCCCGGCCATCGGGCGTTTCCTGTAGCAAAAGTGCTTCACAGTTAACCTCCCCCATGACCCTCCAGCTGGTCCGACATAATTGCCAGGCCTACTTTGGGGTTCCAGTTCGGCCCTGTTGTTGAGTATCCTACCCAGTGGGATAAAAAAAAATGGGTGGGGGTGGGGGGCGGTGTTGCGCGGGGTCTATACGACTTGTATTTTGCTGTCTCTTTTGTCATTGCATCCAGGCATAATGATACAACAAGTAACATGATACCTACAACAAGTTAGGACTATTGGCTTTGTCAATCGTTGTTAGTTGCATAAGATAAATTAGCAGTAACTGTGGCTTGTATATAATATTGAAAAAGCATCCACTTGAAGCCCTAGTGACACCACGACAATGTTACTGCTCCTGAGTTTCAAAAAGACAACAATATAATCATGCAGTGGCTGAACTAGACAGATTAAGAAATATATCCCAAATTATATATAACAGTCGGTAGACGCATGCCTCTACAGTGTTCTCTTATATTTTGAAACCAGAATTGGTCAAGTTCGTATCCTTTCAAAGTTCCCTTTTCAAACAATCATTATCAACGCCAAGGCTGGCCCTGGCACGGTAGTGCGATTTTTGTTTAGTATTAATACAATTTGACACTTCAGACAGCAGTTTCAGCAGAGAGGACAAAGAAGGAATGGGCATGGAATCCAAATACTAATCATGCATATTAGTCTGGGCCACTGGCATTTTGCGATGCTGCAGCGTTTTCCTCATAATTATGGATTTGCCAAACTTCCCAAATAATGCTCGCATAATAAATCTCGCTTTTGAGAGTATTAAGCTATTGACATTGTAAATAACAATGCCGTTTCTTTAAATGTTTTAAAAACAAAAACATAAACAAAAATATTGTCATGAGCAATGCCAATAGCTCTAACTTTAACAATGCCGAGACCGTTGCATTGTAAATGCTTGTTATGATTAAATTTTGGGGGGTGAAAAATATTAAGTTTGAATCTGGTCTGTTTAATGTATTTTCTCCCCCCAAAAATATCAGATTTTGACATTTCTCACCCCAAAATGTAATTATAAAAACTATGTAAAAACGTCACTGATGTGTTATGTCAATACATTTATAAAAGCGAACGTATACCCAGAGGTGTCTTGGTGCTGACTCAGCATAACAAATACAGAGACTGAAGTGGATGCTAGTAGGTGAAGAGGCAGGTTTTCAGCATCTTTCTGAAGGTTAATGAAGAGGAAGCAGCTCTAATGTTGAAGGGGAGAAGATTACAAAGTTTAGAGGCTCCTAAATCAACAACTACCACCCCATTTCAATACTTTGAACCTGTGGTGGGTAACCTTCAGTGATCTTCTAAATCGCAGTTCTCTCCTTGGTTCTTACGAGGCTAGGGTTTGTTTAAGATACTTTGGGCCAGAGTTGTGAAGGGCTTTGTAGGTAAGGCAGAGCGCCTTGAATTTAATTTGGTTACCTACCGATAACCAGTGGAGTCCTTGAATGGCTTGAGAGACCGAGTCAAATTTAGGAAAACCAAGAAGAAGTCTGTTAAAATATCATGTTTGAAGGTTTAGGTACAGCCCGTTGCAGCAATCTAACTTTAAGACGATCAAGGGGATTACTGTTTCCCTCCAGCTGGTGGGAATGAAGGGAAGGATTTTCCTGGTAATTTTGAGGGTGTTAAACCAAGAAGAGATGACTGAGTTGATGTGTTTGCTAAAATTATGCTTCTCATAGATAGTTTCTCCTGAAAGCAAAAAACCTGAGTCACAGTCTAGCATCAGTGTTCTCTGCCTGTCAAGAATGCACCTAGCAGAGCAAAAGCTCTGTTAATGTCCAGATGTACGAGGCGGTGGATTAGTGTAGAATGATCCACCATATCCAAGGCTGCCAACAAGTCAAGAAGGATGAGGGCCGCCTTGCCTGTCTCATCCAAGGCTGTCCTTAACTCATCGGTGGCTTTGATCAGCGGGTCCAAATTGTTTTATTCCAGAAGTGGATGGATAGAGGCCACCTTCCACATAGTGGGGAAAATTCCAGTTGCAAACATCTCATTGAAGATGTTGATCAAATAAAGAGCAATGGGTTTAGGAATCTGCTTAAGAGTGAAGGGGGTGGGGGAAGGTCATAAGGAGATCCAGATTTGGTAGACTGGATGAGCTTTAGCCCTTCTGTGGAAGTAGTGGGAGTGAATTTACTAAGGCGGTTTAGAATTTGTTTGCTCGTAATGCTCAAGTCATTGCTGAGGCCCTGTACAATCGGATAGTCGTTGCCGAGATCACTAGGTATGGATGAAGTAAACCGGCTGTAAACCTCACCTACTTTGTTGCAGAAGTGGTGGGCTATGTTGTGTCAACAAATTGGACTATTGTTGATCCCTTTTATCTCCGGCAGTTTAGACTGCTTGCTTGTTAACTAGTAACCTCCATCGTAGAGTTTTTGGAGGATTCAATTTGGTGGGTAAAGAATGCACTCTTTTCTAAGATAAGTAGACCTTTGTATTTTGAGACAAAGTTTGTCGATTTCTTTCTCATAGGAGTCCTATTTGGGCCTTCATTTCCTCTCCTACCTTCTGCATGTTTCCTTCTCAAGGCTGAGAGCCTCAGTAAAGCAAGGAGCATATGGTTTGTTCCTGTCCGGTTTGGGTCTTTTAAAGGAAACCACTTTAGAGACGGCCATGCTTTGCCACTCTGAGTATTCAAGTGGGGAGAGCTCTGGGTCGGATAAAAAAGTGGGCTGAGCGTAAGAAATTTGCTGCAGCAGTACATTGTAGTCTGCATTGTTCCAGACGAGATGGGTAGTAGGGTTGGTGGTCTTCTTTCTATTTTGGGTAGAAGTGGGGACTTTTAGTTCAAAGATGACAGCAGTATGGTCAGACCAGCTAAGTGGAAGAAAGTCCTGCTTCTGGTGTGACCAGCTGAGTGGGTGAGCTGGTGCAGGAGTTGCGGAAGACCTGCTGCATTTATGGTTTCTAAGAGAACATGTAGTTTATAAAACCTAGATTATATATTTTTTAATGTTAAAAAAATTGTCATTGAAATCTACATTTGATTAAAATTATCGGTAATTTTTGAAGAAAGATGATCTGCTTTATATACTAGACATTTGCACTCACTGGAGTATTGTCGGATTTTGCAAAACTGTTGCCCACTTGGCATGATTGGTTTGAACATCAGTGTTCATTTTAGATAATGAATAGGTATAATATTTTTACGAAAAATAAGTTATTCCATTTGTTCCGTTTTGACTGATGTATTGTTGAATATAAGCACCTTGAATGTAAAGTCTGGTTTGAACACAAAATTGTTTATTTTAGGCAGTTAAGTACTCTTAAGTATAAGCACCTTAAATGTACAGAAAGTTTGTTTCAGTCTCTGTGATCACGAAAACACAAGTGCACTTTAAACTTGGATACCGAAGGTGGCGTTCCTCATTGTGAACAAGGCTGCGGGGCAGCTGAAATTAATTAAATGGCAGAAATGCAAAGGGATTTACATGACTCCATTGTGTCTTCACCTTTTTCCAGAAGGGGCGAAAAGGACTGTGGGCAGTTTGTACCAAGATTGCGAACTCAGTTTGTATGCCGTCACTCCTTTCGGACTGTTAGTGTGTGTGTGTGTGTGTGTGTGTGTGTATATAACCTAGTGGCATTTGGCACTAGGTTGTTATAGTTAGGTTAACTGTCCCGTAGGAAAAGCGTTTTTTGTGTTGCTAATAACTTTGGAAACGTTTTACGAATCTCCACGAAACTATCAAAAAAGGTGCTATTTTTTGACAAGTTTTTGCCTCGTAAGTTTCGGAGTTGATACGTCCAGCGAAGACTCAGAAAAAAGGGTGGAGGGGTCCCAAAATGCAAAATTCACATGCATTTTTCATAAACTTCTTTGGAGAAGGCTAAAGCAAAAACTGCTGGATGGAATTGCACTAAATTTGGCAGGTAGTTACAATCGTAATTCGCAGATATTGCTTTTTATGATTTTGTGTTAATCTGTTGAGTAGTTTTTGCGAAATTAAGGTTGAAAAATAATTGTACATCTGGACGGTTGTGTTTGTGAGAATCTGAAGACTTGTGTGGGAGCGTTGAGTTTGGTCTGGGTAGGTTTATTTCCCTGGGCCATCTCACTCCCACGGATGTCGGTCTCCTGTGGTAGCAAGCGCTCTGATTGGCTGTCAGCAACATGTTGCTGGTAACCATTACAGGACTCAGGGACTTAGTCCCCTGTCCAGAAGTAAAAAAATAAATCGGGATAGGGGTACCCTTACCCTCTAGGCCCTATGGGGTAGTGGTCGGGGGGTGGGGGGGGCACTCAGAAGGACTCCCCTGGTGTCCAAAAAAGAGAAAATGCTGGGAGCCCGCAGGACTCAGGCAGAATAGGGAAAAAATACACGCCAGCTGCATTAATTAGTTATAGGGCATGGGGAGCCTACCTCTGGGGCTGAAATAACTGTAAATGGGGAGGGGGGGGGGCACGGAGATCTCCTCCCTGAACCAATAATGGTCCTAGAGACATCCATTCGATGGGTCCTGGCTAAGTAGCTATGTCCCAGGGAGCCCTCCCCAGGGTAATAGTAGTTTTCCTGCCTGCGGACAGGGAAGTCAGAGCATTTTAGAATTTCCCACCAAATTGAGCAAACGCCAAGTCTGCTCCCAGCGGGCGGGAGCTTTAAGAATGATGGGAGCGGATGTTTTTATCTACTACCCTGGGAAGCAGATGAAAACCTTGGCCCCTACCCCCCAGGGAGCCTCATTATGAGCAGCTCCCTTTGGGTGTGAGGAATGAAGGCTCCTGCTGCAATACAAGGAGCCTGCCGGGGCTACAGGGGCTTGAGGCTCCTCCCACCACCCCCAATGACTGGGTCCCAGAGCACTCACCTTTAGGTGTTTAGTGCCCTGGGCAATGGGGTCCCCAGGGCTGATAATGGCGTGGAGGGGGTGGTTCCCCTCCCATTTATTTAAATAAGTGGACTGGGCAATAACTGCTTGAGGAGGGGGGCCGTGCAGCTCCCTCCTCCTTTTAATTTTAAACTGCCCTTGGGGATGGGGTGCAGGTGACAGTGTCATGTTTCCTGCATGGCCCATTGTAGTTTTCCCTATGTTAGCATAACTGTGCACGTTGTAGGCCTAATTTTCCTTTGCACATGTTACTATATAAACGCATTTTGCTTTTGTGCCACATTGTACTTTTACATGGAACCTGCATCTGTTTTCACGTTCTGTTCTTTTCCTGGGATTTAGTCTGAACACCATAGACCAGGTCAGACAATGTTCCTTGTTCTTTCTGGTCAGGCACCAGGACATAACACAAGAATGCAGCTGTTGTTTATGCACGCACAAGTCCTATCATATAGATGGCCACATGAGCAAAAGACAGACGCATGGAACGAGAGTTCTGAGACAAGAGCACTGTGTCTGCTGAGAGCGTTCATCTGTTTATGCTAAGGTACTGGGTCTGCCTGTAACCCCAGAGATCGTTTGTATATAATTATCCAGCTTTAGTCACAGGGATGTCCGGGGGGGGGGTTTAGGTTACTCTGTCCTATAAAATGACAGGGCTCTTGCTGATATATGGATTATTAACCATGCAAACAGTATTTTAGTATGCATTTGATTTCTAATTGTGGCACGTATACCTAATTTCACAGCATGATAGTTTGAATAAATATTCTAAACTTTCTTTGCGTCTCTTGGTTATCTTATTGTGGACGAGTATAAGTGGGAGAGCAAATGGGTGTGTCCCGATATCGTGATCCTTGAGAGGTCGAGAGTGTGTTCTGGGGTGCCAATTCACTTGTTTATCTGGTAAGGTTAGGAGGGCAAGCGGGGCACTATAGCTAGTCCAAGGTACAGCCTGAACGGCTGAACAGAATTACTTGAAATTTGGCAGAGAGGTGGTCCTCAGGTCAGGGAAGTGCCTTTTGCAGGTCTGGTGTCAATCTGTGCAGAAGTTCCTGAGAAAATCAAAAGTAAAATCATATATATATATGTGGGCGGAGCCTAACCACACATCTCATCCTGAGATCTGATTGGCTGTCAGCACTTCATCCAAGAAGTGTTGGCAGCCATCTTGGGACCAATATACATGATAGCACCTCATTAAAAAGCATTGCAGTTAATAGAAGGTTTTAAGACTTTAGTTACATTATAAATCATTTGTTGATGGTACCATACTCATTTTAGGAATTGTGGTATGTTCTAAGGTGATTTTACCATGTAAAAAAGCCTTCTGCTGGGATATCCTGATTGAGAGAAAAATATTTTCTCATGCTTTTCCCACATAGGTTTGGAAGGTGATCTATAAGCTAAACTGAGAGCATATTTTCTGTAAATTCACATTATCTTTCTCAGTCATGTAAGAATGAAGTCTGACATTCTCAGTAAAACATGTACATCCA
This sequence comes from Triturus cristatus, assembly GCF_964204655.1. Lineage (NCBI taxonomy): Eukaryota > Metazoa > Chordata > Amphibia > Caudata > Salamandridae > Triturus > Triturus cristatus. Next base: position 928,540,257 of record NC_140588.1, read on the forward strand.
AGGGCAGAGACTGTCAGTTGATTCCTTTGTGTTCTACTGCAGCTTCCCAGAGTGTTCCAAAGAACAACAAGAACACTAACAGTCCTACTTATGATAAACGTATGGCACACCTGAAGCCATCTTGCTTGGATTAAAGTGGTAACTCTTAAAACATTTAATTTAAAAAGGAACAAAATGAGGGGGTTCATTTTTCCATAAAAAGTATGATTAGTGCTGCAGAAAGAAAAATTAGGGCACATTTTGAGTGACTTCTCAAATCCTCTTCTATTTCATTCAAAAATTCTGACATGCAGACTGAAACATGCACTTTCAATACCAGCAGCAGTTTTCCCTGGTGAGCAGTAGCTTTACTACAGTGATCTAATGAGCAAAAAGAGTGCTAACATTCTGAATGTATGGCAAATGTGTGACACATCTGAATGCCTTCTTGATGGAATCAAAGTAAAAAACTGAAAGTATTTCCTACTGAGGAGACTGCAGTAAATGAGGAAATTAGGAAACTTCATAACAAATAAGTCTCCCAAGATGGCCACCGGAGACAAAAGAACCCAAATGTAGCCCAAATATCACCCAGATGTAGCCCAAGTATAGCCCAATGACAGAATGTCCCAGAATGTTCTTAAAAACAACTAGAGCGCTTACTGTCTTCATTATGACAAAAGTATGGCACACCTGAAGCCATCTTGATTGGAATAAACTGGTAACACTTAAAACATTTAATTTAAAAAAGGAACACAATGAGGGGGTTCATTTTGCCATAGAAATTGATTAATGCTGAAGAAAGAAAATGAGGGCACATTTTGAGTGACTTCTCAAATCCTCTTCTATTTCATTATAAAATTCTGACATGCAGACTGAAACATGCACTTTTAATACCAGGAGCAGACTTCCATGGTGAACAATAGTTTTACTACAGTGATCTAATGAGCAACTAGAGGGCTAACATTCAGAATTTATGGCAAATGTGTGACATATCTGAATACCTTCATGATGGAATCAAAGTAAAAAACTGAAAGCATTTCCTACTGAGGAGACTGCAGTACATGAGGAAATTGGGAAACTTCATAACAAATCTCCCAAGATGGCCACCGGAGACAAAAGAGCCCAAAAGTAGCCCAAAATCACCCAGATGTAGCCCAAATATAGCCCAATGACAGAAGTGTGCAAAACACTTATTATTTTGTGTTTTTGCAGTGTTATATAGCGCAGACTTGTCAGGTATTGGAGTGCTTTACATGAGCATTGGTTACATCACACAAGAACAAATTCATTTTGGTTGTAGACATGGGGAGACTAAGTGATTTGACCAGAATCACAGAATGTCGAGCTGAAGCAGAAACTCCAACCTGGTTCCCCAGTTGCAAAGTCTGCAGTTCTGGAAGTAACACCACATCCTCTCCCCTAAGTGCAACATTTAATCAAGTGGTCAACTGGATAAAAAAACATAAAGATAACAAATAATTTAAAAGTGCTTTGTCGCTATTTGAAAACTCAGAAAATATGTCCTTATTTTAGTCTTTTAGAGCACTAACCATAATTTTGATGCCAATAAGACCCTCTCATATATATGTAATTTCTAAAGGAAATGCTCTAGGTATTACAGTTTTGATCACATCAAGATGACGTCAGGCGTTCCACACTTTTGTAATAAATATAGAATGTTAGCAATCTAGTTGTTCATTAGGATACTGTTGAGAGGCAGAGGCCAGGGGCACGGACTCTGAAAATTGAAGGCAGGTAGGAGGGTGCAAAGGCAACAATTTAACCACACTGAGCAGGCAGGAAGGGCCGTGGCAGCACAACAGACTATGGAGGGCAGTGGAAAGGGGGGCAGGGGCAACAAACCAACAATACAGGACTTGCAAGAGAGGCTGTGGCAATGTAATAGACCATTGTGGGCAGAAGGAAGAGGCAATGGTAGTACAACCGTACATGCCAACAGACCCGATTCAGCCAGGAAACGTCCAATGTTTTTAAGCTCAAATGGGCTTTATTTGATCTGTCTCCTGTCTACAATCTCCTCTTTTTCAATGTATCTCAAAGGGGAAAATCAATACCCCAGTTTTTTTTCAAAATCTCCCTCTTACCAAGTTCAAAATGTTCGCAAGTATGGTACATTGGATCATGGAAGGAAATGGGGTAGGGACATGGACTTGGATAACAGAGGACAGGAGGGACATGGAGAGGTGCACCAAACTGACCCTGCAGGGCAGGCATCAGGGTTTGCAGCAGCACAATACACCACACAGGGCATGCGGGACAGGAGTGCAGCACAACAATCCATAGAAAGCAAGAGGGAGGGGACAGGACCATGCACATGGACAACAGAGAACAGAGGGGCAAGAGGCAATGGTAGCTAGCTGACCATAATGGACAGCCAGGAGAGAAAGCTGCAGCATAACAGACCATAAAGGGCAAGAGGGATGGATCAGGGGCATTACAATGGAACAGACAAGCCAGGAGGGAGGGAGTAGGGTCTGCACATGCAAACAGAGGGCTGGGGGCAAGGGGGCAGGGCAGGAGCAGCAAGATAGCCATGGAGGTCAGGCAGGATGGGCACTAGAAGCAAGACACACCATGAAGAGCAACAGTGAGACTGTGATGGCATACACACAGACCATGGAGGGAAGGTGGGAGGGGGTCAGGGGCAGCTAACTGACCACACAGGGAAGGTGGGAGGGGCCATGGCAGCACAGAAGACCATGCATGGCAAGTGGGAGGGTTAGTGGCAGCACAATGGCTATGATGGGCAAGAAGGAGAGTGCAGGGGCATGCACAAAGGACGATGGAGGATAGAAGGGAGGGTCAGGACCTGTGCACAGACAAGAAAGTTCAGGGGAAGGGGCCTCACAACAGACCGCACGGGGCAGGCAGGAGGAGCAGTTGCAGCACAACAGACTAGGGAGGGCAGAAGGGTGTGGCAGTACAATGGATCATGTAGGACAGGAGGAAGAGGATAGGGGCATGGCATGTGGGCAGGCAGGGTGGAGGTGGCAGGGACAGGTTACAGTCATCTGACAATGCTAGGCAGGTGGGAGGGGAGTGGCAGCTCAACAGAACACTCAGAGTAGATAGGAGTGGCAGGTCCATGGAACATGGTGGGCAAAAAGGATGGAACAGGGGCATGCACAAAGACATCGGAGGGCAGGGGGAAGGAGAATAGGGGCAGCAAGCTAAGCACAGAGTTTAAGCAGGAGGTCAATGATGGGGCATAGAATTGAGCAATGGAGGGCAGGAGGAGTGGACTGGTACATCATACTAAATTGAGGGCAGTGGCAGCACATCAGACCATGCATGGCAGGAGGGAGGAGGCTAGTCCATGGATTCACACAACAGAGGATAGGGAGGAGGGGGATGGGGCAGCAAGCTAACTGTTCAGAGAAGGCGGGTATTAGGAACTTTATTGTTTTTAAAACGTGTGTCTGTGCAAACTACTTAAAATATGAACAAGTATGCAGCATAATCTCACTTTTATTCAGGAAGAAGAGGACTTTTGTGACTGACTCCGGGCTCACTTGGCAGAAACACCCCCTGACCCTCCACCCCCTATCGCAAAATGTAATGCCCGTGAAAAGGGTAGGTGGACGCAGTGTTATATAGAACATAGTCCTGAGAGCACGATTGAAAATGAAAACTAGATATAGTGTATGGTATAAACTATGCACCAAAAAGTGTGATATAAGATGAACCGGGCGTGAAATATAATATGCAATACATTGTGCGCAATGACAGATTCATCGGAGAGCGCGAGATAGCACAGGCTCTAGCGCGTGCTATGCGATATGCGCCTTGGAGTGTAATATGCACAGGGCAGTGTTGTGTAACCTAACTAGTCTCTAAAATTGTAATATAAAATATGTGGTGGGGAGTGTAACGTTGCATATGCACTGTGACAAAGATATGGATCCCAGATTGTAATATGTATGGTATAGCACTGTGCGTTATAACATAGGCATCGAGGAAGGCACGTTAGATAGGGCAATATAACCCGTGCGAAGACAAGTGTGACATGACATATTCACGGGGTGGTGTTACAGTGCACATGGGCTAGAGAGTGTCATAGCATATGCACTAGCTAGTGGAATACAACACAGAGGTGTGTGGCACTCAGCAGGCAATGGTGGGTGTAACACAGCATTGGGCTCTGCCAGGAGCGCGCTGTGACTCTCAAGTGATGTTCGTCCCCTTTCCAGAGAGTAAAATAAAAAGTATTACACATCTGGCAGTGGATGTTTGTTTTATTAACCGTGAGGGGGGTTTCTTGCATAGTTTTGGTCGAATTTGTGTTGAATCCCCTTTGAATGGCTTGGTGTGCATGTGTATTAACCCCTTGTGTGCCCATGACGAGCTGGACTCGTCATGGGTCGCGGTTGCGCTGTGCCCATGACGAGTCCAGCTCGTCATGAACCCCGCCCGCTAATGTAACGGCCGGCACAGGGCGGGGAAAGGGCGTGGCACACAAGGGGTTAAATGTGCCCGTCAATAGTTACCCATGTTTGTATAAATAAACGACAAGGGTGTCTACCGGGATTAGGCATGGTAGGGCATCAGACATGTCAGAGCTTCACTAGTGGTGTAAATACATTCCACGTGGATTCATTGTATGCATAGTCGCCTTTTAATGAATATCACGCAAATCGTCATGGTGATGGGTACGTACGGTTTGTCCAGCATGTCCTAGGTGTGTCTATAAATATATATTTTTTAAAAATAATAAAAAACAGTGGCCGGCCCGGGGGATTGGGGCAAAAAAATATAATTGGGAGACAGGCCCTGGGGGATGGGGTCATCAGGGCCAATAAATTAGAATAAGAAGGGGAAGCACACAGCCCCCCTTCTTAAAAAATTAAAATAAATAAAAGACTGGCATCGTGCCGGAGGCCACGCCCCCTCCTTGCAGCACTCTGCAAACGCGCCCCCTGGCGAGTTGTAAGTTGGGGAATTAATTCCTCTTCAATACTGAGGGTCCCTCAGGGCCAACTAGCCCAACGGGCATCTCCAGTATGCGCCAGGGAGCTGCGCTGCAGACAGGTGTTCTGAGGCCAAGCCCCTTTTTACACCTCTCTGCAACGCAGCTCTGTGGCGCTTACTGGAGGTACCTAGTGGTCTCGTTTGACCCTAGGGACCCTTAGGATTCAAGGGGATTTAATCTCTCAACTTAGAACAGCCACAGGGCGCGTTTACACAGTGGTGAAGGGAGGGGACGGGGCCTGAGGTGACGTGTGCAAACACGCACTATGGCACGTTTTAAATTGGGGATATAATTTCCCTTCAATACTGAGGGCACCTAGGGGCTAACTAGCCCACCAAGTGCTTCCAGTAAGCGCCACTGAGCTGCATTGCAGAGAGGTGGTCCAGGCCGTGCCACTTTTTACACCTCTCTGCAACGCAGCTCTGTGGCACTTACTGGAGGTACCTAGTGAGCTAGTTGGACCCTAGGGACCCTCAGGATTCAAATGAACTTAATCTCCCAACTAAAAACGGACACAGGGCGTGTTTACACAGTGGTGAAGGGAGGGGACGGGGCCTGAGTTAACGTGTGCAAAAACGCCCTGTGGCCTGTTTTTAAGAGGTAGTTTTAATCCCCCTGCCCTATTATATACTAGGGGCTTACAGAGGAGGTCATGCTAATCACAGGGGGACCCCAACGCATAATGTTCCCTAGTGTATGTAGGTATTTTCACTGTATTCTAAGTGTCTTTTAACATAGCACTGGCTCTAGGACTGGTTAGTCAGACTGTTACCACCAGTATCCGTCTGAAAAAGTTGAGGGTACAGGATGATTTTGCAACAAGGCTTCTTTCTGCTCTTCTTTTTGTTCTTTCTGCACGTTATCCTTCTTCCTGCACTTTTCTTCGTCTTTGAGGACTTCTGTTGCTTCTTTCTGCATTTCTTTTTAGGTCTCGCCTGACCCAGCGCATGCGCTGGTCTGGCGAGACTTATTGAGAGGGCTCCAAAAAGTGCTACCAGGCCAGCCTAGAGCTACAGTGCATGTGCGCGGGCGCGCGCCGCGATTACTTTCACTTTCGCGGCCGCACAGCCGCTTTGATGTTTGATCGCGATCGCATAGCCAATAGGTCTCGCTTTTGGGACCTTATAAGTATTTAGTTATGCAACTGTTGCATGGCTAAACACTTATAAGGTCCAAAAGGCGAGACCTATTGGCTATGCCAATGCTTGTTTTTCTTTCTGTGCGTTTTTTCTTCTTTTTTCACATGTCCTATCTCTGTAGGCATAGTTAGAAATTAGCATATGAAAAACCTTTGAAATTCACAGGCATGCTGGACCATGTAGTGCGCTGTGTGCTTCCTGATTGTTACCCTGCAATGCGCGATGTTATTGGAATTCGTTCTGCCTTTTCCTGCACCGGAATCTCCATACATTTAATTTCTGCAATGCTGGGGTCCCAACCAAAGTCCAGCCCTTGGTGGCACCAACTACTCTTTGTGTTTCCACAAATACGGTCCGTTTTCGAGTAGTGTTTGGCGCTCTTGAAGGGCGGTGCGTTGCTCTGGGCTGGACCACGCCGTGTAGACATCAAACAAACCTCTCTGTAAGAGAAGGGAATGAGCCGCACTCCTCTGGTGATTAAAAGCATTTTATTTCCATACTGGCATTTCCTTATGCATTTCTGTCACATCTTTGACCTTCATCAGAGGGAAGCCGTAGCGTTTTGAAGCAAGCAGCACACTGCACCTGATAATTGCCGATTTATATAATTATTGCCCCCTGGTGGGCGCCTCGTTCAGCAGATTTTCAGGCATGCTGGACCATGTAGTGCGCTGTGTGCTTACCCTGCAATGGGCGATGTTATTGGAAATTCGTTCTGCCTTTTCCTGCAGCGGAATCCCCATACATTTAATTTCTGCAATGCTGGGGTCCCAACATATCTACATATCTAGATAGATATCTCTAGATAGATATCTCTAGATAGATATCTCTAGATAGATATCTCTAGATAGATATCTCTAGATAGATATCTCTAGATAGATATCTCTAGATAGATATCTCTAGATAGATATCTCTAGATAGATATCTCTAGATAGATATCTCTAGATAGATATCTCTCTATCTCTTTCTAGATAGATAGATAGATAGATAGATAGATAGATAGATAGAGATATAGTTAGCTGGACATTTCACTCGTAAAAAACCAATGCAATTCCCCCGTTATAGTTAGTTCAGCTAACTATAACTCGCGCGCCCGCAATGCACTGCTGATGACGTCACATATTACATCACTCATGACATGGTCACTGACATCACTCATGACATCATCCAGTGAATGTGTGTTTTTCTGAAAATTAAATATGTTTTATATATGTATATCTCAAGGTCAATGGAAGAATAAATGGGTATATAAGTGTCTAAATGGATGCTTTGTTTTTGAAAAATGTATTGTGTTACTGACTGATTAAGTGTATCATAGTGAATACATGGCTTACTGAGTAATGTTTAAATATGAAAATATCTGTATCAGTCTCTCACTTTGTGTATAAGTGGCTGCATGGATTCGTGAGTAGCTTTATGGGTGTCTATATAGGTTATTAGTTGTTTTTTTGAGTATCAGTCTGAGTGTCTGTATGGTTCGGTGGGGGGTATTATGTAGTGCATAGGTGCATGAATGAGTGATTCACTCTTTGTATCTGTTGAAGACAGCATGTGTGCAGGACTGTATGGGTGGATGAGTGTGTGATTGGTTGTGTTAGTGAGTGAATGACTGTCTCAATAGTGTCTTTATGAGTAACTACATATGTTTTAAACTAGTATATGTGACTATTGGTGTATATAAGTGAGTATATGTGAGAGTGAGAGATTGGAAGAGTTCCTGTATGAATAAGTATGTGTTTCTATAAGTGATTGTTTTTAAGACTAAGTATGTGTAAGTTTCCGTAGAAGTAAGTGTGGTGGTGTGTGTATAACTGTATAAGCTAATAAATGTATGTTTGTTTCTTTATTAGCATGAGTGAGTATGTGTGAGTAACTCTATGGATGAGTGGCATTGTGTAACAGGATGTATAGGTGTATGAGTACATATGATGAGTGAGTGCATGTATGAGTGACTGCATGTATGAGTGACTGTATAGGACTGTTGGTGAATGAGTGGATGTGTATGTGGTTCTTAGAATTACTTAAGAGGTTCTTGTAACTGGTATTGGTATGTCCATTGTTTTGAAAATTTCAGTCTCTATTTTTGAATGTGTGTATCAAAGGTTATATTAGGGGAAGAGGAGGTCTGCCACTCTATCACAAGGATGATGTCATCAGTGATGTCATCAGTGATGTCATGAGTGATGTCAGTGACCATGTCATGAGTGATGTAATATGTGACGTCATCAGCAGTGCATTGCGGGTGCGCGAGTTATAGTTAGCTGAACTAACTATAACGGGGGAATTTCATTGGTTTTTTACGAGTGAAATGTCCAGCTAACTATAACATGTGTGAAACCTTTGGTTTTTTCACTGAATTTGCAAGGTTTTTTAAATGCTAATTCCTAACTATAACATGTGTGAAACCTATGGTTTTTTCAGTGAATTTGCAAGGTTTTTTAAATGCTAATTTCTTACTATAACGTTTGTGAAACCCATGGTTTTTTCAGTGAATTTGTATGGTTTTTTTAAATGCTAATTCTTAGCTATAACATATGTGATTCCCATATTTTTTTTTATTGATTTTTATTTTTTTTATAAATTCTTATATTAAATGTGTTTTTTTTTAAAAAAACAAGTTTTTAAAAAAACTTTTTATTCTCTTAAAACACTATTTTTTTTCTTTAAAATCTGCAATATTTCAAGATTTTTTTTTTTTATTTAACAAACAGGTAAGGTATATTAGTATAACTTTGAAAAGATTTTTTTTTTTTGTTTTTTTTTTTTTAGTGCGCGTACGGTAAACGCAATGGCCGTAATTTATCTACGCTGTTTGCGTATAGTTACGCAATTTGCGTAGCCGCGCGTACGCGTGTACGCTACACGCGCACTTTACGCGGAAGTGTTGGGGAGTGACTGTTATGCGCATGCGCGCGAGCGCGTGTCTTTTTTACGCGCATGCGTACTTTTGCCGTAAGCGCACGGTAAGCACACCGTAAGCGTACGGTTGGTCATGTGATCATGAAACACAACTTTTGATTGGTTGAAACTACTTTCAGTTCTAGAACTCTCCTACACCACACCCATTCCCCTCATTTCTGCTTGTGATCCCTTAGGAGAAGGAGCTGGGTTGTCTTTGTGATACGATGGCAGAACAGCAGAGCCCTTCTGAGAGTGAGGCTAGCAGCACTACCTTGAGGCAGAGAGCGAGGAAACAAAAGACCTCTTACATATGGGAGTATTTTTCTTTTCCAGAGGGCCAGCAAAAGGTAAATGCACCCTTAGTGACTTGTAAGCTGTGTGGCCGTGTACTTTCAAGAGGGAATCCCGACAGGAAGTATTCCTTCGGGAATCACACCATGATGAGACACCTTAAGGATGTACACAGAAGGACACATGCTCGACTTACTGAAGGTAACCCTTCAGTAAATCAACCAAGCACATCCACAGCAGCTCAGCCTGGATCATCATCTGCAGGTCAGGTGAGCCCTTCATCTGTGGGGGGAGCATCTCCTTTTTCTTCTCCTCAGGAAATTAACCCTCGGTTTCTGAGGGTTGAAATACGGTGCGCCACTTGTCATGATCTAATTTGTTATAGGGAGACCAGTATTTCCCTAGTGAACAATAAAATAGATCAGCACACTTGTCGTACCGTCTAATATTCCCATTCTTTCTTTCCTCTGTCCCTGCATGAACACAACGGCTCTTTTAAGAGCCAACCTTACCTTTCATCTATTTTTTTTATATATGTTTTTAAAACTTTTTTTTTTTTTTTCTTTTACCGTACGCGTACGGTACGCGTAATTATTATTATTTTTTTTAAAAAAACACTAAAAATCTATTATCACATTACAAGGTCCTTGAGAGACTACAATGAAAAACTGAAAATGTGATTGTGGAGAAGTGGAAAAAAGGGACCATGATATTTTTGACTTGCCATACCCACTCAAAAAAATATTTATTCATTTAAATTTTTTTTTAATTGCTTTAAAAATGGTTCTAGTTTTCGAAAATTATCTATCTCAATCTGAAAAAAAAAGAAAAAAGTATTAATATTTAATAAAACATTTTATAATACAGTACACATATTTACATATTTTTCAAAAAAAAATGTTGCCTTTTTTTTGCTGTTTTCAAAACGAAATTTCTTTGCCAATTTGAAAGCACACTTACTACTCTTTTTTTTGGCAAGTGATAAACACTTTTACAGACTGACACATTATGAATCCACTTTTCAGATTCTTTAAAAAGCACATGTCCAAACTGCTTTTTCAGACCAGCACCATGTGTAACCTGGTTGACTGCCTACACTCCAGCAAGGGCAACCAGCCTTAGTGATGCTGAATGTATTTGCATTACTGACTGAAACCTCAAACCCCACTCGCTTGTGAATACTGTGCATGATTCCACAGGGTAAGCAGCTGGGTGTGTGCTAAGAGTCTGCTTCTGCACCAAAAAATGGCTCCCCCTTTCCATCTAATGCAAATGTGAAATCACCAGAGCAATACACAATAAATCTCTGCCTGTAATTCCTATATGCACACAGAGTCATGTTTTCACATTAGTCACAAAACGAAATTTCTTTGCCAATTTGAAAGCACACTTACTACTCTTTTTTTTTTTGGCAAGTGATAAACACTTTTACAGACTGACACATTATGAATCCACTTTTCAGATTCTTAAAAAAGCACATGTCCAAACTGCTTTTTCAGACCAGCACCATGTGTAACCTGGTTGTCTGCCTACACTCCAGCAAAGGCAACCAGCCTTAGTGATGCTGAATGTATTTGCATTACTGACTGAAACCTCAAACCCTTAAAGTATTCTTTATTTTTACCAGTACACCTTAATTTATGGTGAAAACATGGTCCATATTATTTTACATGTTCCTCACATTTAAATTTCTCCCAAAACAGAAAATAATAAACACAACTTCAACAAAAGGAATCCCATTTCTATTATTCATTTCTTAATTTACCATATACATCCCCTCTCAAACTCTAAACTCACCTTTAAAATTAGTTAGTTGTGAAAGAAATGTGGCACTCAAACAGCAGATTATCAGAGCCAGGATCTCTGTTCTTTACACCTCTCTCCTCTCAGCAGAACCAGATAATGGCAAACTTTCCCTCTCTTTTTCCACACATATACATGTTAGTTTCAAATCTCAGTGCTTCCCCCTTTTTTCAAATGTAATCACACATTTCTATTGGTTGAAAACCAACCCTTTTCCAAAAGTACCCTTCCCCCAACTTGACTTCTGCCTAGTACCCTTCCCCCAACTTGACTTCTGCCTGCTAGCATAGCAACAGCTCATGGAACACTGCTGTGTGGAGTTAGGTCAGAAGTTCACCAAACAATGTTTCAATTCCACAGAGCAAGAGTGCTTGACTTTTCAAACCTAACAGCAAATCCATAGTACTGTTCTTTGGTAATACATTTTTCTGTACCAATACAAAACATGCTTCTATTAATTTACACATACAGCCCAGTTTTTATTCTAGAATGGTATGAAACAGCCAATCAGTTCTTTTTTTTATGAAAAAAATATGTATGCCTCCATTTCCAAACTGTCTTTCTTTTCATATTGCCATTCTACTGAAAGACACCTCCTGAGTGCATCCAGTTCTCCTTTGAAGATGTTCACAGTGTGGATTGTAGGGCACAGCTATGTCTTCTGGAGTGAAAAGTATGCAGAGAAAACAGATATGGTGAGAGACCTTGCTTTGCCAAATGTAGACATTAAATGGATTGGTCAGAGAGGGTTAAAGTGGCACCAATTGATGCCATTGGTGAAATCCTTCATGCACATCCAACACCCTGACCTCATAATAGTGCACTGTGGTGGCAATGACCTAGGCACTTTGACTAGGGTAGGTCTGGAAATGCTTATGAAGGACACCTTTGCACAACTGTTTTCACTTTTCCCTAAAACTGCCTTTGTGTTTTCTAACATATGCCAAAGGCAAAAATGGAACTGGTCCAATCATTTCTGTCCGCAGATTGACAAAGCAAGAAAGCACGTCAACAAATCTGTTTCTGCTTTCCTCCGTGACTATGGTATGGGTTCCATTTACCACAACAACTTGCGTTACGACATGCAAGACATTTATAGAGGAGATGGTGTGCACTTCAATGATGAAGGGAACAGAGTCTTCCTCTTGAACCTTAGACTCTGCATCGGTACTTACTTGTAGGTACCACTAAAAAATCATTTCATAAACACAACGGCTCTTTTTAGAGCCCCCTAATATCTAAACACTTAAATCTGAATTTAATTTCTTTTTTTTTTTTTTTTTTTCTACCGTACGCTTACGGTAAGCTTACCGTACGCGTACCCCGCGATTTTTTTTTAAAATCAATAAATGTTGTCTTTGTACTTTTCTGTCCTTCTTTGACCCCCTTACAAATGTTAGGGGGTCTGTAACTCTCCTCCTTGCCCCCTTTTCAAGATATCACTCTTTTTTTTTTTCTGAGTGAAACACACGAAATGGCGGCCGCCGCTTCCTGGTTTCGACCGATTCGAATGTTTACTAAGATCTAAGAGCCAATCAGAATCGCGCTCGCGCACGCCACCGTACGCGTACGGTAAGCGTACCGTAAGCGCACCGTAAGCTGGCTCAGATATATATATTGATTTAAAGGCTATTTTCTCAGAATCTACTGAACAGATTTACACCAAACCTACAAAAGGCACTTCCTTGAACTGAGGACTACCTCTCTGCCAAATTTCAAGTAATTCTGTTCAGCCGTTCGGGCTGTAGCTGTGTCTAAAGGTCCTATGGAAAAATGCATGGGAAAAACGCGTTTTGGGACCCCCCTTTTATCTCAGCCCCCGCTTGACGAATCCCCCCCGAGACTTTCCGGGTAGGAGCGGAGCGTAGCGCCCCACCTATTTTGAAAAATTCGCGAGGATTCGTCAACCGGCGCCAAAGTTATTCCAAATAGAATGTTGCGGATTTCCTATGGAAATGTGGTCCTAACTATAACTACCTACTGGCGACCGCCAGTAGGTAATAGATAGATAGATAGATAGATATATATATATCTATATATATCTATCTATATATATATATATATATATATATATATATATATATATATCTATATTCACTGAAAAAACCATAGGTTTCACACATGTTATAGTTAGCGGAAATTTTACTGATAAAAAACCAATGAAATTCCCCCGTTATAGTTAGTGCAGGCAACTATAACTCACGCGACCGCAATCCTCTGCTGATGCTAATACTGTATTTAGACACTTATTTGCCCATGTCTTCTTCCATACATTTTTAGCTATACATATATTACAAATATTTTTTTTTCATAAAGACACATGTCATCAGCAGAAGATTGCGGTCGCGTGAGTTATAGTTGCCTGCACTAACTATAACGGGGGAATTTCATTGGTTTTTTATCAGTAAAATTTCCGCTAACTATAACATGTGTGAAACCTATGGTTTTTTCAGTGAATTTGTACGTTTTTTTTAAATGCTAAGTTACTTTACGCCATTCGTGGCGTGCACGCCCACTTAACGCAGTTCGTTCCGTGCGCGCACGGTGCGCTTCGCGCACCGTGCGCGCACAGTGAGCACGCGGTGCGCTTCGCGCACCGCGCGCCCACTTTACGCAGTTAGTGCCGTACACGCAAGGTGGGCACGCGGTGCGCGTATCGCACCGTGCGCACATGGAGGACATATTATGCGCTTCCTTGTGATAGGTAATCTGTTAAATTTAATTAGTAAGTGATGACAATAATACGCCATGCACAGAGTGTTTTTTTTTTTTTTATTAAAATTTTTAGCGTAAGCGCACCGTACGCGTACGGTAAGCGTAATCGGCGAAACTTTCAAAAAATAAAAATTTACCGTTTTTGGCCTTAGGGGATCTTTGAGGACTCAACTAACATGGCTATGTGCATGGGCGCTGTCTAAACAGCCCCTTTATATGTTTTTTGCCTTTGTTTACAGCCCCCCCTCAGAGTGCGAGAGAGAAAATGGCGGCCGCCGCTTCCTGGTTTCGACCGATTCGAATGTTTACTTAGATGTAACAGCCAATCAGAATCGCGCACGCCACCGTACGCGTACGGTAAGCTTACGGTAAGCTTACGGTAAGCGTACCGTAATCTGGCTCAGATATATATATTGATTTAAAGGCTATTTTCTCAGAATCTACTGAACAGATTTACACCAAACCTACAAAAGGCACTTCCTTGACCTAGGGACTACCTCTCTGCCAAATTTCTAGTAATTCTGTTCAGCCGTTCGGGCTGTAGTCCTGTCTAAAGGTCCTATGGAAAAATGCATGGGAAAAACGCGTTTTGGGACCCCCCTTTTATCTCAGCCCCCGCTTGACGAATCCCCCCGAGACTTTCAGGGTAGGAGCGGAGCGTAGCGCCCCACCTATTTTGAGAAATTCGCGAGGATTCGTCAACCGGCGCCAAAGTTATTCAAAATGGAATGTTGCGGATTTCCTATGGAAAAGGGGTCCTAACTATAACTACCTACTGGCGACCGCCAGTAGGTAATATATATCTATATCTATATCTCTGTGCATATCTATATATCTATGTCTCTCTGTCTCTACATCTCATCTCTATCAAAATAAAGATTGTGTCTGACTTACGAAGGACCAGGTCACGCAACGTCTACCCTATTGCCAAGTGCATGTAATTAGCTTGTTTATACTAGCAGAAGGACTTTTCTTAATCAGAGTATGTGTTCATGATAGCACTAGACAGCATTGTGTATGTATGCAGGATATTTACACTCTAAGGGCTACTACAGCGTTTTATAAATATGGCATTGTGGTACTGCTGCTTGCCATTCAATATGTAAAGTTAGGAAGATGTTTAGCAGTAAATGTTCTTGTTTTGTTGTGGTTGATGCTGAATTTGCACTTGTTGTGGTGAGTTGCCTATGCTATATATGTCTATTTTTGTGCTTGGTCTACGTTTTGCTATTTCTATGCCCTATTTAATGATGGTTATGTTTTGGAGTGTGCTTTCACCCTCTTGAGATGTGATTTACCTGCACCTGCTTTATTGATTGTTTTGGGAGTTCTTCTGTGAGATATGTATGTTTCTGGTGTTCTTAAATTGTGTTTGATTCATCTGACTCTTGCTTCTAGGGATATGTTTGATAAGTGCTTTCTGTGGTTTGGCTGATCCTGTGGTAGGCTGTGTGGTGACCATGAGATCTGTGCTTGGGTGCAATCTTCATCGTCCTGAGTTACCAGTTGCAGGATTGTTGTCGTTTGCTCTTTGTGGAAGCTACTGGTAGTTTGTTTGTGTTGTGTGTGTGTGTGTGTATAGTTACTTAGGCAGTGGGTGTGTATGGAGTGTTGAGTTATTTGGTACTAGGCTAATACATTTGTGTTGCAGCTTCACCAAGATGATAGTTTGGTATATACTGTGCAACTACCTTGCAGAGATGGCTGAAATTCTGGTGTTGTGTTGTTTTGGTAGATTGCTCACTTCATCATTTATTGTGTAAAAGGTTTGTGTGTTGTCCTTGTCCGATTATAGTGGTGTCTTGAGGAATTATTTTGCTTCATGCTTTCACACTACCTGTGATGTCACCAAGTTGTTTTTGAAATAATAAACAATTACAACTGTGACGTGGCAGAGTAATTTCTGCTTACAATTGTATCCTATACTTGGGAACGATGAATTCCAATGGTGCTCTAGCAATATGAAGCTTCCATTCCACGCTTCAAAAATGGGAGACAAGATGCCCCCATAATCACATTCAAAATGTATCCTGAGCCCCAATGTCCAGATCATAAGTCTTCACAAAGAGTTGCAGATGTGTTCGCCACTTCATGTTCATTAGGTCTTGCCTGAGCCAGCGCTTTAGCGCTGCTCTCGCGAGAGCTTTTGTAAAAGGGGGATCTGGAAGTGCAAACCAGTGCTTTCAGGCCACCAAATACAGTGCATGTGCGTCGGGCGCACACACCATTTGGCAGCCTGCGTGATCATTTCTCGGCCGCTTTGATGTTCTCAGTGAGCCGCGCGGCCACTGAGAACATCAAAGGGGCCGCGAAATGATTACTTTCACTTTGTGTGCTTTCTTTCGTCGTTCTGCCGTGGCTGCCTGGTGCGCACTTGTTTAATCTCTCCGTCTCTTTCACCGTCTTTACCTTTCGTTTCCTTATTGCTCTCTTTCTGACTTTCCTTCTCACTGTATCTCTCTACAGTCCTCTTATTTCTATCCTCGGCATCCCCCCCCCCCTTCCCACCTCTTCTCCACCCCTTTCTTTCCCCGTTTCTATGTTCCCCACC
The DNA here is from genome assembly GCF_964204655.1 of Triturus cristatus. NCBI lineage: Eukaryota > Metazoa > Chordata > Amphibia > Caudata > Salamandridae > Triturus > Triturus cristatus. Next base: position 928,556,629 of record NC_140588.1, read on the forward strand.
TCCACTGATGGCACTGGGAGATTGTACTTTATTCCTGGAACTCCTTCTCGAGGTGTTCCTGTGGGCAGCAGCGCAGCCAGAGAAGGAAACTCACGGCTGATAGTCACCAAGCTGAGATGTTTGCACACTACAACTTCGAGGCAGTAATTTCTGTGCACGACGCCATCATGAAGTGGTATCTGTACACACAGCCGTAGAACTGCTGTGATATCTGAGACCGACTATCACACAGCGATTGTCATTCACATGGGCACCAGCCCCTCCCTGGCTTTGGGATCTGGGCACGCTGCCTCTGCCAGTATGTGAGATCTGTAGGTGTGTGCACACAACCCCTTCCAAAATGTGAAATCTATGTACACAGCATGCAAGCCCTCAGATCTGTGACTGGCTGTGAGATGTATGTCGCCAGTCCCTATCAGACTGTTAGATTTATGTACACAACACACCCTTACCAGATTCTGCGAACTGTGCCTGGCTGTGAGATGTGTGCACACATCCAGCAATGCGCTGAGATATGTTCCTGACTCTGAGGCATGTGTATGCAGCCCAGCCATGCGGTGAAATCTGTGCCTGGCTGTGAAGCCTGTGTATGCAGCCCCAGCCATGCGGGGGTATCCGTGCCTGACTGTGAGATGTGTGCACAAATTCCCAGGAATGCGCTGATATCGGTGCCTGACTGTGAGATGTGTGCACACAGCCCAGGAATTCGCTGAGATCTGTGCCTGACTTTGAGATGTGTGCACACACCCCCAGCAACGCGCTGATATCTGTGCCTGACTGAGATGTGTGCACACAGCCCAAGTAATGCGCTGAGGTCTGTACCTGGCTGCCAGGTGCTGCGAGTCTGCAGATTGTACCTAAAAGTAACACTACCTACTGAAGGAGGAGGGGCGCTAGGATGAGGGAGTCTGTAATGCTCGGATTGTGGTCATTAAAGCAGTGTCATAGCCAGTGTATCATGACCCCTATTGCAAGGAAGGCGGTGGGCCCCCTATGTTCTCTGTTTGAACTGTAAAATACAGCAATATTCATGGTTCCGTCGACCTTTGAAGCTGGTGCGGCTGAACCTGCTGCACAAATGGAAGCTCCACCCCTGAATTAAAGAATGATGCTTCTGAGAGTACCAGTAGATTACCGAAGGAACAGGCTCAACACAATTTGTGGCGTGAACTGCAGTGGCGGCGGCCACCTATTAAAAGTGGTAGGGCCGTCGCAGGGGGGGGGGAAGGGCCAGGCGATGGGGAGGGGGGAGAAATAATATAAAAGTAAAAAAATAAAAAACATACCTGCCACTCCACTCGCTTCCGCTGACAGACTGCTCGCTGCTCCTCTCGTTGGGCTGGAAGGGGATAGGCCCTCAGAGCATAGGCTCCACACCCAATCCAGACGCTGCTCTCAGAGCATGAGAGCAGCACCAAGATTGGTCTTAGCGGCCTCGTTTGCTGCTCAGACAGTGAATTGGAGCCTGTGGCTTTTCTCCCAACAGCTGTATAACACAGCTCGGTTGGAGAAACATAAGTGCGCATGTGTGTTTGGCCGGCCTAGGACTGTCGGCCAAACACACATGCGCATTTATAAGCCCACTACTTCTGCTCCGGAACATGCCTGGCCCGCCCTATACTTATTGCGAGGCTCAGACAGCAAGCATAAATAAAGTAATAATAACATTATGGCACAGGTTGTGGGGCGATGCTTCTCCACCATTACGGAGGAGCCGTCTAAGGCTCACGGGCCGTCTAAAGCCTAGAACACACATACAGATGCATTGCTGTTAGACATGCATGGTCCCGCTTGGAAATTTACCCCCGCAGACCTATTGGTACGATTTACACCATAAACATACTTTTCACTCCCCCATGCCTCGCTTCAAGGTCTCACGGGATCCACACGTTAGTAGATAAACTCGCCAAGCTGCGTTACTTCAGAGATGGTCGCAGCATTCAAAGAGCTGTCTCTGGGTGATGAGCTGCACATGCATGGACTCTGAATCCTGGGGTCACAGGATGGACATGAACCTGGCAAGGGTCAGTGTCATGAAACAGGGAAAGCAGAAACACACAGTTAAGGCATGAAAAGAAGAAGAAAATGCATAGCTAGCAGAAAGAGAGTGGCGTGAGAGGTAAGATGGTGGAGAAAGGGAGAGGGGAAAGGAGAGGGAAAGGATAGGATAAGGAGAGCGGAAGATGGAGAAACACAATTGGGATGGGCTGAGGAAGGTTTTGGGAGGAGATATGATATAACAAGCATTTGCAAGGCAATAGGTCTCGCATTTACGCAAGTTTGAGCTATTGACATTGCAAATAACAAAGCCTTTTATTTTTGTTTTAGTTTTTAAAACAGAAATAAAAGGCATTGTCGTTTACAGTGCCAATAGCTTAAACTCTCGTAAATGCGAGACCTATTGCATTGCAAATGCTTGTTTTTCAAATGTCACCCATATGTGTCCAATACATCCAACACAAAAATGTAGCCAACACGTTTTTCGTCTGTGGTAGCTATACCATTGACTTCGTCAGAGATAGCGATTCTATCACAGATTACCAAAATACAGTGTATAAAATTATTAGCTATTTCCTTTTAATATTCGTATCTCTATGTGGCCGCCAACCCATATCACTGGCAGTTTCACCAATTAAAATTCATTGTGTTTTTCCGTAAAATTAGATCGTTCACAGGAAAGTGCTCCTATCAGATTTACTTAATGGAATAATACTTGCCAATCGAATCTAATTTAAGCAGCTTCACTGCTGCTTCTGTAGTGGGCATACATCATACTTTTGCATCTGGCAAGCATGAAGAATGTAAATAGAAGATACAATTATTTCATCAGCAGTAGAACACCGCTGAAATGTGGATTATGGTAAACTCATTTCACTGTAGTGTTTATACTGTCATAAGAGTTCACCACTTCGTATTTCTATAGTGTGTGCTAGGCATTTCTTTACGCATGTCATGCTTTGTCATTCTTCATAGCTTCAAAGTAAAAAAAGAAACAAAATGTACTACCTATTAATTGTATTGGTTATTCATTGACACTTTACTAGTCAACCTAATTTCTGCTTATTGACTTGAGTTTTTGTGTTCAATATTAAATTAAAGGAATCATCAAGGAAGAATGTGGGAAAGGGGCGGTTTATCGCTGTGGTTACTTGCCATCTTCAACTCTTAGGCATGCATGCACCATTCAGCACGTGTGAAAGTCAGATCTCTTGATGGCACAATTTTATCTACATTTATATACTGAATCATTATTGATCACTTCAAAATGTACTTTTTGGCTGTCATTAGATACCTGCTTGCCATTAGATCCCTCTTTTCTTAGCTTGATGCACACTTCAAATTGGATTGATACGAAGCGATTAGGGGAGGTGAAAAGGATTGATTGCCAGGAAAGTGTAGATACAGTATTGCCCAATCTATGTACATGCTCATGCCCCACTCCATTCCATACTCTGTTTTATTATATTTCCGGGGTGTTTAGCTAGGTAGGAGTAGCTAGATTGGTTGAGTGCATGCCCATTACACGAGGGACTAGGCACACTCTCGTCATTTATATTTTATAAACCTAGATTAGTTCTAGTGTCTAATTCTTAAAGCTCTACTGTGGCTACTGGTTAACCCCAAGAATATGGTGGAGCTGTGTTCCTCCTCCTCCCCCCTTCGAGGAAAAGTCTTCTTGGTGGTCTGTGGTGAAAGTTTTGTTCTGGAATTGCCATTTCCCGATGATCCAGGGACGGGAACCTTTTGGAGGCAAGTACTGCTGGAAAGGAGCCTCCTAATTGGAATGTTACCTCTCCCTTCTCATGGGGTTGCTGCGGGTGAGATGTGGAGGTAGTGCCTCCAAAATTAGTAACAAGGTCATTCTGCTGAATAGGCTCTGGCAAAATTTAAATTACACTGGAATTTTTTCATCTGATCGAGACATCTAGCTGCAGATTTCTTAACATAAGAATCTTCCACAGGCGCAAGACTGGATCTGGAATTTTTTTTCCCGTAGCACGTCTGTAGAGGGTGTTGCACGACTCTGATGTGACGTTGTCCACTGGATGTGACGTTGTCCACTGGATGTGACGTCATCGACTGTCTACTAGAACTCTCCCGCCAATGTCATTCCTTCTTTTCTGCGCTTGCATCGTGAAACCAGAGCAGCTAGAGGGCTGCTTTTCAGCCCATTTCCACGTTTTGTTGAGGATACATGTCCTTTTTGCGATGTCTTCAGGTTTTAAACCCTGTGGATCTTGTGATAGACAGATGTTGATCACAGATCCTCATATCATCGGTTTGTGGTGCCTTGGAGATCATCATGACACAGAGGAGTGTGGTTCCTGTCTGCATCTTCAACTGAAGGCATTAAGAGTGTCATTTGAAACTTCTGGTGGCACTTTTATCTGAGGCACTGCAGCGGTGTCAGTGCTCGATTTAAGTCCAGAGACCGGTCAAGGAGCTGTTCAGGTGAGGGGCTGCTGATGTCGAGTGAGGCTCTGAAGTGCAAACTGCCGGTACTTATGTCCATATCTGACACAGTCTCCCATCATTCTGTTGCAGAGCATTCACATAAGTCCACCCCACGCCTCCCTAAATATCCTTGAGCCGGTGCCACTCTAGCCCAAATACGGGAATATTACTTGACCCTACATAAGGTTTTTGGGCCTCAGCCTCCCTCTGGTGCGCTTTCTGGCCCCAAGGAGGTAAGAGAGAGCCTAACTGGATCCTCGCCGGCAGGTTCGCCCTCTGTGACAGTTGGGCCCTCTAAATCAGTTAAAGGATTGGAGGCGGTGCTGGTGCACAGTCCTTCGTGGTTCACACCTTCGGTGTCGTGTCAGCCAATGACGTTGGCGGCGCAGATTGACACCAATCCTTTTACTCTGTCCAACGTCGATACGACGCTGCCGCAGAGGCGGTGATGGAGCTGCCTGTTATGGGCAGCTCTCCTTCTAGCCTTATTCAACCTGTTCCTGCTTTTCCTATTGGAATGCACAACTTAGCAGGTAAAAACCCTTTGGGCAATATGGTCCAGCCTCCTTTGGAGGAAAATTGGTTGACTAAACTGGGGGAGGCTAGTGGAGTAAAGTACTCCAGTTTCAGATATTTTTCTCTTCCCGGTCTGGCAACTGAGGAGAGTTCTTCCTATGCTGCTGTATTGAAGAGGGCAGCTGCAGTCTTACGTTCTGTGCTCCCCTCAGTGGAATTGTCCACAGACCATTTGAAGGATGTTCTTCATCAAGATAAGATGGGAGTGGAACCTTTGCTCCCTTATAATGTGTCTGTGTGACCTTTGTTTAGGAGCATTGGGTGAAACTTGTTACGGGAGCTCCAGTCGACCGTCCTGTGGCCAATAGGCATCGACCCACCCTGGAGACCCAGTTTGTCTCTTGCGCCATCCCACCACAAAAGGGCTGATGGTTCAGGCTGCTATGGCTTCACCAGATCCTAGTGTCCCTCACTTGGTTCCACCAAATAAAGAGTCCAGATGGCTAGAACATTGTGGGAGGAGTATATTATCTTCCGTCAGTTCTGCATTGAGGTCATTAAACATTGCATGTATTTTGGGCAGATTTTCTCATGCTTTGAGACTTTGTGGCGCATTGGCTGCCTTCTATTTCAGAGGATGCTTGGATTGAACTCCTACAGGTGGTGCAAGATGTCTGAGAAGCGGCGAAATACACCATAAAATGTGGTATGGACACCACTGATTCTGTAGGTAAAGCTATGGGTCAGTCCGTTGCACTGCGCAGACATGCATGGCTGTGTCAGTATTTGTTTTCAGAGCCTGCACAGGATAGCCTAAAAGATATGCCATTTGATGGTCTACATTTATTTAGTAAACATGCTAATTTGACTTTACGGCTTTTGAGAGCTGATTGATGTGACACAGCCACCTAGACATGTCTTTTGAGGTTCTGGTTGAATTCTTTCTTTCTGCCTTGTTCAAAAAGAAGGGTTTACACGTGGCTGAGTTGGAATATGTGTTTTATATGGTGACAACCAGTATGGTTTCTGCTTGAAGCAGGGGGTTATGGGTGTTTAGTAAACCTTGTGGTTCATTACGTGTTTTTCATTACCTTTAGTTCCGGTCAAGTCAGGATGATTGCAAAATTATTGGACAGTTATTCTGTAGAATTCTTTTTAGGTAAGTCCTATTCTTTAAAGTATATTCCACGATAAGTGGCTTTCTTGACTGTTATTTACTGCTTGGTGCCGAAGTCGTGACTTTATCCTTCAGCGAGGTCTGACAGTTTTTCTGCTATTTAATTTGTGTTGGGTTTTCAATTGAGTCCTGGTTTGTGGGTCTTGGTGTTTGCTTTTACTCTGAAAAAGATCTCATGCCCAAGAGTTGATAGCTTCATGGTATGTACCATACTCTATGTGAAGTATCTTTTGTGTGCTGTGGTGAGCATTTCTAAATATATATGTTTAGCTGGGATTGCACAGCTTGTGCGCTCATTTGAGTGTGCAGAGCTCTATAATCCCTCTGTGTCTGACTGTTTCTCTGACTCATGATATCGTCTATTTGTGAAATTTGGTACCCCTTGTTTGGTACTTTTGACATTTTTACTCCATGGGAGTCTCTGGGTATATGATCTGCCTTTTGATGAGCGGTTTATGTACAATGACCCTCTTATTAGTTTTGGTTAATATGATGGTGTCTCTTATATTTTTATATGGTATTTGTGTGACCTTCTGCTTCATTTATGGGCCTACGTCAATAGACTGAGATGCCGTTGACGGGATACTATGGCACTGAGGGTGTCTATCCCAAAATTCCTTCTGGTATTTTCACAGAAAGTTGCTGCTAGCCTACATTATTAGTTTGTGGCTTCTGCTTTCCCCCCCCCGATTCTTGCCCTTTGTTTAGGTGATGGATGGTGTTACTCACGATCAATGGTAAATATTTTCTACTTCTACTAGATTTAGAACACAATTAACCAAAAGCTTATGTGAGCTTTAAGACACTACATGATTTGCTCTTCATGTGTGATTTTGCAGCCATTGCTGTTGATTGACTCTTCTACCCCTTAACATTTTTGGTTTGTACATGTTCTTTGAGCACGTTTTATTGATTTTTCAGGATTGTGTCATGCTATTAGAGGTCTCCAGGCAGACGTAGTCTGTTAGGCAATTCGATTTCTTCCAATCTTTAATGTTTCTGACTCTTTGGGTTGTAATAATGATGTGCATTATCAAAGTTTTCTTTTCCGAAGAACATTTCCCTCTAATGGTGTACCCTTTCTTCTCTATAAAGGTGTTCTTGTATGTTTGTTCTTTAGGGGAGGAGGCGTTGGCTTCATAGCTTCTACATTTTGTAGAAGACTTTTATTCCTATCATACAGGATCTTTGCTCCTTTACGGGTGAACTCTTCATTATTTACCTGTATCAAGTTGCTGGTGGTTGGGTTCACGCTTTGTGAAGTGTGGCCCCTAGATGACATATACAAATTGATGTGTATTTTATTGATTGGTCGAATATTTTTATTATGGAATCCATTTAACTTTCCGGTTTCAGTATGAGAGACTTTTTTCTAGATTTATAGATGAGTTTCTAGACATAAGTAAGGTTACCTTGGTTTTCGCTAGGCTATCAAGGTTTCTTTTCTATTCTTAGTATCTTATTCAACTTTATACTACCGTTGCTTAATGGTGGGGTCACAGGCTACTTGCAATACTCTGACGGGTGCTATGAACCCAATGTAGTTTCCTACTGTTAAGTCTGTATTGTCTGCCGATTATTTGGCTTATTTTTGTATCTTAAAATATGACTTTTCTTTTGTTGATACATAAGTGTTCAATTATTTTATTCTTGTGTATGTGTGTATGTGTGTGTGTGTATATATATATGTGTGTGTGTGTATATATATATATATATATATATATATATATATATATATACACACATACACACACCCCCACACATACACAAGAGTACAATAATATATATATATATATATATATTCACTGAAAAAACCATAGGTTTCACACATGTTATAGTTAGCGGAAATTTTACTGATAAAAAACCAGTGAAATTGCCCCGTTATAGTTAGTGCTGGCAACTATAACTCACGCGACCGCAATCCTCTGCTGATGCTAATACTGTATTTAGACACTTATTTGCCCATGTCTTCTTCCATACATTTTTAGCTATACATATATTACAAATATTTTTTTTTCATAAAGACACATATGTCATCAGCAGAAGATTGCGGTCGCGTGAGTTATAGTTGCCAGCACTAACTATAACGGGGCAATTTCACTTGTTTTTTATCAGTAAAATTTCCGCTAACTATAACATGTGTGAAACCTATGGTTTTTTCAGTGAATTTGCAAGGTTTTTTAAATGCTAATTCCTAACTATAACGTGTGTGAAACCTATGTTTTTTTCAGTGAATTTGTACGGTTTTTTAAATGCTAAGTTACTTTACGCCATTCGAGGCGTGCGCGCCCACTTAACGCAGTTCGTTCCGTGCACGGTTTTTATCAACTTTAATAAGCCCTGTACATTTGGTGGCCTTCGGCCACCAAAAGCACAGGGGGTGGGGTCAATGTGGATAGTGTTTTTTTTATTTCGATTTTATAATTTCATGTTGCCAAAATTTAGTTTTTTTAACCTATTAATAAGCCCTGTACATTTGGTGGCCTACGGCCACCAAAAGCACAGGGGGTGGGGTAAGTGTGGATAGTGTGTTTTTTTTTTTTTTTTTTTTTTTTTTTTTTTTACCGTACGCTTACGGTAAGCGTACGGTAAGCGTACTCGGCGAAATTGCCGAAAAAAAAATAAAACCGTTTTTGCTCTTGGGGGATGTTTGGGGACTCCCTCAACATGACTATGTGGGAGGGAGTTGTCAAAACAGCCCCGTAACATGTTTTTGGCCATCTTGTTTGATAAACAACACTCAGTGCGAGAGACAAAATGGCGGCCGCCGCTTCCTGGTTTCGGCCGATTCGAATGTTTACTAAGATCTAAGAGCCAATCAGAATCGCGCTCGCGCACGCCACCGTACGCTTACGGTAAGCGTACGGTAAGCGTACCGTAAGCGGGCTCAGATATATATATTGATTTAAAGGCTATTTTCTCAGAATCTACTGAACAGATTTACACCAAACCTACAAAAGGCACTTCCTTGACCTAGGGACTACCTCTCTGCCAAATTTCTAGTAATTCTGTTCAGCCGTTCGGGCTGTAGCTCGTTCTAAAGGTCCTATGGAAAAATGCATGGGAAAAACGCGTTTTGGGACCCCCCTTTTATCTCAGCCCCCGCTTGACGAATCCCCCCCGAGACTTTCAGGGTAGGAGCGGAGCGTAGCGCCCCACCTATTTTGAGAAATTCGCGAGGATTCATCGACCGGCGCCAAAGTTATTCCAAATAGAATGTTGCGGATTTCCTATGGAAACGTGGTCCTAACTATAACTACCTACTGGCGACCGCCAGTAGGATATATATATATATATATATATATATATATATATATATATATATATATATACACACTCACTCACTCTCATAGCCTAGAGGTATTTGTTTCTTCTCTAGTTTTTCCTATGAAAAGGCTACTTCCATGCCAATATTTGCTATTGTAGTCTACAACTTTGTTATGTTTTCTCTATGGGAGATGGATTTTTGGATTTTTCTCTGTGTAATTTGCTGGGCAGGCCTGGCTTGGACGGGACTTTATATGTCATAAAGGTATTGCACAATGGCATGAACTGCTGCTCTGTGTTCCAGAGGTTTGAACATGTGGTTTGGACCTGGATATAAGAACAAATTATTTTATTTTCATAGGATCGCTTTGCAATGTTGCCTTATTGTCTGGGATAATGTTATCCTCTTGATTTTATTGTTTCTATGTCTATTGTTATTGTGGTTCTGTCCACAGTTATTGTGAGGTGAGAATTTATGGTTCAGAACCAGTTAGGGGTCAGAGTAGGTTTATTCTCTTATTGTTGGCTGGCTTCTGAAATGGATTTGTCATAGTAACATGGGGTTTTTATTCCCATGGTTTAAAAGTCTTGTGACTTTACTTACCTGTGGCTCCTTCTTCTGGTTTTTATGTGGTTGAATATATTACTCAAATTATGACTGCCCGGTCTTTCTCTAGTCTGGATCGGTTTTGTTATAGTAAGACTTTTCAGGGGATGGTATGGCATTTGATTCTAAATTAAAGAATCTGCGGCTATATGTCTCAATCAGATAAACAAGTTACTTACCTTCGGTAATGCATTATCTGATAGACACCGGATCTAGCCGCAAATTCTTTAATGACCCTCCCGTCCTTCATGCTCTGCAAACCTAGTCTTCTTTTGTCTCTAAGATTTCATTATGGTCATTCACATCCGAAGAGGAAGAATCCAATGATTATTGGACATAAGTGTGTCTTTTATTTTAGCTCACTGTTTCAGTAGCCAGTTTCTATATGTGGCTCCACGTTTTGAGCGCGGAAAATAGTCATGGAAGAAAAGGGCGTCTGTGTGTCTGAGTTATATGGACTCAGTTAACGTCACACCCTGTGGATGACTTCAATACGGGGTCGCACAATGCACTCTACCGACGTGCTATGGGAAAACCTTTCAGGATTCGGTCTCATGCTTGGGGAAGATTCTAAAGTAAGTAATCTGCGGCTAGATCCTGTCCCTACCAGATAATACCTTACCCAAGGTAATGGAGCTCGTTCGTTGAGCATGTTTACAGTAAGTACACAACTTTTCAGTGAATACATTTTATATTGAGTGCTCAGCAACAGTGGGAAAGGATAGAAGGCAAGTAGCAGTGAAACACACCAATTCTCTTATTTTTGTGCCTTCTTGGTGTTGTGAAATCCTTGCCTCACATTGATACACATCCTTCTTAGTACTACAATGTATCTCGTGCAATTGCTTATTATTTTCCAGAAGTTGACCAAAAATTCATGTAATCAAGCAAATTACACAAGTTTTGCACACTTCTACAGCCAAAGTAGTTGCTCCAGTGGCTTCTGCTTGGATCTCAATTTAGGACGTCCATACTCATTGAGTGCTCTACATTGTGAATTGGGGAAAATCATTGTGTGACTATGACAGAGCAAGTGATACTGCTGCCAGCCGGAGATGGGTGAAGCTCTTCGGTGTGCTTACTGGAGTGATTCCCCACCCTTGCTGCTATGATGAGCTGGACTCTCCCTTGGCACAATCTGGGTAGTTCTGACGGGGATTTCAGCTTATCCTTTGCACGCTAGTCGTTTAACTAAGCACTTTCCCCTTAGATTTTTAATCTTCACACCAATTTTACATGTCTCTCGGTTGAAATAATTGCAGCAGTCATTTGGGGACCAGAACGCCACTACATATGTCATCTTTCACCACACTATCATTGAAAAACTACGGTTTGCAACTTTCTGTATCTCATTTTGTTAAAATAAAAATCCTCTTTCGACACATCTCAGAATTTAATTTGGAAATGCTTAGTTGTGATCAGCACTGCAACAGGAGTTGAACGCTAATTAATGGACGTGCGATACCTGAAATGAAATAAGAAACTGGAATAGGGCAAAGCTGGGTAGCTACAGACCTATTAGTTTAATAGACTCATTGCAGAAAATATTCTGTTAACAAATATTCTGTCTCCAGGAATGGATTTCAGAAGGGAATATTGTTTCTGATTTCCAAGCTGGGTTTTGCGCCAGTATCCGTACACTGGGCCAGGCCTTTCACTTCTGTATTTATTGGAAAGAAGTGTTATTAAAAGGGGACAAGCAGTATTTAGCATTCGTGAACCTGCGTACAGCTATTGATCTGGTGCCATGGTGCAAACTTTGGAAAGTGCTGTCAGAGATGGGGATCCCACTGATTTTACTGGATATCCTTATTTGATTAGATGAAGCAAACCAGGCTCAGGTTAGGTGGGGTGAGGAGTGACAGCCAACAGAGCCTTTTATGATTAGGCATGGAGTTACACAGGGGTGCGTTTCAGCACCCGCCCTGGTTCCCCTATTTATAAATTCGGTAGTAGGATACCTTGACAGAGATAGGTGTGATGCTCCAAGTCTGAGAGAGCGGCCTTCTCTTTGATGACGATACACTATTGTTATCAATACTCCTCAAGGAATTGGCAACTATTGAACGACTTTAAACATTTTTGTGATGAGCGAGGATTGAAGTTGAACGACTCAAATACTAAGCATATGGTCTTTTCCAATGGCACCCTGAAGATACCCAAGAGATGTAGGTTTGTTGGGTAATTCCCTGTTGAATTTGTTTCCCCCTTTTATTATTTAGAGATGTGCTTAAATCCAAACTTGTGCTGGGCACCTCACCTTGCGAAAGCACACCTCTCACTTATTCAGCAAGCCTCCCACGTAACCAAATACACAAAAAGACTGCCAGGAAAAGTGGTTCCTGCAATAAACAAATTACAATACCGAAGCCCTAGGCTCAGCCATCTATGGAGCAGATTTGTGGGATAGTGGGAAACATTGACTTTCTGTGACTGAACAACGCTTTTTAAGACCCCTTCCTAATCTTCAGGCAAGCTCCCCTCTGATTCCAATCGTCCTTGACCTGGCCCAAAGAAAGATTGCCGATAAAATGGAGTGCAGGTTCCTAATGATTTGGCATACATTTTGTTCTACTGAAGCGCTTGCCTCATACTGAGTGGGACCTTTGGATCTCATGGTATCTCCAAGGGTTGGCAAAATCTCTTGGTTTCCTTGCCTCGGGGTACTCCTGAGGAAATTTGGGTTGGAAATCTATTGGTCGAACCCGTAGAAGTCCCTGATCACAGGATACCGGGTCAACCAAGTTTCCTGGGAATTCATTATGGTGGAAAATATTTCCAATGCTAAGGGATCACGTACTCCGCAGTTCATAGTCTTTAAAGCCTTCACAAAAGCCTTCCACAAATGTTAAGGTAATATCGATGAGATTGTCTTGCCATTGGTGCAGAAATTGTTCCTTCAATTTCGATATGCCACTCCCCACCAAGCTGTAGTAGATGGCAAAGTCAAGCTCCCTTTAACTAAGTGTGTCCTGCTTGCAAAGGAGGTCCTGAATCCCTGGTCAATTTATCATATGTTCTGCCCCAATACAAAAACTTTAGGACCAAGTGGCTTATTCCGCTATGCAGGTGTATTGGTTGTAGACCTGATCTGGAAGTGCTCAGAATACTGAGCACAGATACAGGGAGAATCGTGGTATTTGCTATAGCAACATTTCTGATGGCCGTATGGATCAGACGCTCCAAGTGTGTTGTGTGATATCCTTGGTTCGTTTTTTTAATCAATGTATGTCTTTCTAGTATTGCCTTGCTCCTTCTTTTTACTTCTTTTTAATTATCTACTTGTAAATTTAATGAATTGATTACCGTTGTTACTTTTGCGTGTATGTATATATGCGTGTATGTATATGTGTGTGTGTGTATATATATATATATATATATATATATATATATGTGATTGTGTGTTTAATTGGGCATTGCCCTATAAAGTAAAACTGTAAACCCTTGTTAAGTGTTTACCTGCCCCTGTGTTAGATGTCTAATCTCCAGATGTCTATCTCCAGATGTCTATATCTCTCAGGAAGGAGAAAAATGCCCTTTTACAGTTGTTGCAGTCGTTAACATAGATACATTTCGAGAACAGACACAAGATCAGTTCTAGGGTGCCCCTGGCAACTGGAATTAGGTGTAGGGTTAACTTTTACCAATCTTTAAGATATGCAAAATTTACTGAGATGATGGAACAAATTTAGGAATGCATTTGGGAACCATTCCCCTTTTGCCCAAATTCGATTTTCTGTCTCTACTGGAAAGATGTTCATACTTTTCATTGACCGTTGGGCTTGATTTTCCATTAATGCTGATGTGCCACCCCCGGCCACTCCAATCACTCCATCCATTCATGCCTGCAGCAGCCTTTAGGTTCCTCGTTTTGTTTATATGGATAATAGAGCCTTCATCTGGAACGTCCATTTCAAACTAACATAATAGCCTAGTGGGTGTTGGACCACCAACTGGGTCAGACTAATAGCCCATTGTGGAAAGCCCAACACTGTCATGCGTACACTCTTAATCTACAGGTTAGTCTTAGCGAGTAACTGCATCTGTTAGTAATTAACATCTTTGCCACATTTATGTTTCATTCAGCTTAATGCTAAACATACTCAGGCTTTCCTTTTATACCTATTACCAGAGATCCTAAAACGGATTCTTTCATCAGTAATATATTTTTTTAGTTGTTGTTTTTCAGTGTTTATTCTCCAGTATTGTGCCTATTATCCTGTTTCACTTCAAACTACAAATGATGTGAGAGCTCAAGTTTATCAGGTTTTTTTTATATTAGGATGCATAAAGGCCAGAAGAATAGCCTTTTCCAGTATTTTTTCTCCTAATTTTAAAGAATGCGCCCAAAGTTGTTGGTGGCAGCTGATCTCCGTTCTGGGTGGTGATGTGTCAATATGGCCTGGGTCAATGGGCTGGTTTCTACTGCAGCTTATTTTGTGGCCTTCAGTCCCAGGGGATTAAGGTAAACAGGCCCTGCACCTGAATAATTGGTTCTAATTTTGTTGACATAGAGATGGCCTTCAGAAATGTATTGGCCCCAGGTAATACATCTTCTAATGAAACTGGTAGTTAAACGTTTGTAGGGTTGCAATGAGTGTATGGAAATGTAGTAAATGACGAATCCGAAGAAAAAGAAATTCTGGCAAATATTGATTTTGATTGGTTGGACATTATATTGGTTAATCCAGTAGCACCCTACCCCTGCGATCCTTAACCGTACCTCTTTGTCACCGCAGATTGCAGGGATGACTTTGGGCAAATTAGAAATGGGCCATTGAGTTTTTATCATGGAATATTTGGTTATATACCGGGCGTTTAATCCTTCCAGCTGCTGGGTAATTAATTACTGGACAAGTATACCAGTGAAAAGTATGCAAACAATCTGTGCCTTACATCGAAGAGATATAGTTGTCTACCATTGAGGAATTGTGTAGAAAGATATCCCAGCGGAAGTCCAGCTCTATAACCTAATGTCCTTGGAAGTTTGAAGCATGCATTGCAAAATGTCTACTTGTAATGTGCAATTGAAGTCATATGAAATATATGCACATCCTGGGTAGTAATTCATTTTGAGTGGGCCTCTTTTTAGCAGAGACTTTAGTGGTGTGCATCTCTTGAGAGCACCTCCAGTGGCTCTCAGTTGTATTTTGCTTGCCTGGCAGGGAGGGAACATATGTTTCAAAATGTAGTCCCAGTATATCTGCTCTACCCAGCATAGTGTGGAGTTGAGGCAAATTAATCTTAGCCCATTTTATGACTTTACGGTAAGTGGGCCTATGTTTGTGAGACTCTGTGGATAAATTCAATATTCTTTCCAATGCTTTCTCTTGATTTTCTTGGTATTAATTATTGTTTGACCTGTGATATGAAACGGTATGCCATATTTACAAAAGAAATCAAATGTGTATCATTTTCTTTATAGTTTTTCAGAAGACTGCCAGAAGAGTGGCCTGGTGGTTTATGAACATACTGTTTCATTCACTGTGGTGTTTCAAAAGATGATAAAGAAATGATAGCAGCGCCAGAAATACCGACTGATTTTAGCCTCCTTCAGTAAGTTTTTGATATTGTGAAATGAAAAACATTTACAATTTTTAAAATGGATTAAAGGATTCCTGTTTGAAGAAATTGTGCTTTAAATTATAAATGTCCAGATTGACTACTTTTATCTAAAATATCATGGATCATATACACTAGGCTATGAAAATTTTATTGAGATGTATTGATGTTGAAATGTTATCTGAGATTTAACGTTTTATGTACGTCAGTAGAAGTAGGATTTGTATTTTGGCATGTCAGTAATTTAGTTTGTGTAAAACATTGAATGTTGCTGTAGATCACAAACCTACTGGTTTATTGTATCAATAGGGTGCATCTAATTCTGGCATGCTTCCTGTTTTTCCACACTAATCTTATCAAGCTCTGAACCCATTACATTTCTGGCCACTGCAAGGAATTTTTCGAATTAATCCTTTCCACCAACAAACGGACCAGCAGAACACAGTGATGATGTAATTTTTTTCTCTATAGGAGGCAATTTTAGGTTCAAGATACCAGGCATTAAAAAGTTAACAAAATAAGATTTCTGAAGTTTTAGTACCTTCCTGGCAAAAATGGTGTTTTTGACACGTGATCTAATTATGAAGTGGCATCAGCTGTTATTTTCAGCATCGTTGAAATGTAAAACAGAAGTACCAGCCGCATGTCCCTTGTAGACCTCGATGCTTTGCACAATGCTGCCATCTAGTGTTTGGTCTGGAATATTGGAAGTTGTTCCCTTCGTAGCCTTGTTTCAGCATTTGGCACGACTGTTATGACTCGTGACTGCATCACCCTGAAGCCCACACTGTCTTTTAACTCCACCGTAAGTTAATGTTTTCTGCCATTAGGTCTGAAAGTGTATGTTTTTGCTCTGCATTGCTGCTGTCCGTTTCCCTACTCACGTGGGAGCAAGCATTGAGACCTAGGTGTGGAGTAGCTGCAGAAGAGTCCTAGAGCCGTTTCTTTCCTCCTAACACCAGTTCCTAATTGCGTCGTATGAGCAACCCAATATCCGACATGCTTAGTGAGGAAGAGCCCTTCAATACCCCCCCCACCCCCTCCCCACGTAATTGCTGTGACTGAAAATACCTGCATAAAAGTGCAATCTTTGTTTGCCCAGCAATCACTATGACCTGAATTACCAGGTGTGCCCAGCATTTTCATACAAGAAAACCATAAGACCTGTAAAAGAATGAAGGTTGTGGTATACATAACGCCATGAAGGCAAAAGAGGACTTCGTCACACTAGGTGACCTATAAAGATGAGTTTTTGATGAAAAGCACCAGAGTAACTGGAGATGATCTAGAAGCACAGCCAGCCATAAATGGTGAGTGGATGATAACCTGAGCTATTCACCTCTTTTTAGAAGCCTAGTCCATTGGTCACATAAATAGTCCGGCATCAAAGCTTAATGTTGGGTACAAGACCAAATCTTAGAAATGCCTCGCACATTAATGAGACAAAGTCACCTGATTGACAGTTCTTCAGGAAACTCCATATTTCAGCACCATCTTCTACAAGCACACTGATTTGAAGATCAACTTTGAAGGGTGCACCTATTGTAGTAAAAGGCCAACCTGAGAGGCTTCCAAGCTTATGGCCCGCCCACAAAAGGTGGGTTACTGAATCTAATGCATTAATCCACAAGGTTGAATGTTGAATCCAGTCTTGCTCATGTGGTTACATTACTGCATGATGAGGAAAAGCTAGCTGTAAACAGATGACACCATTGTTCTCCTCACAGCAATATGGGTTAGCAGTCATGGTTTACAAATCTCGTGGAAATTTCAGTTCAAGAATCCATTTCTGCACTGAACCTTAGCCCTGCAACAATAAGGTTGGGTCAATCCTGACTCACTCATTTTAATTCTATGCGCATGGATTCTTAGGCTGGATTACCTTACTTCATCTCCAGTACTGAAAGAAGCTCATCAGCCCAAACATCGGCATGCTCTGGAACGAAATAGAAACTTGTTTAGACTGCCATACGTCTTTATGGTATAGAACCACTGCATTGAACTGTTTAAGTCCTAATTTATCGTTTACTGACATCTAAACATGAGCTAAGTTAATTTTCAGATCTGTCCATGGCAGTGTATCTGCAGAACAGGGAACTTATGTTCATGCTTGCACACTCTCAAATTCCAGATTCAAGAAGGGTATCACCAGTGTTTTCTAGGAAACAGACATTATTGATACCAACACAGCTGTGTGGTCCTTCACACCCTTACCAGACGTGGTGCTTATGGTCCTGTTTTGAGATTTTTTATAGATTAGAAAGTTGGCAATATTTTTTATATTGTGTTTTGCTAACAAAAAATGAGACGTTGTTTCTTTACAACAGAAATCCTACTTGGATTGCAAATACAACCATCCTCAAGTTTCTTTAAGCAATTTGATGTATTTTCCTAAATTTAGATGAATCTTCTCTCCTACCTTCTGCAAGCTTCATACAAACTCATCACCAACTCTCGCACTCGAATTGACAACCCCTTTCTAGTTCCCTCCCCTCTCCCTCCCTCTCCCCCTCTCCCTCCCTCTCCCCCCACCCCCTCCCCCACATCTTTCACGGTTTCTCCAACCTAAGGTGGACGCATCATGGTACATGGTTTCCTGTTTTTGAATAATTCAAAAGGTGTAACCCCGGTTGTTGGGTGTGGTGTTTACCTAAAGGTCTCAATGGGATCTTTAATTTCTTCTCTCCAATCTCTCCCTAAACTCTTAGCAAGCTGTGTATTCTTTAAACACTGTTGAATCTCTCAAGCATGGCTTTTGTTTGTGGGTGTTTATAGGGAACTTTTTTATAGGTAATGCCTCTATCTTTCAAAATACTTTGCATGTCATAAGATGTTAACTGAATTCCTGTATCAGTTTTAATGGAATTGGGATTACTTTCCCTTCCAAAGATCTATTTTAAAAACTTCTTCCCCAGGACTGGTTGGTAAATTTCTACATGTCGTGGGTGATACTCAAGTCTTTCTTTGATAGTTCTGATTACTATCTATGCAATTGTAGACTTTGTCTCCACTTCTAGCGAGGTCTATGCCTAGCCACCAATAACGTAACCTTAATCCATGTTTGGTTTTACTAGATACCCTGATGACCCAAGTGAACTAATTCAATCAAACAGGTTCTAAAATAGTAGTGACCAATCTGGTACCACGCAAAAGCAAGTTGTCTTGGATCGAAAGTTAATTCTTCACTTTTTCATACTCTTCCAGATAATGAAAATGCTCAGTTTTCTTTATTCCAGCCAAACACAAGAGATCAAATCACAAACTTCCTTCAACAGTATATCTTTTGACAACGCATCTAATCATTCTTCCTGAGAGATGCACCCCTCAGTGACAGCATACTTTAACTACATCTGACCACCATTAATCAGTAAAAGCATCTATTTCCTGACACTCGCCAGTCAACCTGGAGAGACAATCTGCTTACTTATTTGTGATACCAGATAGGTAACTTAAAAATTCTGTAGTTCCAAAATCCACCTATAAAGCCTGGATGATAACCAATTACGTCCCTTTGGTCTAGAAACCTCTAGGAGAGGTTTATTGTCTAAATATACTACAAGATCTGCCCCCCCCCCCCCCTCCACCACCCCCGAACGTTTTACATTTTCTGATTGCCCAGAACACTGCAAAAGTTTCCTTTTTGATTGTGGAGTGTTTAAATCTGCCTGCGTAACTTTCTAGAGCAGTGGGTCTTAAGCTGTGGTCCGGAACCCCTCTGGGTCCACAAAACCTACTTAGAAGGTCTGTAACTGCTTAAAAAATGAAATAATATGAACAGATTAATAAAGTTTATATAAATAAACAAGCAGTATTGAACATTTGAAAGGGTTCTATATATTAGAAGTAGTTTGAAATTGGAGGCTAAAAATTAAGTTAGTAATCTCTGATTGTTTTGTGGGAGCAGTGCAAGTGCATCAGACAGAATATAGTATGGAAGACGAGTGGCCCCAACTGAGGTTAGAAGCGCTTCAATGTCCACATTAAATTACCTCTCCATTAAATGAAATATTTAACCCCTTCGCAGCTAGCCCCCCCCACCCCCAACGCCACCCCCTGCTAAGCCTTTTTTCTTTGGCTATTTGGGGTAGTTTGGTCTTAGGCCCCTGTAACTTTTTGACCACAGAAGGTATCCATGTCAAATTTGCGTCCTTTCATTCCAACATTATGGGGATTCTAAAGGTACCCAGAGTTTGTGGATTTCCCTGGAGGGGACCCAGAAGTTAACCAAAATACAGCAAAATACTTTTTGGGGGGAATTGGAAAAAGTGCTGCAAATAAAGATTTTTTTAAAGCAATATACCGTTACATCCGCTGGACCTTTCTGGTTGTGGGGATATATAGGACTTTTAGGTTCACCAAGAACTCGACTAACCCAGAGCCAACAACTAAGCAGCGTCTTGCAATGGTTTTTATTGTGTACCGGGTATAAAACCATTTATTTGGGAAAATATATACAGTGAAAAATTGGGATGCAAGAAACCTATGTATTTCTGAAATTGGAACAAAATATAGAGTTTAGAAACAGTAACTACTTACACATCTCCGAAATTGTGTGTACCCTTTCTAGCATGTGAATTATAGGACATTTTTCAAAGTGACTTCTTTTTTTAAATATTGACTTTCATTTGGAAGGCAGAAATGCATCGAAAGTCAATAGGTAAGAACAGTTGCTCTACAATTCTGTGTTACCCTAAGTCTCCCAATAAAATGGTCCCTCACTTGTGTGGGTAGACCTAGTGCCCGCTACAGGAAACTGCTCAAAACACAACGTGGACACCACATTTTTACTGTGCTCTGCTGGCACCTAAGGAAACTTAGCAAACCTATACATTTTTGAAAACTAGACACCCGGGGGAATCCAGGATGGGGTGACTTGTCTGGCTATCACCAGGTTCTGTTACCCAGAATCCCACGCAAACCTCAAACTTTGTTTAAAAAAAAAATAATAATAAAGAAAAAATACATTTTCTTCACAATTCTGTTATGGAAAATTCTGGAATCTGCTTGGATCCATAAAATTTCACCCACCCAGCAATCCTCAAAGTCTTCTGATAAAAATAGTACTCACTTGTGTGGGTAGGCCTACTGCCCGCGACAGGAAAACTTGTTAGCTGGACAATCCTTGTAATAAACCAAACGGCCACAACAGTAGCAAACCTCTTTAAGCTTATTTATTTGCTTATGAAGCATAAGGTATTTTGGTTTAGCTTCAATAACCTTGAGAGACACATGCCAAGGAAGGTTCAAATTGATTTTTTTACCATTTATTACCTCCAATAATGAATTATCCCTCAGCCAAAACGCTTGTGTAAATCGATAACTTCTGCACCAAAGTAACGTATTCTCTCATCAGCACGGTCTCATATCGCAAACTGGCATCTACTTGCAAAAAAATTGTATTGTATACTTCCATTATTTCCTTTTCCCGTTATAAACGTCAGTCTTAGTGATACCTCTCTAGTACATTGGAAACGTTTGGGATATATTTGCCAGGTTTCGAATACATATTTCAGATTTGTTGAGGTTCGAAAACGCACCCTTGTCTTCCTCATCTGAGAAATCAAGAAGATTTTCAAATACCTCAAATCCTATGCAGTGAATTTCCTGCAATGCTTTTTTCCCCCCACATGGAGATTGCTGCCGCATACGTGTAGATACTTTGAAAATATTATTTTCATGATGATCTTTAAGAACTGGTTCCTCAGGAAAGGTCAGGAAAAATGGTGGTAGTGTTATGTTTTGCATAGTTATAGTACAGCACAAAAGAAATACTCATTTAGATGTTTTTTATTTATAACATGTAACACCTGCTTAATTTACCATTCTCGTAGCCAAATTGTGGTATATTTGGTGCAAATTATGGTTCCACTCGCTTTAGTAGATTTTCATCCAGTTTAATTCCATGACAAACTCCATCCATTCCAAAACACAATCTCTGAGACTGATTCTTTTGGACTAAGACAATTTAAAGTAAATATACTCTAAATCACTGAGACCCATTTTAACCCCAGTAAGAGCTGTACCATAGGTTACCACAAATACCTTCCATCTCTTGTGTGTTGGTCCCCGTAGATAACTGGATATCTATTTCTGGCGGAAGTGTGCTCAAATAACCTTGGACAGATGGTTGTTAGAGTACAACTACTTTGACATACCTTACAGTTCCTCCAGTGCCTTTACTGAAAACTTTAACCCAAGCTCAAACAGAAACCTCTTTTGTTAAAAGTTATAATCCTGATGATGCTATAGAAGTTAGCTATTGAATAGGTCTCAAAAGAACCTCACAATGTATGCTTTTATCCCGGATTTTTTTCTCATTTAAAATCAAGACTGTTGACCCTTTCTAGAAGCTGTCCTACTGCTTGGAAAAGTAGGTTCTGGCATTGTTAGACCTCAAAGATGCACCTCCCATTATATACTTCTACACTTTAAACAGCTACATTTCTCTGATTGGTCGTGACTGTTTGCCATTATGAGCTCAAAGTTGTCCTTTGTCGGATATTGACAAAATGTATGGTAGCAGTTACAGCTTATTTTCGATAATTGGGTCATTCCTGAACTACTGGTTAGTCCTAGAATCTTCATATAGTCCACGAGAAACGAAGTCACGGTTTGTACTGTGATGTTAAGCAGTTTATGACCCGATGTTTAACAAGGTAAAATCCCTATAGCACTTGTGAGTTCTTTTTAGGGCTCGCCTGAGACACCGCATGCTGTCTCTTCGAGACATTTAGTAAGTGGCTTTTAAAAGTGCCACCAGAGGCTTTTGGTGGCCTAAAGCTTGAGTGCACGTGAGCGTGCACGTGAGCATGCACGTGAGCGTGCACGCCCGCAGCTGCCATCTGCCTTTCTGTCATGGCTCATTAAGCCTCCTCACCCACTTGCTGTCTGCTCTCACTACCCTCCTCCCTTCTCTCCCTTCCTCCTTGTTAGCTTGTTATTTTTAACTTCGGAAGCATCTGATGTGAATTCTTCAAGGAGCAATTCACTTCCGACCAAGCCAATGCTGCCTCAGACAGTAGACCTTTTCTGGTGCTTATTGTGTT
Organism: Triturus cristatus; assembly: GCF_964204655.1. Lineage (NCBI taxonomy): Eukaryota > Metazoa > Chordata > Amphibia > Caudata > Salamandridae > Triturus > Triturus cristatus. The sequence continues at coordinate 928,579,259 of NC_140588.1, forward strand.
TCTTTTCGTCGCATTTGGCATATAATCACTGTATATAACGTTACACCATTAAGCACTCTTAGATCTTTTTCACTATACGGTAACTTGTTGCACAGTGCCCGTTTTTGATTTAATTCTTTAATTTGTTACAATTAGCATCCAGTTGTATTAACTTTCTCCACCCCTGCTTAGCTGTTTTCACACTAGTTGCCTCGTCTACTGTTGGGGTTTCTGTTTGGACGAGTTTGTGGGGTTACATTGCGAGTCAGCCTGTCCATGCAAGCCACTGTGCTTTACCTATGGGATTCCCTTAACCAACCCTGCGCTGTGATTAGGCCATAAGCCCTATCTTTCATTGAGATCGCTCTCGCATCTCACCGTCTTTATGGCGTTTAGCTCCCTCGCTCGTCAGACTTTAATGCGAACATAGGCTAGTTCACGCGTCTCCTTCACATTTTTATTCCCCCACTGTGCCGCCACTCATTTCTTTACTTCTTTCACTGTCCTCGGAACCTCTCCCGTTTCGGCATCGGCTATCTATCCACGATTTGGGGCATTGTCGTGATTGTGCATGTCATGCTCTGCAGCAAAATTACAGTTAATCAGTTTGCACTGTCATTATATTCACGTTCACCGTAAAACACACGCATCTCCTGACTCCTAACGTAATGCAACTCAGTTACCTGCCTATAAAGCTGCTACTTGCACGTCGCCTGGTCTGTGCCCGTGTCTTCTTTGCTGCCTGCAACCAATACGGGACTTGCTGATGACATATATTTCCCCACATTTCATGATTTTTGTAGTGACGCGAGAAAGATTGCAAGCTGTTGTGAAGCTGCAACAAATTTCGTGGACTTTTGCAAAGTATACCTTTCTGTGCAATTTGTATGGTCTCATTCAAAATATAGAACCATCTTTATAGTCAGTGAAGAGGGTGGCCTCAGCAGAACAGGAATATATGTTTGCTATATATGAATGCACACATGTATAATCAGATCAGACTCTTTATTTCCAAGAAATGCATTCTTACAGAAATATTGCACATTATTCAATTTATTGACATAAGCAATTACAAATATCATAAAAATCTACAATAAATAGCAATTAATTAAATCAATACAGCAAACACAGAACACCAACCTAAAACAAATATATATATATATAAATTAAAATATCTTAAAATTGAGCGATCTGCAGCCCATTATCCCACACGTATCAAAATGTTTGAAAGCGCAACAGTTCATCCAACACATGCAAAGCTAATTCCATCAGTTAAGGCTACAAGAGAGCATTATTCAGGCCTACAATAACAAAAACCGGCAGAGAGACAATCCATTTAAAAACATCCCAATTAACAGGGCATCATGCGTTTGTTAGCTCTGCTGGAGCGTAATCATCACATCTCACATTATAGGAAATAAAGTGCATTGTGCGGGGCCATAATTATACATTTCTTAAAGTCTTATTTAGTCTAGCTTCACTACCAGACCCAATTATCCAATTTCAGGGCCAATGTCCTAATCGGGGCATCCTACTAATTTGGACTACATCTACCTAATAATTCAAGAAAATCCCTGCAATCCTTATTGGAATACCGATGTGAGTCTAGGACAACCAAGGAAGCGAAATCCTGGCATAGGATCATACAGATTTGCACAGATATTGCCCTATGGCAATGGCTACATCCTGGTATTTCAGGCCAGATATCAAGTTTCCATGTCTCTCGACCGTATCCCATACATTTTTATTTTTAGGTCTCGCCTAGCGAAGCAGCGCGAAAGCTCCGTCACTAGCGAGGTCTATTGTTACCGCCTTGCTTTGAAAGGGAGACCAGACCTGTGCACGCGCAGAAAGGACTGCAATTGTGAACGCACCCGTGAACGTGTACCACGGCGTTAGATTAAGTTGCAGGACAGGGGATGTGCACAACTCCCAGGACAGGAAATGGGTGCGCGTACAACTGGCTTCCTTTCACATATGCATGCAACACTTAGTCGACAAGGACAGTAGAAATGCAGGGCAGCTTCAACCACGTGCTGTTGTATTACAGCTACTCCCCGCATTCCTTACCGCCATACTTCAGCGCGATGCCCTGCAGCGTGTTCCCAGAGCTCACGGGGTGCTCGGTGTACCTCTCGGCCCAGGCGGCTGCTGTCACGCTGGCCGTGCTGCCGTAGGAGCGAGTTTTGGTGCGTGCCAGGCTCAAGGGACAGTTCAGCCTCCGGTTCAAACTCGGAGCCTCACAGCGGATAGATGGTGTGTCTTCTCTGGCGATCCTCCTTACGCCGGGACAGCCGATATGCACGCTCACGGCGTCTCGTGCGCTCCCGCCATGCTTTCAGTTTCGCTCGCTCGGCCAGAATCCCAGGCGGCGCTGTAGTTGGTGGATAAAAATATTTGTTGTTCAGGAAGAAATCAGCATTGTAGTTAGTGCCATCAAACGAAATTCAAGATGGAGCACTCGCCCCCCTATGGTTGGTAAAACCTGAGTATTATATTCAAAATAGTTGAGGTACAGTACTAGAGGCATGGATTGTTTGTGCTGTAGCTATAATTGTTTCAGCACTCAAGTCAATACAATATCGGTCATGGGGGTTTTAAAAATCTTAAGCCATTGATGCCCACTATGTAGAATTTACTCTTTTTAATAGTTTAGCCCTTCTCTGTGTGTTTGCTGTGATCACCGTGTCATTGATTAAGGAATCTTTAAATATATAGCAATTTAGTTGGAATATATATTCCTCTTTTTCTCTCTATTGCTGCCTGCCCCATGCTTTCTTTTAATCGTTTTTGTAATGCCCTACTTTATAATCCTTCTTTTCTCGCTCTGTTAACGGTAACAAAGCTAATAGCTCTGTCTAAACTCTTATAAGGCCCCGGAGGCGAGACCTATTGGCTATGCCAATGCTTGTTTTTTGGTGTCACTGATGCAGAGAAAGACCAGGCATACACCTCGCAGAAAATTCAGATGTTTCACCGCATCAGCAAGCCAAATGCAAAAACAATCTCAGGTCAAGGTATGCTTGCTGAAATGACTTCCAGGCATGACGACACATTGCATATGTCGAATTTCTATTTTGCTGGTAAAGAATGTGCCTTATACAGGAGGACCAGGACAAGCAGTGGGGCCAAATATCAAGTTTCTTTAAAAACCAAGTACATTTAGTGAACCGAATGAAGAATGCTCTCATGGTGGATCACTGCCAAAAATACAGGAGTAGTTCTATCATTCTTCGGCCTGAGACAGACTTTTTTTTCTATAACTCAACCTGCCTCAAAAAGGATTGGGAGCCCATCTTCAAGAAATGTCAGCTGAAGGATGTTCCTCCACGCAATAAACTGACATGTACATACGCGTGCTGGATTTAGGGACATCTAATTTCTACCTCAAATATAGAATTTGTTGATATACACGGGCAACCAGTGACTGTTCTTTATTAACAGACTGAAAGGCACAATGCCCCAGGTACTCGGTCAGAGGCTCGGAATCTTGGACCTTGGAGTATAAAACATCACATCACCTTGAGGATGGATTCCCTTCCCAGAGTGGAGGACATTGAGATAGATTATTTCATCCATGCAACTCAGGAGTGCCCTAAATAGGAACTGAACCGCAATCTCTTAAAGAAAGATTTTAGCGCCTGCAGAAATCAAAGCTTGACCCGTTTGCCACAAACAAGTAAATAAATTCCATTGTTATGCAGACGGGCATCCGCGGGCAGGGTCATAGGGGAATGCTGTTTTGATTCCATGTTTCAGGACTTGCTCGTATGTTTCACGCTTCCTGTAGTTTCCAGAGCAACTGTGATGATGAAATGGGGACCATATTGAATGGTCCCTATTGCCCCAAACAGGCAAAGAACACTGATTCACAGACCTACATCTAATTGAACATCTGGTGCCATTTGATAGCGTCATAGCCAGATCTCCTCTTTAAGTGCCACAGACAAGTCCTGCATTGCAACCTGGATTCATTGAGTTCATTAGCTAAACTTAAGTATTACAGAAACATCTTGGCTCAAGCCATGGCACTGTGTACAAATACAAACTATGAAGCCGAATGGGAAATGTTCATTGAAGGGGGGGTACACAATCTGTCAAATCAGCCTCTTCATGTATTATCTTAATTGTTTGGCTCATTTGTGCCTGAGAAATGCTTTGATTAAGATCTATTGTGCTGCTATTTCAAGGTACCTTTGATCTTAGGCCCAGATATCTTTGTGGTCGCAAAAGGTGTTCAAGAGTTCTTGGAAGTTTTCTTCAGAACTTTCCTTCCTTCAAGAAATCCATCGGGGAAACACGAGCTCAGCACAGTGTTATCCCAAATGATTATGGCCTATTTGAATTGTCTCAAATGGAAATCAATTATATCTTATAGAAAACAGTGTTGTCAATTAGAAGTTGGCAAGTTACAGGCTTTTACAGTCAAAGAACTTTATGCACAATTCGCCAAAGGTACTTTGCACACTATAGATTTCAATTGTAACAAATCTAATGCACTGAGATTTTTTTCAAAACCCTTGAATGTACCAAGATGCCTCCAGTTCTTCCTCAACAAGATGAAACACTTCAGAAAGTCGAGTCAATTCCTAGTTGCATTCTCCAATCCACATGAAGGTTGCCCATTATTGAAATGGGCATTTCCTGATTAACCGCAATAATCACTGATCCTATGCGAATGGAGTGATGGCTTACAAGGACTCACGACTCACTGCAAAAAGCATGGCAACTTTAGCAGCTCTCTACAGAGAAGTTCCCCTTGTGGCTATCTACCCGACACAGTATGGAATAATAGACACACCTTCAGTCAGCACTACTGCCTGAAGGGAGTAGCAGGCGTAGATACAGTAGAGGGTCAAGCAGGTCTACGCCATCTCTTCAGTCAAGATGTGCCTTTCCGTTTTGCCCCACCTTTCGCAGTGTTGATATGCACATGTACATTTATTTATCTGAATTGCTCATAAAGCTTGCTGCTCTGTTTAAAGCATGAGAATCTATACAAATTCAAAGTTAAGATGAAAAGCTACTCCTATGCAACTACATTTTACTAGCATTTTGATCTTTCATAGATTAACATGTGGTCTTGACTCCTCCTTTGGTTGATGCGCCCTTGAAATGATTATGGTGGTTATTATTTTTTATTGTGAGTTGTCCTTTAAAGTTTAGGTTGGAAAGTGACACTCTTTTGAGGCATTTTATGCATGATGTACTTTGTATTGCTATTGTAAGATTACCATGGGATTCCACCTTGTTGATTGGGAGTGATTCAAGCATGTCAAGAACTGTAGTAGGTAACGGGTAATGTTGTTCCTTCCCACCAAGCTTTCTTTTCAAGACTCAGTAATTTAAGACGTGCTTTTCTAAACAAAAAAATCATTTTGGGGGAAATTGTTCTCACTCAATGAACTTGAAGACTACTGCAGATCTACTCCTGCCATTGCTCCTTGCCTCTGGCAATTCCTTGTTGGTATTGGATTGTATGTCTTGGCTTCAGATGTTTCTACCTTTCCTATGAAATCTGCGGGCGGGTTTTCACGTAATCTTTAATTTCTACGTACTTAAAATGAGCTTGCTTGTGTGTTTTTACTTAAGGAATCAGTTACTGCACTTTAATTCTATTCTCTCCATTCATAGAACACTGAGCTTTTTGGAAACACTGTTAACCAAGGTCAGTTAATTAATTTCTTAGTGCGGCTGGAGATAAACTCGGTTGCTCATTCATTTAAAGCAGAACATTCAACCACTTTTGTGCAGTATAATTTCAGAACTGGGGGTTAAAATTTAAATCTCCCATGGATCTTTATATTTCACCTCATTGCAGCCTCAAAAGTCCCTGCAACTTATAAATTGCTCGAAGCTGCCGAGAACAAATTAATTTCTTATAGGGATGAACATTTGCTCACTCCACTTTATCCTGTGGAGCAAGACTGCCACCAAGTGGGCATTAATGTAAAAATCGTTGTAATTAACTTTTTCGAAACGCATGTCCCGATGTTATTTATGCAGTACTGCAAATCAGGAAAGGCACCTTTTTATTTCCCCTGCACAACGTTTGAGAAATATCTTGTGAATTAAAAAAAAAAAATCTTAAAGGTTCACCCATGGTTGGCTCCCATGTCACTCCATTTCCTTGCTTCCTAGTGATCTGCGCCTCCACCTCACCTACGGCTTCCTCCTGGGATTAGAGTCTTCGTCCATGCCATTGAGCTTGGACCACATTTTCCTTCCTGTGGCCAGTGTCCTTTTACTGGCCAGAGGCTCCTGTAGGTATCTCGTTTACATTATTTGTGTTAACCAGCCACCCCTCGCTTGCCACCGTTGTTTTTAACGAACCCCCCAACCACACTGCTTTTAACCCACCTCCTCCTCCCCCCCCCCCCCCACTCTATTTTACCCACCCCCGTTTCAGAAACCTCCTGCGCTCGCCCTCCAGTCCCACACCCTCCTCCCTCTTGGCCGCCAGCCTCGTGTCCTTTTTTTGTCTCCATTCAGGTCCTTTTATTGGTTTGTTTTTGGTGGTTTTATATAGCGTGTATGTTACCTGGTATTGGAGCGCTTTACCTAAAGCTCCAGTTACATTACACATGGACACTTTCATCTTCCTTTTCTATTACATGCGGGGTTAAATGATTTGCCCCGAATTACAGGATTTCAAGCCGATGCGGAGACTCGAACCCGGTTCCCCAGTTCACCTCTTCCTGCTCTGTTTTACCCACCCCCCCCCGTATTTAAAAAAAAATAAAAATTGACAAAGCCAATATATCTTGCATAGTCATTGAGTAACTGTAAAAACTACCGATCACACTGTGTGTGGTTCCTAATGCATTAAGAGGGTGGCGGTGGTGGCGGCTTTCTGACAATGTTTTACTATTTCTTTAGTACTCTACTTAATACATGTAATGTTGTTGTGCTAAAATGAGTCAATATTGTATTGTAATAGCATTTTTATAGCGCTTACTACCCCGGACGAGGCGTCAAAGCGTTTTTTCGGAAAGTAGCACACTACTCCGGAATCCATAAAGGATTAGTGGTGAATTAGTGAAATATGAAAGTAATTTGAGTGGTGGATATGTTAGTCAGTTATTTGGATTCAGAAGGATACTGAAGGGATAGAAGAAAGAAAAGGGTTTGCATTTATATAGTGCTTGCTACCCCTTATATGATGTTGAAGCTCTTTTTCGGCAAGTAGCACCCTACTCCGGAACCAATAAAAGATTAGTGGTGAATTAGTGTAGTGAAATATGAAAGTAATTTGAGTGGTGGATATGTTAGTCAGCTATTTGTATTCAGGAGGAAGAGGAAAGGTTTTCGATTCTTTAATTTTTTTTCCTTTTTTTTTGTTTAAAGCCGTAGGGTTTGGGGCGAGTAAAGGGGAGGTGGAGGGGAGTTAGTATAGGGAAATATGAAAGTAATTTGAGTAGTGAACATTTTATTCTGTTTATATTTAGATTGAAAAGGAATAGTGGAGGGATAGATGGGATAGAAGAGTCAAAGTCTAGAATATGGTTTTTCCTTGTGTGCAGTTCATAGCAGTAGGAGGGGGTTTGGGATGAGTAAAAGGGAGGGGGGAAAGAGTCAGGGGTAAGGGTTTAGAAAGGCTTTTTAGGGAGATCTGCATAGTAAAAGAACTATGAGATGATGGAAGGAGGGGTAGAGGAAGGAAGAGTCTAGTTATTTTGGGTATCATAGTGGTATGGGATGAATGATAGAGTGAAGGTAGAGGATATATTGATAGAGGTATAGGGTGAGAAATAGGATAGTGCATTATTGCATGTACCTGTATGAATTCTTGAAACATGAGGCTGGGGAACAAACTTAAGCTGTCCCCAGGCCACAGGTAAATAAAAAATGAAAATCATAATCACATAATTCAGTTCACTCCATAGTATCAAAAGTAGACCTACCCAACCTTACAAGAACAAACTATTGGTCCTTAAGGTACTATTTCTATAAAGGGCGTTTCAAACTTGTATTTTTCCAAATGACCTCTGCAACAGGTGATGGTAAGGTACATGCAAGAGCACGTTTCTCCATTTGGGGTGCTGAGCTCATGGAACACATTGTACCTTCAGGTTCTCATTTTGTTGGACTGAGCTTAATTTATACTTATTTTAAATTGCCGCTTCCCTCGGGCTGGGACGATATGAATTATGGGACAAACTGCTGCTGCACTACAGTGCAGGCACAGTACATAACATTCGCAACTCTTTACAGCACAGACCCCATATAATTTACATAAGCCCAAGGGAAAAAGCCATTTAAAATGTATTTTAGGTTGGCAAGTATTCAGAGTGGGGTGTTAACTTTTGACGTGGAGTACCTTTTATAGAATATTGTTACTTTATTTTCTCGCTCTCTCTCTCGCTCTCTCTCTCGCTCTCTCGCTCGCTCGCTCTCTCTCGCTCGCTCTCTCTCTCCCTAACTCTCTCGCTCTCTCTCTCTAACTCTCTCTCTCTCCCTAACTCTCTCGCTCTCTCTCTCGCTCTCTCTCTCTCCCTAACTCTCTCGCTCTCTCTCTCTCCCTAACTCTCTCGCTCTCTCTCTCTCCCTAACTCTCTCGCTCTCTCTCTCCCTAACTCTCTCGCGCTCTCTCCCTAACTCTCTCGCGCTCTCTCTCTCCCTAACTCTCTCGCGCTCTCTCTCCCTAACTCTCTCGCGCTCTCTCTCTCCCTAACTCTCGCGCTCTCTCTCTCTCCCTAACTCTCGCGCTCTCTCTCTCTCCCTAACTCTCTCGCTCTCTCTCTCTCCCTAACTCTCTCGCTCTCTCTCTCTCGCTCTCTCTCTCTCCCTAACTCTCTCGCTCTCTCTCTCTCTCCCTAACTCTCTCTCCCCCTAACTCTAGTATTATTGGGGAAGGCCCGTCTTGCTGCTCAAGTAAGGCACACACGCGCTCACACACGCGCTCACACACGCGCTCACACACGCGCACTCGCCCGCCGCCCCCACTCGCGCGCCGCCCCCACTCGCCCGTGCGCCCCCACTCGCCCGTGCGCCCCCACTCGCCCGTGCGCCCCCACTCGCCCGTGCGCCCCCACTCGCCCGTGCGCCCCCACTCGCCCGTGCGCCCCCACTCGCCCGTGCGCCCACCTCCCACTCTCTCGCGCGCACCCCCCACCCACCCCCCCTAGTGTTCTATCTTTGAGCATTTTATTTATTTATATTGGATTTGATTTGCTAGTATCTGTTTAGTTTGAGTAGTCCGTATGACTAGTTGATCCTGCGCCATCTGTTTTCAGGCATAGACAGCAACATTGTCACCTTCGACAATGACCTTAATTATTGCCTTATCAGTGATTCTAGAGGAGTCCTTAGCTACACTGGCTGTGTAGGCAATTGACATTACCATTACTGATATTTTTGTTGGCAACTGTGGTAGAATACATGTAGGCCACAGTTTTTTTTTTTTTTTTTAAACTTACATTTGTAAATTAAGAAACAGACAATATCATTTAACTTTTTTTTTTTCGGTGACTCAGTATTATTCAGCAACACTACTAGACCGTTATTCCTCGTCCCACTGAGCCATCTCCCTTTGCGGGCGAATGGTAATGAATTCCCACAATATGCCCACCTCATAGGGAGCAGAAAGCTCACTAGACACCAGGGTAGGTGCATTAAAAAAAATGGGGTAGGGGCTCGCTTGTCCTGGCTGAGGCTGGAAGAGCACCCTTGGTGCTCATGCAGTTTTTCTGTCCACCAGGGTTCATGTTGGGGTAGGAGTGGGGGGAAATGTATTCCCAATCTTCCTAACCACCGAAAATGACGCACCTAACCACAGGCAAGAGATTTTTAATAAAGTAGCTGTCTGCATGGCCAGCCTGCCCTGGATTTTTTAAATGTATAGACCCACAGGATTCCACATATTTGTTGCTTGCCTTCATAGCACTGGGTCGGCAGGCTGTCGCAGTGGAGTGGGATGATACTGATCAGAGCTGGCTGTGTGGGGGCCAGGGCAGTTAAGGGGTGGAGCTAAGAGTGACCGAGGTTCGGTATGTTCTTGGGGCTGCTCTGGGTGCTGTAGCTCTCTGCTCAGTTGATCTCCCCTGTGAGGGTTGCTGCGGGTCCCGGGCTCTGATTCCTGTCCATCAGGAAGCTGTGTGGGCTGAGGTGCAGAATGGGCTGCACGGTCCAAGATGATGTCCAAGAATCTGTGGGAGAACTGAGAGAAGGTGGCGCGGGAGGTCAAGCTGCTGCAGGGTAAGAGGTCTGGGGGAGAAAGGGACAAGCAGGGGTGCTGCTAGGCTTGGGATCGGGGGCTAAACTGTTGAGTTACTGTGGATGTACGGAGAGGACACCAGATACATGCACTCTGTGTAAGGACATTGGCAATAGGAAGCAGTACTTGGTCCAAGCTCCACGGAATGAACCAAGACACTAAAGCCTAGGAGGAAGTCTGAGGGAAGGCAGAGCTGCTGACCAATAGGAAGACTGTAACCGAGCGAGACATGACAGCCTGCCAATGGTAAGTAAAGGTATGTAATGGGCGGGCTCTAATCCCCTTTTAAGATAATTATTTTACATACAAGTAATTTTGCAAGCGCTATGCAGGCGAAACCTAAAAAGGTTTGCTGTGCAGGCAAAACCTAAAAGGGGCATAGCACTGGCCGTCTAGTTGTTAAAAGCACAATGACAGAAATTTTGTGGTTTGTCCCTCATTTATTATTTATTTATAAAGTTTTATATAGCGTGGACTAGACCCGATGAGGGTATCAGATCGCTTTACATAAGTTACATCAAAAGAAAAGTTGAGCGCTAGTCACATATAAATGAGTATCTAAGATGAGATTGTGTATGTTGTAAGTTCTCGTTGAAGGTCAGGATGGCGTTAGTCATTATTGCTTAGAGATCATCACGTATCTTGGTAGGTGAGCAGCTTCTGATTGGCATCAACTTGCCTCAGGGCTGGGATCAGGAGAAAGTTTTATTCATTAGAATTAGTTTGACTTCTTTTTTGAAGGAGGTGGTGGAGGGGTTCATTCTGATTGCTTGGGGCAGGGCATTCCATATCCTCAGTCCTAGGCCAGAGAAGGTGCTTGTGTAGGTTTTCATTTTCCTAAATTAGCAGGGTGTTGGTGCTTCTCAGAGTTCTGCTATTGCCTCATATTTAGAGTTTATTGGATAGATACTTTGGTGTATTGAGGTGCAGGGCTTTGTGCGTCGTTCATGAAATTTTTAGCTGTGCTCTTGCCTCATGAGGAAGCCAATTCAGTTCCTTTAGATCCGGGGTGATGTGGTTGCTCTTTCTGGAGCCAGTGACGAGTCTTGCAGCCACATTGAGTGAGGCTCTTAAAGGAGCCAGACTGGTTCTCGGCAAGCCACATAAGGTTGTATTCCCATAGTCTATGCTGGGTAGAACTAGAGATTAAACGACTGGTTTTAGGTCGTTGTCATTGAGGAAGGCTTTTAGTTTTCTGAGAATGCACATATGAAAGTTGGCTCCTCTGGTGGCTGTGCTGATGTGTTTGCTTCATGTTGAGATTCGTCCAGTATTATTCCCAGTGATTTTGTGTAATCTATAATGTGAGGTTTGTATTTGAGGGCTGTTAGGTGTTTAATCCAGTTTTCTATGTCACCTTGTCCTTGTGGTGGGGAGATTAGAAGAAAGTCAGTTTTCAGCGCATTGAGTTTGCGGTGGTTTTTTGTTTGCCAGATGTGGGGTTTTTGTAAGGTTGTGTTGAGTAGGCGGATGTCATCCGGTGATGATATTTTTAAGTATAGTTGGGTATCATCCACGTAGATGTGGTAGTGGATATTAGAGTTTTAGTTAAGGGTTCTATGAATTGATTGAAGAGGGTAGGAGATAAGGTGGAACCTTGAGGGACTCCCAGGGGACTGGCGTGGCCGAGGATAGCGATTCGTTAATCTTGATTCTTTGATTTTGGTTGTCTAAGAAGGAGGCGAACCACTTCAGGACAGCTCCTGATAAACCCATTCTGTGCTCAAGTAGGTCCAGGAGACTGATATGTTTGACCGTATCGAAGGCTGATGATGGGTCTAGGAGGATTAGGAGGCAAGATTCGTTTTGATCTAGTATTCTGTGTGCGTCATCGATGATGTGGGTCATGGCGTTTCCGTGCTGTGATTCTGCCTGAAGCCTGATTGGGACTGGTCAATGAGGTGGAATTGGGCTATATGGTTGCATAGTTGGGAGTGGACACAGTTCTCCAGTAGTTTTGCTAGTGTAGGAATAGTGGATATTGGATGGTAGTTATCTGGAATTGTGTGGTCAGCAGTGGATTTTTTAAGAATAGGGGTTACCTGTCCTTTTTAAGCAGCTTGGAAGGGTTCCTTGCGATAGAGATGCATTTAAAATCTTTGTCCATATGGGTATAAGAGCATATGGTGGAAAGAACTTGGCAAGGATGAGCAGTTTGTGATGTTTTTGCAGCTGCTAATATGATTAAGGAATGTGACCTATATCTCTTGGCGCAACTTAGGAGATCCTAGAGAGATGGGATCTAGGATGAGGACTGTAGTAGGAAGAAAATATGTTTGTACTGAAGGGTCCTTCCCCATCAAAATAGCCAAGGGAGGTGATACCTTCATTTTGAAACTGGTGGGGTAGACTGGTATGTTGAGGAAATGTAACCATTGCAATTAGTCTCTTCCTCTTTGGGCATAAAAGCCAGCCTATATTGAGACTTTAAATCATGTCTTATTTAACAGTTTGGATCTACTGACCAATGATTCCATATAGAGCTCAATCATGTTGATGGTATTTCCATCATAATATGGGCATAGGGATGGATCCCTGACCTCTGTCTTCTCCAAAAGATTACTCCATGTTCCTCCTTGTGTCGCCAGCAGTAGATAGTAATAGTACACTCTACGCTACAAACCCTGTAATAGTCTGTCAAAAGGATTTCTTTGGTATGACACTTAAAGAAAGGAAGACACTGTATGGGCAGGTCTTTCTCCAGAAACCGTTCTTACTGAGACATGCCATGTAATAAATGCAAAATAGAGCAAATTATTCTCCTAGAGTGATCTCAAACTTGTGAATGAATATCAATCAGTCGCCTGTACCCATCCTGTCTGCTTTATCAGATTTATAAATAACCTATAAGGTTTCACAGATAGAGTAAATAGAAGTCTGAGAATCAACACTTTATTCTGTAAGTGCAAAATCTGTAATTTGAAACCTTGCCACCATAACTTCCACTGCAGTATTTTGGGCCTTTTCTATCCAGCTTACTACAACACTGTGAGACCATTAAGACCATCTGCTATCGGGTTGCAACAAAGAGGCATTACAAGAGATTTCAAGTGTCTCTTCTCTCAGCCTTCCTGCTCCAACCCCCCCCCTCCCACCCCCCATGAAAATGTTCCCCTACAAATGTCTTGGTTGTGTCTGTACTCAATAATTGCACACATTCATCAGCCCAAAGGGCAGATTCGACGCATAGACTTTTAAGTTTGTCCAAATCTGCTATGTTTCTAAGCAGCATGGCATAGTCTGGCCTTCTTAATTCTTGCCTTTGACACTCATTGGACCAGTTAACAGACCTCAATAAATGGCATAGAGATATGTCTGAGAAATTGTTAAACTAGTATTGACCGAGTAATAGTGACAAAATCACTCAAGTAAGCTTTTGGCCCCTGGTATAGTCCTTAAATGCTTTTATATTGTTGATGACTGCACCTCATTTCACTTGCCACGACTTTTAAGACCTTATGCCAAAAATATAGGGGTTAGTAAAAAGGAAATTGTTGCCCACAGTTCAGTTTGAAACGTATGGCAGAGACGTATACTGTGTTCAAACATCCTCCAGGTAGAGACAAAGCAAAAACGGATTTCTTTCAATGATTCACCAATGCCAGATGGAACCAGTGGTAAGGCAGGATAAGTCAAAGCTACCCTTAGTTAGTTATCCACTCTGCCTCCACAGATCCACATCTGAGTGAGAGGAACACTATCAAATCATCTGATGGAAGAGCACATTTTAGCAAATGAAGAAAGGGCGGGAAATATTCTACATTAGCATGCTATAAATCTGCCTTATTTGAAGATTGGACGTGTGACATATTTTGTAAGCAACATTTCTTATAGCAAGGGTCTTACATCGCAGGGAGCTTATTTACTTAAAGTTGTGCTTTTAACATTACCAGATCAAAGCTCTGTTCTCTAGCCTCCAGTCCATCCCGCTATTTTTGTTGTGCTTGACTGCTGTGACTGTCCTCTGACACATACTTAACCTGCTGCTTACTTAACTAAATGTAATGAAAGATTTATAGATATCATAGCATTGAGTGATCTGGGTTGCCAGATCAAGTATTAAACATCAATAACTATTTCAAGCCATCAATGCCTGATGGCAGTTCTTGACACAAGAAGTGCAAAATCCATACTTCGACTGCAAGGCTGGTTTCTATATGCCAAATCCTTGAACTGCCTGCAAGGCAAATTTCCCCTTTTGAGGACAGTCCAACTGCTGTACATATTTATTCATTGTTTGGTAGTGCCTTTATAGACGGACACACCCAATCATATATAATTATCTCAGAATAGTTACATATCTCTAAAATCTGGTATTGCCCCCCCCCCCCCCTCCTCATAACACTGCTCCATTGAGACCCATACAAATGAAACCATTACAATGTACTATCTGAACAAACATGGAGGGGCAAGATCTAGAATACCTATGAAGGAGAATAAAAGGTTTTGGTACTGGAGTTGGGCTCTAACTCCAAATAAGTGATTCACCTACCATGTTTTAAAATCAACTTGACATACCAACTACATAGCATGTCTTGTAGAAGCATGTGTATGAACTGAACAGTAGTGCTTGATGCCCTCTATATGGGAGACACCAGCTCTTGGCCTTTTTGCCAATGCGAGTAACTGGAAATGCCAATATGTCAGTTTCTGTTGTATACTTAGAATCATCAAATGGCCGATTTCTCTGTTTAACCCCTTCTATGCTCATGACGGAATGGTTCCGTCATGAGCACATGCTCAGGAAATCCCTCTGCTGCAGACAGCAGAGGGATTTCCCATTATTTATTCTTTTGCTTGGGGAGGTGGGGAAGAGCTTCCATAACCTCCCCAGGCCTATTTTTGTATTTCATTGAAATGACTATCACCCGCTTGGCGCGCAATCGTCAATCCAATTAAATCGAAACAAACTGTTTCAGTTTATCCGTTTCAGTGCTTCTGGGGCTATCTCAGCCACCCGAGCACCGAAAAAGATGGGAGAGGCATTGTTAACAAGCATTGGCATAGCCAATAGGTCTCGCTGTTGGGACCTTATAAGTATTTAGTTATGCAGCCCAATATCCTTGGTGCAACAACATCAACTGTTGCATGGCTAAACACTTATAAGGCACCAAAAGCGAGACCTATTGGCTATGCCAATGCTTGTTTTCAATATTTCCCTCTATTCTATTCTGTTTCCAAATGTGGTGTATGGAGCTGTGATACGCTTCTGTGTTGCATTCTTTCAAATGGAATCAATAACTACCAAACTGAGCTTAAAAGAAATTGCTTTTGTGGTCTCACATTGGGAACAATAGAGTATTTTTAAAATCTGAAGTAACAGGGAAGCCGGAGACTGTGCCGCTCAGTGAATGACTGCTTCCAATTACTGATAAACCTTGCGGGGCAGCACGCTGATATCCAGACTGCCAGACCGGAAGTAAACTCGCTGGAGAACGTGGTCCTCGAGGACTGGGTTACGAAGGATAGCCGAGAGCATGCTTCACTGGCATCGTCCGCGCCTAGTCTCAGCAGTCCCGTTGCAGGATTGTGCGCCGTTTCCATAGTAACCCTGTCCCCTGTCTCGCGCTGAAAAGATTAGCTCTTACTGCGCACTGGAGAGAATTTTAGGGATGTCAGGCTAATCCCCGGCTGCACAAAGAAGGAAAGGTTGCCCCTCGTTCGAGGGAGGTTCGCCTCCACAGTGATAGAATTGGCCTTCTACAAACACTGGTATTTAAAACGAAGAGGAGTATTCGGCGTTCGACAGTCTTGTCAGCTTGTCTGCTAAAAACATTTGAACAAGGTCTTTTTAGGTCTTGTGGAACGCGGAAGTCCACAGTGGAATGTCATAGGAGGTTTAGAGCTTTTAACGCCATGCATTCTGCCGAGGCAGTTGGCTTTTAAAGTTAACATTGCACACTTTTATATTCATTAGTAATGTCAAATGCACTGCTTAGCATGAGACATAAATTTCCCTACGCTAGTTGGTGAGGACGCCCAATGCTCTTTGATATACTGCCCTCAAGTGGCGGAAACATGAAAAACTAACCAAAAGGTATTCAAATCAAGGCCGAGATTTACGAATAAAAAGCTGTGTGGTTGCGAAATCTAGCGTTGATCAACTATACACACAGTGTCAGCTGATACAAAACACATTGAAATACTGTGAATCCCCTCTTAATGGATGCAAACTGTGCGGTGTGTGCTGGGTTTGAAGAGGGATAAAAAAAACAAGCATTGGCCGCGCGCGGGGCCGCGAGATGTGGTGGGGGAGAGGGAGAAGCGGGAGTTGTGTGGGCGCGCGGCCAATGGTACGAAAGTGATAACGATCGCTGTGAAAGCGAAAGTGATCGCGATGACGTGCTAATGGCGTTCCTGAGTGCTGCTGGCTGGCCTAGCGCATGGCGGCAGCGCGCATGCATGATCACGTGCACGCAAGCGCTAGGCCAGCCAGCAGCACTTAAAGTCACATACAAAATGTCTCTCCGAGCCAGCGCATTCGCTGGGCTCAGCGAGACCTAAAAAGGGGAGAATCTCCCCTTTTCAATGGTACCCTTCCCTAGTGGATCCCTGCTTGGGGGATCACCCCAGGAGGGTGATCCCCAAGCAGGGATCCACCCACTAGCACCAGGGAGGGAGGAGTGGCCCCTTGGGCAAGGGCCTTTGCTCCTCCCCCCCCCCCCCCCATTTTCTTTTGGGCACAAGTCTTTCTGCCCCCCTTGGGGGCAGATGGTGGCGTAGTAGCCCCCACCCCCCCACATAAATGTCACTTTCTGCTTCCCATCGGGGGGGGGGGGGGTGGGGGGGGGGGAGGGCAGAACACCCACTAAAAACCAGGTATTTTATTGTTGACGGGGTGGGGGCTGCCCAAAAAGAGCATGGCAATGCTTCCACATTCCCCCCACAGAAATGTCAGTCTTTCTGCGCCCCCCAGACCCCCCCCCCCCCCCCCCCCCCCACCCCCACCCCCCGGGTCAGACCGGGCAGTAGCCCCCAAACTGCCCACTAGACACCAGGGATTTTATTTTTGACGGAGTGGGGGCTGCCCAAAAAGGGCATGGCAATGCCACCCCATCCCCCCCAGAAGTGTTAGTCTTTGTGCCCCCCTGAGGGGCAGATGGGGGCACTAGCCCCTAATCTGCTCGGGGGAGGGGGGGGGTCAGAAAGCCCACTAAAACCAGGGTTTTTTTTTATTGACGTTGGGGCTGCCCAAAAAGGGCATGCCAATCCGGGGGCAGAAATCCCACTAGAAACCATGCATTAATATTTTATCAGTTTTTGTTAATAATGTACGGGTGTGGGCTGCCCAGAATGGGTATAATAATACCCCCACCCCAAAAACTATTACCACAGTCTTTCTGCCCCTCCCCGGAGGCATACTGGGGCAGTAGCCTCTTATCAGAAGGCAAAAAGCCCACTAGGCCTACAGGATTGTTTTTTTAAAGTCAGGGGTGAGGTCAGCCCAGAATGTGCATGCCAATGCCCACATCTCCCCCCAAAAATAAGTCTTTCTACCTCCCCTCCCCCTCCCCACCCCCGTGGGGGCTGCCCAGAATGGGCATATCAATGCCCCCACCACCAAAAAAATAGCCACAGTCATTCTGGGGGCATATCGGTCCAAAACGCAACGTGGACACACCACATTTTCATAGTGAAAACGGATCCTTTTTTTTTTGCTAAGTGCCTAGCTGTCGATTTTGAACCCTAGCTCTGTCGGCCCCTAGGGAAACCTAGCAAACCTATACATTTTTGAAAACTAGACCCTCAGGGGAATCCAGGATGGGGTGACTTGTCTAGCTCTCACCAGGTTCTGTTACCCAGCATCCCTTGCAAACCTCAATTTGTCATAAAACCCAAATTTTCCTCATTTCTCTGGTGGAAAATTCTGGAATCTGCGTGGATCCACATCATTCCACGAAATCCGCGTTCCCCAATTTCTTTTGAGAAAAATGGTACCTCACATGTGTGGGTAGGCCTAGTGCCCACGACAGAAAACGGTCCAAAACGCAACGTGGGCACCCCAGATTTTACAGTGAAAACTGACACTATTTTGCAAAGTGCCTAGCTGTAGATTTTTAACCCTAGCTCTTCCGGCACCTAGGGAAACCTAGCAAAACCTAAACATTTTTGAAAACTAGACACCCAGGGGAATCCAGGATGGGGTGACTCTTCTGGCTCTCACCAGGTTCTGTTACCTAGAATCCCTTGCAAACGTCAAAATGTGTCAAAAAACACTTTTCCCTCACATCTGTGGTGGAAAGTTCTGGAATCTGTGTGGATCCTCAAAATTCCCCAAAGTCTTACGAGAAAAATGGTACCTCACTTGTGTGGGTGGGTCAATTACCCGTGACAGGCAAGGTCCCAAAACCTATTGAGGCAACATCAAAATTAACCATCACAAAACAACCTGGTTTTGCTAGGGGGGGTTCCCATGAGTTTTTTGCCCCAGGCTCGGCGGCCATCTAGGGAAACCTACCAAAGCCACACATTTCTGAAAACTAGACGCCCTAGGGAGTTATGTTATGTTATATAATATTATAGAGCGCACAGATGCCGCAGCCAAGAGGCGTCCCGGCGCTAAGGAGATGGTGACACAACACAACAAACATTCGGAAGACTCCAACAGAAAAGAGTTTAAACTGGAAAATAGGAAGGTTTTTAGAGCCTTCCTAAACAGGAACAGATCGGGTATAGAACGGAGTGAAGTAGGCAGAGTGTTCCAGAGAGAGGCCGCCATCACCGCAAAAGAACGTCCGCCTATTCTAGTTCTTTTGTAGCGTGGGACAATGGCAAGGTTTTGCCCTGATGACCGGAGAGCTCTGGAAGGAGTATAATAAGAGATAGTCTGGGCAAGTATGGGAGGAGAGGCCAATTTAAGGATTTTAAAAGTCAGACATAAGGCCTTAAACTTAATCCTTTGCCCTACAGGCAGCCAGTGGAGATCATGGATGGTGCGTCGGGCTGAGCAGAATTTAGGGAGGCCAACCAGCATCCTGGCTGCCGCATTTTGGACACGCTGGAGGCGAGCTAGCTCTGCCTGATTCACTCCCAGCAGGAGTGAGCTAGCATAGTCCAATTTGGTGAGAACCATGGCTTGGACTATTATTTGTCTGGTAGCCGCGTCGAAAAATTTAAAGATCGGCCGAAGGCACTGCAAAGTGCCAGAACAGACACCAGCCACTCTCTCTGTGTGGGGAGTAAAGGAGAGTTTGTCATCGAGCCACACCCCGAGATTTCGAACCTCTGTAACGGGAGTGGGGACAGGGCCCAATTCTAATGGCCACCATTGATCTCCCCAGAGCTTAGTATCCTTGCCGAGGACAAGGACCTCGGTCTTAGTAGCATTAAGTTGAAGACAATTCTCCAACATCCACCCTGCTACTTCTTTAAGGGCAGCCTGGAAGGTGGAAGCATTCATAGTGGTGTCACCATTAAGTGCCACCGCAAGCTGAGTGTCATCAGCGTATGACACCATGGTAAGACCACACCTACGGGCTACCTCCGCCAACGGCTGAACATAAAGGTTGAACAAGGTCGGGCTGAGAGCCGAACCCTGTGGAACACCATATAAAATAGGACGGGGAGAAGATTCGTAGGGTGGCGTGGAGACTCTAAAGGTGCGCTCCGCAAGAAAGGAGCGGAACCAATCCATCGCAGTTTTCCCGACTCCCGCCTCAGAAAGCCGTTGGAGAAGGATCGAATGAGAGACAGTGTCGAAGGCGGCACTAAGATCCAAAAGGATCAGTGCCACCGTCTGATCACTGTCTAGCATCTTCCTTATCTGCTCCACAATTGCTAAGAGGTCGGTTTCAGTGCTGTGTTCTGCACGAAACCCATTCTGAGAAGGATCAAGAATGCTAGCTTTCAGTAGATGTGAAGAGAGGATGTTATTGGCATGTGCTTCTGCTAGTTTTGATATCCAGGGGAGAAGGGAAATGGGCCGGTAATGTTCGGGTTTGGCGGGGTCAAGGGAAGGTTTCTTTAGTATAGGAATGATGGTGGCCTGCTTCCACTTAGTGGGCACATTACCTGAAACAAAAGAGAGTTCAATAAGATTGTGGAGTGGAGGATAGCAGCACTCTGCAAGATCCTGAAATTGAGCAGGTCTTAAAGGGTCCGTAGGGGAACCAGACTTAACTTTGGAAACCAAAGATCTAAACTCCTCAGAGGTAGGGCCCGGAATAGATAACAATAGTTTTGAGGCAATAGGCATATGAACTGGTGTTTTATTTAAAGAGGTGGACCGAGGGAAAGACCTATATATAGCCTCTCCTTTTTCAACAAAAAAGGAGGCGAGATCTTCACAGTGGGCTAAGGTGGCTTTAGCTGGGGTTGCCGTCTTTTTACTAGTTAGATCTTTACACACCTTAAAAATTACCTTAATTGGATTAGTGCTGTTTTTTATTTCCAACGAGTAATACGTAGCTCTGGCTTTGCATATGGCCCGATGGTATAACCTAGTACAAGCCCTATAGGCTGACTTGAGGTCGGAGTCGTACGCTTTACACCAGGCTCGCTCCGCCTTTTTACAGGAAGATTTAAGCTGCTTAAGAGAGTCGTTATACCATGGATTAGAGGGACCTGATCGAGTCCTGCACCATCTAGCAGGTATGAGCGAATCCAGAGCTAAAATTAGCCATTCACAAAAACTATCATAACCACGGGTAAGTTCAGTGGGGAGGTGAAGGTGGTGTTTCATCAAAAGCTGATGGAAATCCACTAGGTTTAAATTTTTCCATGGTCGTTTAAAGATGTTAGAGATGTTATTTCTAAAAGAGGGAGCAGATGTAGCAATGTGGATCTCGATCAGATAATGATCGGTCCAGACCATGGGTTTAGGCTGGAGTACTGAAATATCAGTAATATTAGTCAAAAAGGGGTCTAGTAAATGTCCGCCAGTGTGAGTCTGTTGTTCAATCAGCTGAGCTAATTGATCAGCCAGAAAACTGCTGACAGCGTTGGAACTTAGTGACTCCATGTGCAGGTTAAGGTCTCCAACTATAGAGAAGTTGGCCGTCTTCAGCGCAAGGGAGGAGGCTACCTCCGGGAGGCTATTACGAAAAGCTGCATCAGGGCCAGGAGGCCTGTATATGAGCAAACCCGAAAAGGTAAAATGGGGGTTTATAGAGATGCTAAATAGTCCAGCTAGGTATGGCTTGTGTGGGTACCCCCAACATTTCCCTACCGAGAATCCTCTGCAAAATTCAAATTTAGATGAAAAATTTACTTTTTTCTCAAATTTCGGTGTGGGAGAGTTTTGGAATCTGCTTTGATCCACAAATTTCCTTCTACACGGCATTCCCCCAGGTCTCCCGATAAAAATGGCACCTCACTCGCATATGTGGGTCAAGTACCCGCGACAGGCAAGGGCCCAAAACCTATTGAGGCGAAATCAAAATTACCTATCACAAAACAACCTGGTTTTGCATGTGTTTTTAGCCCCAGGCTCGGCGGCCACCTACGTAAACCTACCATACCCACACTTTTCTGAAAACGACACACCCGGCGAAGTCTAGCAAGGTATGGCTTGCGTGGGTCCCCCAACATTTCCCTACCGAGAATCCCCTGCAAACCTCAAATTTTGTTGAAATTTGTTTTCCTCACATTTCTGTATGGGAAAGTTGTAGGTTCACCTGGCTGACATACATTTCCTACAACCCAGCGCCCCTGCCCCCCAGGTCTCTCGATAAAAATGGTACCTCACTTGTGTGGGTAGGTATGGTGGCTGCAACAGGAAATGGCCCAAATCGTACTGTGGATACTTCAAAATTACCTGTAACAAAACTGCCTGGTTTGTGAGGGTGGGTACCTGGGATTTTGGCCCCGGGCACGCCGCCATCTTGGGAAACCTTCCAAACCCACACATGGATCCCCCAACGTTTCCCTACCCTGAATGCCCTGCAAACCTCAAATTTAGCTGAAAAAAAACAAATTTTCAACATATTTTTGTGTGGAATCCCCGTGGTGGCACAAATATCCCACCCCACAGCGTTCTCCTTAGTGTCCGTGTAAAATGATACCTCACTTGTGTGGGTGTCAAATGCAGAATTGGCTAAAAACGTATTTTTAAAAAAATGTAGCGCTTAGAATTCTTGGTACTATACCGTTATTCTCTGTTTTGGGCTCTTCCCATTCACAGGCCGTTGCCCCACCCACACAAGTGGGGTACCATTTAACTCTGGAGACTGGGGGGGGGGGGGGGGGGAACGATGTGGGGTAGGACATTTGTGCCGGCACGGTGATTCCACACACACATGTGGATTTATCAGCTACATTTTGGGTTTGCAAGGCCTTCTGGGTAGGAAATCATTGGGGGACCCACGCAAGCCATACCTCGCTGGACTCCCCCGGGTGTCAAGTTGCAGTAATGTGTGGGTTTGGTAGGTTTCCCAAGAAGGCTAACGAGCCCGGGGCCAAAAACCCAGGTGACTCCCCTTGCAAAACCAGGTTTTGTGATGGGTCATTTTGATGTCTCCTCAATACGTTTTGGGCCCTTGCCTGTCGCGGGTACTTGACCCACCCACGTGAGTGAGGTATCATTTTTATCGGGAGACCTGTGGGAACGCTGGGTGGTAGGATATTTGTGGATCCACGTGGATTCCAGAACTTTCCCACACAGAAATTTGAGGTTTGCAAGGGATTCTGGGTAAGTAAACGTTCTGGGACCCACGCAAGCTAAGCCATACCTCGCTGAACTTCCCTGGGTGTCTAGTCTTCTGATGTGTGGGTGTGGTAGTTCTACAAGATGGCCGCTGAGCCCGGGGCCAAAAACCCAGGTGACCCCTCTTGCAAAACAAGGTCGTTTAATGATAGGTCATTTTGATGTCTCCTCAATACGTTTTGGGCCATTGCTTGTCCCGGGTATTTGACCCACTGACGCAAGTAAGGTACAATTTTTCTCTAAACATTTTGGGTGGGTGGAATTTTATGGATTCACACAGATTCCAGAACTTTCCACCACAGAAATGTGATGAAAATGTGTTTTCTGGACAATTTTTAGGTCTCGCCTGGGGAACGCAGCGCGTAGCGCTGCTGTCGCCAGCGAGATCTATTGTTGCTGACTTGCCTCGGAAGTGGGACAGGAGATGGGCATGCGCTGGCTTTGGCGGATTTGAGTTGGTGCACTCGCACGTACAGCCACGTGGTGTGCACATCTCCTGTCCCCCTTCCGTCCACGCAAGCCAGCTGCATGCAGTAACTGCGCCAACAAACACAACCAGCCGCCCCCAGCCAGTGCACGCGTACTCGATCACTGAACAACAAACACACGCACCAGCCCCCACGGTACAACTGAGCCCCACTCACCGGGCTCTTTTGTGGCTGCTACAGGCTCCGTCTCAGGACTCCCCTGGTCTAATCTCCTCCGCCTCACATGACCTGGAACACGCAGGGCTTCCCTCACTTATGGGAGCCCCGCACTTGCATCGGCGGCCTCTGCCGTCACTTCTGACCCAGGGCTTCTCATTCCTTCTGCCGCCACCGCGGGGCTCTCCCTCAGGCATGGGAGACCCGCGTCACCACTTCTCCTCTCGGCTAGCCACTCCGCGGGCGTTCCGCGGAAGGCGGAAGTCCTGCCCCACGACAGGCATGACGCTGCCTGACTTGCGGTTTTTGCGCCGAATCGGGCCGGTGGCGGTGATACCTTCACTCCAGATTCAGCCAGCAGGGTCGGAGCACTGGCGTAGAGAAAGCCCTGCGACAGACTGTAGCATACAACTGGCTTTCCGCAGCCCCGCAGGCCTTTGACAGGCATCAATCAGCATGCCAGACAATCTGCTGGTTCTCCCAGAGGGCCTGCACGCGCCACTGACTGGCACAGCGTGAGCAATCTTTGTGATCGGTTCACATACATATATTAATGGGACATCGGCCCGGGAAAAAAAAAAGATTCGCTATGCCAATAGCTCAAACTTTTTTCACAAGTCATGATTTTTGATTTCACATGGACAGCGGCGCATGATCGTCTAAATGTCAATGCTTGCCTCATTGTGTTCACTATGAATGTGATGCTGTGTGGGCTGTGATACTGTTAAATCACTATAAGTACTCCCGTAATGGACCAGTCAGCAATGAAAAATTCTACTGCCAGCTCAAGTGTTGGTATGCCCTGTTTGAAGTAAATAACACCACCTAGGCGTGGGGAAGGAGGCAAGTCCTTTTGTTATTATTTTCCCTCACACACCCTAGTGGTGTCATGCTTCATCATCGGGACACCCCGACGCCTAAAGGTCAGGGTGGGCTCGACCAATGTTTCAGGGAGCACTTGGTGAGATGATTTTTGGCCAGGGGGTATAAAGATTAAAAATCGGCCTCAAACCCCAGTTTCCCTTTATTCTTGGGTTTGGCACTGATGATAAAAAAATAGAAAAGAGGATTGCTAGGGGTATTATGGTCCTAGGACCCTATTGCCAACATGTTTCTGTCCTTATCGCCCTATGAAGGGTGCTTGGACATTCGTCAGGGCTTGTACCCCCTGTGGGATAGGGAAAGCGAAAGAGAAATTCCCTATACTAACATGCAGTAAGGGCAGATAGCTGCTCCTTATTAAAATGTCGTTCCGTAATTGAATTCACTCCATCTGTGAAAAAACAAAAAGAGGACAAACAACATATATTGCGCGTCAATTCCTTTTGACAAGGAGACACACCAACATTAGCAATGTGATTGTCTCCGTCCATTCCACATCATCATACGTGAAATCAAAGAATAGAATGTGCGCGTGATGAAGGCATAACCACTCGTTTACGTGACACACAGCAATTTGGCGTGTATCTAGGTTTTGGTGGCGGAAATTTTCCACATTCTATTTGCACTCATAATTATGGCGTGCGAATATTAAAGTGGCGGTACTATACCGCATCCTATTCCAACACATACATTTGCTTGTGTTTATAAGACAACAGTCTTATCAGTCGAACTTCCAAATGCGCCAACACGAGTTTAAAACAAACCAATCCTTACTCACTCATATGTCATGAATATAGTTAACCATTCTCACTGTAATCTTATGGTAATGCTTACCCTAATTTAGGAGAGGATAAACATCATGTGGGACCGCTACACAAAGGGTAGCCCTGTAGTCACATTCTGTGTATTCGTGCCAAAGAAATTTACATACAGACCGGTGTATCACCGAACAGACGATCGAGATTGAGGATATTGATCGTTCATAGGGAAAGAATCCAGTCCCACACATAGTGGCCGTAATATGAAAAGAAAACAGAGAAAAAGGAAACGAACATGAGGCATAATAGTCGCGCATTCACTCGTAATCATATTGCGTTTCAACTCGCTCTCCCATTTCCGTCTGACAAACGTTCCCATATTACTCACGCCACCAAGGGTCCTGCCCCGTGTAAACACCTATTCGGTATTGGTTCCCACAGCTTGGAATCACAGCCGTACTCATGGCCATGTTTTTAAACCTTGTATACGGACCTTGATTGATGCTTCCGTCTCTTCCTGGAGTCTCGAAACCACACCCATGCGCGGAAGTGGATCTTGCGCATGGGCCGTCTCAAGGAATGTGGGACTTGTAGTTTTGTTTCAGACTGGGGTAATTTTGAAGGCAAGGACTCATTGTATTAAATACATCATGTTCCCCTCTGTGTTAAAAAGTTAACGAAGACACAAGCTCTATCCTTAATATAAGGGGCTCGTATAAATGTATTTTGGATATTATAAAAAAGTTTTTTTGATATTATAATAAAGACGGTATTGCATTTAGGCAAGGACTTATTGTTTGGAGATCTTCGTGTTCCTGTCCGCATTAAAAAGTAGAGGAAGAAACAAGTTCTATCCTTATTACCAGGGGCTCGTATAAATGTGATAATTGATATTGTGAAGAGTACGGTGTTCAGGTCTATTCAGTGCGGACAATGTACATCGATCAACATCACTTGAACATGTGTTATGGGGATGTTATATTTTAATTTCATAAGCAAAGGGATTTGCCTGGAGGGGAATATTTGGAGATTGGATTCCACAGGTCAGACGTGATGTTTCCTTATCCATAAATGATGGAGTGACCATACTAATTGGGGTATTGTGGTAAATATTCTTTTTTACCTTGACTGAATTTCATACGGAATCTAAAATAAAGTAAAATAGCTCAGAATAACAAGAGGCAGAATCCGTGGTATAAGAGATTTTCTGAATGGGCTTTATTCCAAAATGGCCGACTCGAGTGGCGGCCTTCAGGTTCCGTCACCACGAGGGTTCAGGAAGTGAAGTACAATACTTTATTGACAAGAAGTAACTTTTATAGCTCATACATTACAATGAAATGAATGCAAAAGGCGTAACAATTGATAAGAGAAATGACATAGTGGTACGTAATCGAAACTAGGCGTAATAAGGAGCAGAGAAACATGATTGGCTCTGATTATCATGCATAGGTGGATCTATAAGATAATACTTAACATAGATGCGCGCGCAACAGCATGACGTGTGATTGACGTGCAACTAGGGGGTGAAGGGGACTTGACATTTAGCTCTACATGTGGAGACGAGAAGTCTGGGGGGTCAAGTCAACCTAATCCCAAATCATATCTAACATCCTATGTTTAGAGAACTATGTTATCCACAAGAAAAGACTCTCGGACAGAATCTATTCTATACTGACTGTGTGTGCGTGTACAAGCGTCTAAGTGTCTATATGAGATGCGAGGGGCAGAAAACTTTCCATGGCAACAGGGCTATGAATTACTTGCAGGAGGACGGAAAGGCCGAGTCCTTTGCTTGTGAGCTTAGAGGAAATGTTTACCTAAATCACCGAACAGGAATGCATCGGCTGAAGAGCAAAGTAGATAATTCGAAGGTGAAATACAGCTTCTTGGCAGGCAGGCAAAACTGGCCGAGGCAGGCACCGTTAGCTGCACAGGGAGTAGGACAAAGTTCATGGATACAGATGCGAGCTCAAGCTGAAGCTGTCAGAGACAGAGAGCAGGGAAGGCTTTAAGGACAGGATCGGGCCTACTTGCCTGAACTGTAAAAATGGAGTAACTTAGCCATATAAAGTCGGTGGCCTTTCATACTTAGGAATCGAATATCCAGCCCATTGATGGCGGATCTGACAGAGAACATGTTGACGGTGGACGCACATATGTTTGCGTTTTGGAAACTGGAACTGGAGGGAACATACATGTACTTGTGACATGCACATAGAACCGTTGGGGTCCAAGATAGGGGACATAACTGATCAGGAAAATCCACACTTCCACATTCCCTCCTTGTCCCCTACTTGCCCTTCAAGAGATATCAATCTTCATCATTCCATCGATTTGCTCATGGAGCATCATTTCTTCTTCCTTCTTCTTCCGGCATTTTGAACGAGAACCTTGATATGGAATGCATGATGTGGCACACAGACCACAAATCGCTGGTCCACATTGCAGGCATAAACAACAACTGAAGAGCATAAGAAGGCCAATACCTAGGAAGGATAGAACTCTCCATCCCCAGGCTGATATCACGCTCCAAAACCACCCGGACCACGTCCAAGTGCCTGGATTTTCGTGTATCTGGCTCACAATCTTATGAAGGCGTGTTATAGCTTTATATACAGATGGCGAATTTTCTGGTATGAATATGCAGCAGCTGGATCCGATGACCCTGCAAGCTCCGCCCCTATCGGCCAGGATGACGTCAAGGACAAGACGATTCTGGAGAACAACAATTCTCATTACTGATTGTTCCTCTGTCAGATTGCCTAGGGCGGCTATAGTCTCGTTTACTACAGCTTCGAGAGTCTTGGTTAGTTTACGTATCAGCTTACTATTTGATATTGTACCTATATAGGGAAAGATACCTTTATTGAAATCTACATACTTGTCCCATGCCGTCTCAGTATAATCGACAACTGGGAGATCTCTTCGCTCTCTATTGTGTACTAAATGAACATTCCGATAATAATCAGGTGGAGCTAGGAAAACAGGTGGCAGAAGGAATGCTATGTAACAGGTACCATCCCAATCTAGAGGCAGACGCATATATGCCGTCTGACCACATATAAAGTAAGAATGGCGAGAAGCTCTAAATGAAGATTTACCTTGATCACTATATTCTACTGTAGTAACGCATTGGCTATGGCCCATATGTATGGAACCAACTTTTCTTACACATAATTCACCCTTAACTGAAAATACTGACATAGTGGGCAGAATTAGTTCAACTTCGGATTTGACATTCAGAATCATAAGATTAGGTGTAAAATTACCTAATTTATACACTTCATTTTCTAGATCAGTTCCTGTTCTACTGGGGCGACCCTCCTTATTAGGATGACAGACTTTGAATAAAACTAGAATCAGATTTCCCCATATCCAATGTTGTTGATAAACTGCTGTGTCTGGGTCTATGGAATTTAGTAAACTAAACCATGCTCCACAGGAGCCATTGTGTGTGAATGGATGTGGAAAGAAAGGCAGAACTCCTTTGTTATTCTGATAGGGAGGGAGTCGGCCACACACCCAACAATTGGTGGCATTACTAGTCTGATGGGAATGATGTAACATACTAATGAAAGTGTTATTGCGCAGCGCAAGTCTATAAGATAATTCATGTGGCGGTAGGTCACTAAAAGAATGTTCAGCAGCAACATTATAAACATGTCTAGAAATAGGATGATATATGTGCAAAATCACACTCGTAATAATTACTAAAACACTCAATAAAAACAAAATTAATAATGTCCTCATACAGTAGCTACGCAGTGATTTACAATACGCCTGTCGTTTCAACATTTCTCGGGTATTTTCTCTACTCAGGTCCAAGGGATACATGTCGGAGACAATTCAACCGCTTCACCTTGGAGAGGACTTAAACAATCAAATTGTTCGACTATTTGGGCCTAAGCTTTAATTTATAGCACTGAGAGTCATTCTGTTCAACAAAAGGAAGTTTTGAATCAGTCTGTGAGGGAGTGCAGGGCACAGTGTCTATATCCGAGGATAGTCCATGGAATTTCTTAATGTGGCTGGAATGTATCCAGCCCTTGCGGCCCTCAACTTTCACGGCTGTTCTTGTGGTCAGCAGGACTAGCTTCGGTGCTTTCCACCTGGGCTCCAACTGGGTCTTCCGATCAAAATTTCTCACAAACACCAGATCCCCCGGAGCAACGTCATGGGGTTTCACCTCAGTGTTGTCAGGAAAAGCTGCAGTTACCTGTGAACGACAAGATTGTAGTGCAGACATCAAGGAAGCCAAGTAATCTGTCAGCATATTACAATTAACATCAGTTATTTTACGTGGTATAGGCGTCCCCCACATATTTGGTGGTCTTCCGAAGATCACCTCATACGGGGATAGCCCTGTTCGAGAGTGTGCTACCATTCTTATGTAAAATAGTGCAACTGGTAATGCTACTATCCAGTCAACACCTTTCTCCTTACATATTTTAGACAATCTGATTTTCAAAATTTGATTATGTCGTTCCACGAGACCTGCTGCCTCGGGGTGTCGGACACAGTGGAATTTCCACTGATATCCCAACAAAAGTGAGACATGTTTCATTAATTCGGATGAGAAAGGCTGGCCGTTATCTGAATATACAACACGTGGTAAACCGTACCGCGGGAAGAATTCTCGAACTAACTGTTTGGCAGTAGTCGGGGCCGTGTAATCTGATACTGGGTACGCCTCAGTCCATCGGGAGAGAGCGCAGACAACTACCAGAACATATTTGAATCCTCGACATCGTTCCATCTGGATATAATCCATTTGGAGCACTTCAAAAGGATGATCAGGAGTCTGGAATCCACCCTGTTCTACGGGAACACTTTTTCCTGGGTTGAACTGACAACATATCATACAGGTACGGACTTTTTGTTTAGCTGCTGCTCGTAAATGTTTGTTGAACCAAATGTGTTGAATGCTATCTAGCATAGCTTTCTCTCCTAAATGCGCTGGGCTGTGAATTGTAGCTATAATGGCCTGGACCATAGAGTCAGGAAGAAACCATACAGATTTCTCCTTCGTCATCCATCCCTGATCTGTCTGGATCCCTCCTAGTTCAGTCCATTTCTTTAATTCCTCTGCAGTAGCATGTGTCTGTATGTCAATTACGTCAAGTGCGGGATCCTTAATTGTCATACACTGTGTTGGTGTCTGAACTATTGGCTTTGTCATGTCTAATGTGCGATTCTGAGCAGTCTGTTTAGCTGTTCTGTCAGCTAAATCATTGCCTTGAGAAATGATATCAGTAACCTTCGTGTGTGCTTTACATTTCATAATCGATATGGCAGTTGGTAGATGTATTGCGTCTAACAAGGCATGAATGAGGGTTCCGTGCTGAATGTGGGCACCATGGGAGGTTAAATAACCTCTCTCTCGCCACAGCACGCCGAAGTCGTGTACAACTCCGAATGCATAACGTGAGTCAGTGTATACATTAACTTTCTTATTTGTGGCTTGAATACAGGCTTGTGTTAGAGCAATAAGTTCTGCTGCTTGGGCTGACAAAGTATCTATACAATTTGTCTCAATAACTTCAGTGTCTGTTGTGACTGCATACGCGGCCACTAAGTCTCCTGTACTTGCTCTCATGCACGATCCATCTACATACAACGTCAGGTCTGGATCTAACAATGGAACGTCTGTCAAGTCTTGTCTAGGTTTCGTCTTTATTTCAATAATTTCAACACAATCATGAGCTAGTGGGTCTGTTCCAATTACAGGTAATAGTGTAGCAGGATTCAATGTATTACACCGTCGGATCTCTATGTGTGGCTGAAACAATGTCAGTTCATAACCGGTAAGTCTTGCTATGGTCAAGTGTTGTGTTTGTGTTCGGTTCACAAGAACTTCTACTGCATGTGGTACTTGTACTGTCAATGGATGTCCTAACACTATGGCATCGCTTTGTCTGATTGCTAAAGCTGTTGCTGCCACTGATTTCAGGCATGCGGGCAAAGCCTGAGCTACGGGATCTAATGTACTGGAAAAATAAGCACATGGCTTGCGTGATCCTGCTTGTTCCTGTGTGAGTACTGACAAAGCAGTACCTTCGCGTTCTGTGACAAAGAGTGTAAAATGTTTGTTATAACATGGTGTTGCTAAAACAGGTGCTTGACATAAAGCTTCCTTTAAGCTTTCAAAAGCTTGTGTATGTTCCTGAGTCCAAGGGAGAACAGTCGATGTGGCTGCCTCCTGTGTGGTTAACTGAATGAGTGGTTTTGCTAGAAATGCGTACTGAGGGATCCACTGCCTACAATATGAAGTGAGGCCTATGAAAGCCCGCACCTCCTTTTGTGTCTGGGGTATTGACATGTTAGCAATTAACTGGATGCGATCTGGTGTAAGCTGCCTTCCCTCCTTGGACAGCGAGTGACCAAGATAAATAACTCGCTGGGCACAGAATTGCAGCTTAGAGGGAGACACTTTGTGCCCCTTGTCGGCTAGAAAATGTAAAACTGTCAGAGAAGCCTTTTCACATTCAGGTTCGCTTCTCGCGGTGATCAGCAGATCATCGACATATTGAAGCAGTGCAGTATTGACTGGCATGTGGATACTGTCAAGTTCTCGTTTCAGTGCTTGGCTGTAGATGCTGGGGCTTTCTGTGAATCCTTGGGGAGCGCGTGAGAATTTAAAGCTGCGCCCATTTAAACTGAATCCGAACAAATATTGGCTTTCCGGATCTATTGGGACGCTAAAAAAGGCATTCTTGAGATCAATTACAGTAAAGAATGTTGCTTCGGAATCAATTGCTGTCAATAATGATGATATATCGGGGACCACAGGAAATTGTGGCACAATGCACTTGTTTAGTTCCCGCAAATCAATAACCAATCGGTATACTGGCGGAGCAGTAGGGTCAGTTCGTTTAAGAATCGGAATTATCGGTGAATTACATACATTGGAGTCTGTTTCTACAACTACTCCTTGGGCAATTAACTCATCAATGATTTTCAGCAAAGCCACTACAGCATCTTGCGGTAACTTGTATTGTCGCATTCGTGGTAATACCACTCCTGTCTTGAGTGTAACTCGGTATGGTGTAATGTTCATGCAACCAACATCAGTAGGGCCTTGTGCCCATAGATGTGCTGGTAAAGTCTGTAGTCGGGGATCCATGTCTCTAGACACATAGTGACCTTTAAAATCACGTAAAAACAACCTTATTCCTCCCGGAGAACAACATATTATGGCTCCTAGGGCTTTCAGAGTTTTAATTCCTAACAAATTTTCTGGGCATGATTTAGTAAGCAATAAATCTGTAGTTCGTGTCAAAGGTCCTATCGTAAGTGGAAGAGGCTGTGATACTTCGTTAACAATAGGTTTTCCTGAAAAACCAAGGGAAACATTTTGAGAGCCTGAGAGGGGTGCCCCTGGAACTTCACTACGTTTTATAGTTGTACGACTTGCCCCTGTATCGAGTAAGAATTTTCTATCTTGACCTAATAATTCACTATGTACATAAGGTCCTTCTTGATCTACAGGAATCTCGATAAGCGGTAAGTCAACTTCCCTCTCTAGGCTGGTTCATGCGTAACGCTGATACTCAGGATATTCATACTGTGCAGTCTGATACATTTGTCGTGTGGTGGTTTGTGTGGCAGTAACAGGCAACGGTGGTGCAGCTGGCACAAACTGTATTGGCTGTTGTGCGGCTGGCATGGCCTGGGAATGTGGCATAGCTCCTTGTTCATTCTGATCTTGTCTGAGTGGCCGTGATCTTTCTTGTGTTTTACCTATGGCGATATTGTGTTTTAAAACTGGACAATCGTGTACGTAATGACCTGGCTTTTTGCAATAATTGCATGTCCCTTTTACCGGTCCTGCTGAATCGGACTGTGTCATACCCTTTTTATGTCCTTCAGCCGGTACTGTCTGAGACACTAGCATTTTCATTTTTGTATCTTTCATACGTCTTTGTTCGTGTTCTTGTTCATCTCTAATTCTATTGTGATGATACTGTAACATTTGTAGCATTTGTGACGGAGTGTTACTTTGCCAGGTACTCTCGAATTTCAATATTCTATTCTTTACTGGAGGTAATGCATTTTCTACTAATTTTGTCACAAATAAATGTGGATACGACTCACTACTTGTTTTTATACCACTATTTATTCCAAAACATTTTTCAAATCGGGCATAATAGTCACTTGTGTCTTCATCATGCTTTTGTTTACAGGCCGTGATTGCACCCCAATCTTCCTTTTTCGTAGTTAACAAACGTGGCAGTACTTGTACTAGTAAACCTGGTAATGCTTTGACTTTATCCCCGAGCCCTGAACCTGCAGCTCGGGCCTTTTCTTCCGTTTCTAATGCTGTCCAATCTATCTTTTGGTCTCCCACTTCCCACTCTTTTTCTTTCAGTTTTTCATAAATACCAGCAGGTAAGAGCACCTTTAATATCGTCATAATATCAGGATAGGTATACTCTCCCATCAGCAACATGTCCTTAATTTCTCGGTGGAAACCCGCTGGGTCTTTGTCATGACTTGGTACTACTTTCTTCATTTCTAACAATTCAATTTTTGATATGGGTGTGTATACAAATACACGGTGAAACTCATTGTCTTCGCCTTTTATTGGGTGCACTTCTCGGAAGGGATTTTGTCTATCCATATAATACGGCGTTCTTTCTCTGCGGGGCAGCGGGAAAGAATCCGGATTTACAAAAAGGACATACTGTTTACGTGACACTAATATTTCTTTAATCAACTTGTTACTAGAACCTCTCCATCTGTTCGTGAGTAGTTCCGTTAATATATCAGGTAAAGGACCAGGGTCAGCATGTTGGCTCTTATATAATATAAGGAGTTGCTGAATCATATAGATTCCAGCTAAACGTTGTTCATCTGCACTAAGGTTAAAAAACGTGTGTGCTACGGTCTCATCACCGTATTTTTCAGGACTGTCAATCCAGTGAACGGCTGATCTGGCCAATTCTTGCTCATCCATGGAATCGAGGAGGTGGTAACCCCTTCGTTCTCGTAGTAGTTTATCTGCGGCTTGGAACAGATGTTCAGGAGACTTTAAATTTATTACAGGCGTCGGATACGTTCTGCTATTATTTGGACATACAGAGTGTATGGGATCAGAAAAGCATCTAGTATTATCACAGGATCTTCCTCTGCCTACGTATGCTATGGTTTCTGACTGTCTTGCGGAATTCCCTGATTCGGAGACTTCATCTTGCTCGAACTCGTCTGTTTCCAATCTTTCTTCGTGAATGCGTTCTATTTCTCTACGGATTTTTCGGCACATGGCTATTATACAGTTTTTCTTATCGTGTCTCCCTTCTGATATATTCTGGCTCCATCTTGTAAGAATAAGCATTGTATTCGGGTCTACCCCCGGACGGTCTTGATTTCTGATCACGCAGTTTATGAGGAAACGTAACAGTTCCCCCTGTATCTCTACTTTCTGGAATTCCATAGCTCTGTTAATACATTCTGGGTCTCGCCCTGTTTGGACAAAATGATATATGTTATCTAGATGCGTAGTCATTCCTGGTAACCTCGCTAAATACTCTGCGGCTCGTCTGATACGTAATGATGCCAGGACCATTTCGTCCTCTTTACCGACCACCGGGTCATATCTACAATCTATAAGGAGTTCCTTAAGCGTACGTTCACTTACGAATTTGGGTGTACGTGAATGCGCTGATTCTTGAAAAATAAGTTTATTTATTCTAGGTGGCGTAAAAGTATTGCTTGCACCTCCCGTGGCCCCTTCAGGGGCGTCGGGTGTGAATGGATTCGTCGAACGTGACACAGCAACTATAGGTGTCGATACCACTGTAGAATCGATTGCGGGGACAGATGCGGAAACAGACGTGCTTGCCGGAGCTCGCGTCGGGACTTGCTGTTGCACGGGGACAGATACCTGATCCTGACGTTGAACCCCTCCGCCAGACGGTCTATGTGGTGTGGGGTTAGCATACTCGGGAGCTGCGTCATCTAGATATGAGGAAAGAAAAACATCTTCTGCGGTTCTGGGATGCCCTTTTGGATGTACCTTAATTGGAAATAATGGGGGTGGCAAGTCTTTTGGCATCTCTGGAACAGCCTTAGGTAGTCCTTCGGCTAGGAGGGGATACATACCACTCATAAGAGCGTTTCTTTGTCTATCTACTTGTTCTGATTTTACTCGGATACCTTCCTCAATTAATATATTTTCTTGAACTTCCTTTGAACTCTCTTTACTCCTCTCTTCCTGTCTACGTGCTTTTTCTGTACGTCTATGAGATTCTTTACGCCATAACTCAACAGCGTCTTTCTGTGACTGTCTGACTTTTCTTTTCCATAACTCTTCCTCCACTTTCATGATGCACTCTGTATCCCAGGTTCCCGCTGCGGGCCACCTTTGACTTTCCGGCAATCCCTTGGTATAATCTACCCATAGATCAAGAAACAATATGGCATCTAAGCCATGCTTGTGATACATAAAATGCCCTGGGGTGTCCCTGGGAGGAATAGGAACTGCTTCTTCGAGCACCCCTTTTCTGGTAGTAATCTGTCTTAACTTCGAGAAGAGCGGCATCTCGACAACTGATCTGATACTTACTCTTGAATTCACTTAATACGGAAAACACAATAATGAACGGTGAACAATGAACAATCATTCATACCACAATATGCAAGACATTTGAACACTTTAAACATTTAAACATTAAACATTTAAAAAATGACCGACGATGATGACAGTCTGCATGACTAATCACCAAGCTGAATTCTTGACAATAACTGAATACTTCGGAATACTTGATATACTGCTAAACAGTACATATACACTGCTAAACAGTGCAGACCGGATTTGTGTACCCAAATCCGTCTTGACCGGCACAACCTATGTGCTGTCAACACGCCTCCCCGGCGATGGTACTCACCGAGTAGCTCCTTGAAACGGAAGGCCTCAGAGAATGAACGGGACTCGATGACTGCGGACAGCGGACCCTCTGGACATCGGGATTTCGAAAACCTGGTGGGCCTCTGTATACCTCGGATCTTGCTCTCTCAGCTCGGCTCTGGTCGGGATACTTCGCACTTCTCACCGCCTCGTCTGGGTTGATCGCAGCCTCAGTCGCCCCCGCTTGACCGGAGGGAGCTTACAGGAAATCCTGCTGGTACGCGTTTATGGTCCGTCCAGCTGTGGCAGGAGACCGGGCCTGCAACGCACCGCCGGCGCGTGAGATGAGAAAGT
Organism: Triturus cristatus; assembly: GCF_964204655.1. NCBI lineage: Eukaryota > Metazoa > Chordata > Amphibia > Caudata > Salamandridae > Triturus > Triturus cristatus. The sequence goes on from NC_140588.1 coordinate 928,615,584, forward strand.
GTCCCTGTTCGGGCGCCATTATGTGGTAAATATTCTTTTTTACCTTGACTGAATTTCATACGGAATCTAAAATAAAGTAAAATAGCTCAGAATAACAAGAGGCAGAATCCGTGGTATAAGAGATTTTCTGAATGGGCTTTATTCCAAAATGGCCGACTCGAGTGGCGGCCTTCAGGTTCCGTCACCACGAGGGTTCAGGAAGTGAAGTACAATACTTTATTGACAAGAAGTAACTTTTATAGCTCATACATTACAATGAAATGAATGCAAAAGGCGTAACAATTGATAAGAGAAATGACATAGTGGTACGTAATCGAAACTAGGCGTAATAAGGAGCAGAAAGAAACATGATTGGCTCTGATTATCATGCATAGGTGGATCTATAAGATAATACTTAACATAGATGCGCGCGCAACAGCATGACGTGTGATTGACGTGCAACTAGGGGGTGAAGGGGACTTGACATTTAGCTCTACATGTGGAGACGAGAAGTCTGGGGGGTCAAGTCAACCTAATCCCAAATCATATCTAACATCCTATGTTTAGAGAACTGTTATCCACAAGAAAAGACTCTCGGACAGAATCTATTCTATACTGACTGTGTGTGCGTGTACAAGCGTCTAAGTGTCTATATGAGATGCGAGGGGCAGAAAACTTTCCATGGCAACAGGGCTATGAATTACTTGCAGGAGGACGGAAAGGCCGAGTCCTTTGCTTGTGAGCTTAGAGGAAATGTTTACCTAAATCACCGAACAGGAATGCATCGGCTGAAGAGCAAAGTAGATAATTCGAAGGTGAAATACAGCTTCTTGGCAGGCAGGCAAAACTGGCCGAGGCAGGCACCGTTAGCTGCACAGGGAGTAGGACAAAGTTCATGGATACAGATGCGAGCTCAAGCTGAAGCTGTCAGAGACAGAGAGCAGGGAAGGCTTTAAGGACAGGATCGGGCCTACTTGCCTGAACTGTAAAAATGGAGTAACTTAGCCATATAAAGTCGGTGGCCTTTCATACTTAGGAATCGAATATCCAGCCCATTGATGGCGGATCTGACAGAGAACATGTTGACGGTGGACGCACATATGTTTGCGTTTTGGAAACTGGAACTGGAGGGAACATACATGTACTTGTGACATGCACATAGAACCGTTGGGGTCCAAGATAGGGGACATAACTGATCAGGAAAATCCACACTTCCACAGTATAAAAAACATATATACATAGGAATGTATGTGTATACGGGAATATTTCTCTATCCCAGGACCGCATTATATGGCAGGATGGGGCTCATTCTATATAGGACTCCGAAGTTATTATGACAGAGATCAAAAAGCGAGATACTAATAAGCCCAATCAAACGTATCAAGGGGGCAGGATTCCTTGTTACTAACGTGAGGTTCAAACATAAACTTAGTGGCAGGAAAATTTTCTCATAACTCAGAGGAAGTCTAGCTTAACTTCTCTTGTTAAGTTGATTCCAAGGTATATGGTCGTTAAGACCAGTTATGGGGTTTTCAATCTATGGACCCATCATCTGAAAGAAACACGTTAGTTAGATTCCTCACCTTAGAATATCCCCAGGCGTCAGACTGGATCCGGAAGATTTTTCGTCAGCAATACCCCTTGCGCGTCGCTAGGCATCTTCTGCGGCTCCGCGTCCGTCGTCTGCGTCGTGCGCCGGAATGACGTCGTCGGAGTACTTAGACGCCGCCCTCGCGCGCTGACGTCAGTTCTTTTTTTTTTTTTCCAGCGCCAGTAAGCGCAGATCCGGGAGAGCTACCCCTTTTAGTCTTTTTTGACTAAGTTTTTTGATCCTTTTTGATCTTGTCTCGACTCCGGCGCCGGTAGGATGCCTGGTTTTAAAGCCTGTGCTGACTGCAACCGCTTGATGTCGGTTACGGATCATCACCGCCGGTGCCTTTACTGTTTGGGCCTCGACCACGACGCGGAGTCGTGTTCGGACTGCAAGGGCCTGACCTCGAAGGCTAGACGGGAGCGGTCCCGTAAGCTTCTCGAGCTTCGCCACTCGGCAGCCGACGTCATCATCGATTGTCTGGCTCGAAGTCTTCGGGTAAGTCGAAGCACTCCAAGAGGCGACACCGCTCTTCGGACTCCCCTCGCCGGTCGCGCGACTCGGCCGAGGGTCAGGGTGGTTCCACCCCCGCGGCTCCAGCGGAGCCGCGCAAGTCCCCATACCCGCCGGTCCCTGGGACTGACGCGACGCCGGCGTAAGTCAGTGCCTTCCTCTCGGCCATGAGGAACCTGGCTCCGCCGTCGACGCCCGCTGGCGCGCCTTCGGGCCCCGCGGACCCGACTGGGCAACCTTGCATGCCGGCGGCTCCGGCCCCGGCGCCGGCCTCGACGCCGCAAGTGCCCGAGGGACCCGTTCCCGAGTCCCCGCCGACGCCGGCCGACCTCGTCATGCCTCCTCCGCCGGCGTCGACACCGGATCCACCTCAGACGCCAGCTCCGCTCGGCGTCGTGCCCCAGTTCAGCCCCGCTCCGGACCCGGCGCCGTTACGGCGTCGATGGACGGCGCGTACGGCGCCGTTGGAGACACATTATGTCTTATCCTCCGGCTCCGATCCTTCCTCCTGTTTACCAGGAATCGGATGACGGGGGCGAATGGGAGGGGTCCGAGGACCCTATGGCCGTTCAGGCTCAGCTGTCACAGGACTGGGCAGATGAACTGGGGGAGGCCAGTGGTCTGGATACCTCACCAGACACTGGATTCATCTCTCCTCCGACTGTGGCTTTGGAGCAGGGAGCTGCTTTCTCTGTGGTGCTGCGCAAGGCGGCCGCAGCCCTTGGGCTTGAGCTGCCTGCCGTGGCTGTGAGAACTAATGTTCTCACTGAGGTGCTTCAGTCTGCAGCAAGCTCCACTGAGCCTCTGCTGCAATTCAATGAGGCCCTCATTGACGTTCTGCAGGGCACCTGGTCCAAGCCCTCCACAGTTCCTCCTGTGGACAGGAACGTCGCCAGGTGCCACCGCCCTGCTCCCGAGAGCCTGGTTATCCAGGCTTCTACCTCCCAATCCTCCTTCCCGACCGCTCCGCCGAACCGGGATTCCAAGAGACTGGAACAGTTTGGCAAAAAGCTGTTCTCCTCCCTTAGTTTGGGCCTGCGGTCCTTGAACACCGCCTGTCTTTTGGACCGTTATTCCCACTCTCTGTGGGATACGGTGGAGGACGTGCTGCCCCTGTGTCCGGAGGAGGTCCAGACACGACTTACCCAGGCTCTGGCCGATGGAGGGATGCAGCGCGACATGCTATCAGATGTGGGCTTGACACTACGGACTCGCTGGGTAGGGCGATTTCTACCACGGCGGCGCTTAGACGTCACGCCTGGCTGCGGTCCACGTCCTTTTCGGGAGATTTCCAGAGCACTCTCATGGACATGCCCTTTGATGGGACTCGCCTTTCTGGTGAGAAAGCGGACAGTGCGCTGAATCGCTTTAAGGACTCCCGGGCTACGGCCAAGTCCTTGGGCCTCTCGGCCCCGCGGTCGCAAACTTCCGCCTTTCGCCCCTTTCGTGGCCAAGGAAGGGGTGCCTCCTCACGTCCGCCTAGCCACCAGCCGCAGAACCAACCTGCGCGCGGACGTGGTTTCCGCCGAGGCGGTTCTGGAGGACGACGCGGTCAGCCCACATCCGTCCCGGCAGCATCCGCCTCAAAGCCTTCCTAGTCCGAGCTTTCAGGCCCATTCCACGCCAGTGGGCGGCAGAGTTCGCCATCACCTGCTCCACTGGCGGTCCATCACATCGGACAGGTGGGTGCTGCAAATCGTCCGAAGGGGCTACTCCCTCCCCTTCGAGACGACCCCTCCAGCCATGCCACAGCAGCACCACCGTATCTCGGGGGATCATTTGAATCTTCTCCACGAGGAAGTTTCGGCCCTCTTGGCCAAGGGGGCCCTGGAGCGCGTTCCGAGCCCAGAAGTAGGTCGTGGTTGTTATTCCCACTACTTTCTGGTTCCCAAGAAGGGCAAAGGGGGCCTACGCCCTATCTTGGACCTCCGGAACGTCAATGCCTTCCTCCGGAAGGAAAGGTTCAAGATGTTGACTTTGGCTCAGGTTCTAGCTGCCCTAGACCCGGGAGACTGGATGGTAGCGTTGGACTTGCAGGACGCATATTTCCACATCCCCGTCCTGCCGGCCCACCGGCGTTACCTGCGGTTCACGGTGGGTCAAGAGCACTTTCAGTTTACCGTGCTCTCCTTCGGCCTTACCAGTGCCCCTCGGGTGTTCACGAAAGTGATGGCGGCGGTCGCAGCTCATCTGCGCAGATCAGGGGTTCCAGTCTTCCCCTATCTCGACGACTGGTTGTTGAAGGCGGGCTCGCCCCAGGCAGTCGTCTCCCACCTCCAGACTACGGCGGATCTCCTGCATTTGCTGGGGTTTTCCATCAACGTGCCGAAGTCACACCTGAGTCCCTCTCAGAAGCTCCTCTTCATCGGAGCGGTTCTCGATTCGGCGCAGTTCCGGGTCTATCCACCGGAACAGCGGGTCCGGGATATTCAGGCCCTGATTCCCATCTTTCGGCCTCTATCCTGGGTTTCGGTCAGGCTAGTGTTGCGGCTTCTGGGGCTGATGGCCTCCTGCATCCTACTAGTGCATCACGCCAGGCGGCGCATGCGGGCTCTGCAGTGGGACCTGAAGTTTCAGTGGGCCCAGCATCACGGAAACCTGTCCGACCATGTCTTGATCTCGGAGGGCACTGCACAGCAGTTGAAGTGGTGGCTCACGGACCGTGATTGGGTCACGGGCAAGAGCCTCTCCCTTCCCCAACCGGAGCATGTCGTAGTGACGGATGCGTCCCTCCTGGGATGGGGTGGCCATATGGGAGAGGCGGAGATCAGAGGCCTCTGGTCTCCGGCGGAGTCTCGCCTCCACATCAACTTGTAGGAGCTGAGAGCGATCCGACTTGCACTGAAAGCCTTCCTTCCCTCTGTCAGGGGAAGTGTCGTGCAGGTGTTCACGGACAACACCACCGCCATGTGGTATTGCAACAAATAGGGCGGGGTGGGGTCGTGGACCCTTTGTCAGGAGGCTCTGCGCCTCTGGACGTGGCTGGAACACCAGGGCGTCACCCTAGTGGTTCAACATCTGGCGGGCTCTCTGAACGCCAGAGCAGACGAACTCAGCCGCCGGTGCATGATGGATCACGAATAGCGTCTGAACTCCGAAGTGGCGCAAGGTCTCTTTCAGCAGTGGGGAGAGCCTTGGTTAGATCTACTCGCCACCGAAGAGAACGCGCAATGTCAGCAGTTCTGCGCGTTGGAATTTCCAAGGCGGCACTCGCTCGGCGACGCTTTTCGTCGCGAGTGGAGTTGCGGTCTGTTGTACGCCTTTCCGCCTATACCACTTCTGCCCAGAGTGCTGAAGAAGATCAGGCACGACCGGGCCCAAGTCATCTTGGTGGCCCCGGATTGGGCACGAAGGTACTGGTATCCCGAGCTACTCAGTATGTTGACCGATCCTCCGATACGTCTGCCCCTTCGGGAGGATCTTCTGTCGCAGCAGCAGGGGACGGTCCTCCACCCGAACCTGTCCAGCCTCCACCTCCATGCGTGGAGATTGAGCGGCGGCAGTTGATGCCATTTGACTTGCCTCCTGAAGTCTGTGATATCATTCAGGCAGCCAGGCGTCCCTCCACAAAGACGGTATACGCCTGCCGGTGGAACAAATTTGTGGCATGGTGCACTGCAAAGGCTGTGGATCCCCTTTCCGCCCCTCTTTCTGAGGTTCTCCTCTTTCTTCTTTCTTTGGCCCGGCAGGGCTCTGCCCTGGGCACCTTGAAAGGTTATCTTGCTGCCATCTCTGCCTTCTTGCGGCTTCCTGATCAGCCTTCTCTTTTCAAGTCCCCTGTAGTTACACGCTTTCTAAAAGGCATTACTCACACGTTCCCTTCTGTCCCTTTTGTAATGCCTCAGTGGGACTTGAATCTTGTTCTCACATTTCTAATGTGCGCTCCCTTTGAGCCTCTTCATAATTGTCCTCTTCGTCTGCTGACGCTTAAGACTGCTTTTCTGGTAGCCATCACCTTGGCTAGACGGTTGAGTGAGCTCCAGGCTTTATCATCAAAGCCTCCTTTTCTCTCTGTTCATCCGGACAAGGTTGTCCTTCGGCCTCGTCCCTCCTTTCTTCCGAAGTGGTGACCCCCTTTCATCTTGGGCAGTCTGTCACCTTGCCCACCTTCTTTCCGCCTCCGCATCCTTCCAAAGAGGAAGAGAGGCTCCACCGTCTGGACCCCAAACGTGCGCTCTCCTTTTATCTGGACCGCACAAAGCAGTTCCTGGTGGACGACCAACTTTTCGTTGGATACGTGGGTGGTAAGAAGGGGAAAGCTGTGCACAAACGGACCATCTCTCGGTGGGTCGTTTTGTGCATCAAAAGTTGTTATTCCTTGTCAAAAAAGGACCCTCCTGTTGGGCTGCGCGCCCATTCTATTCGGGCCACGGCGGCTACTACTGCTTTGGGACGGGGTGTCCCTTTGCAGGACATCTGTCAGGCGGCAACGTGGGCTTCGCTACACACGTTTGCCAGGCATTATTGCCTTGACAGCCAAGTCCGGAGGGATGGCTTCTTTGGCCGGTCTGTCCTCCAGGACTTTCTGGTGAGATCTTGGTTCGCAGACCCACCACCGGGGATGGTATTGCTTGGGTATCTATTCTAAGGTGAGGAATCTAACTAACGTGTTTCTTTCGGATGAACAAGTTACTTACCTTCGGTAACGATGTATCTGTAAGAAACATTAGTTAGTTAGATTCCTCACCGACCCACCCATCCTCCCCGTTCTGCGAACTGACATCTAGGGTTAAGGCTATCCCTTTCAGGGCACTAGAATTTTTGGCACCAGTGTCGGTATCTTGCATGGCTCTGCGTTCCTGGCGCGGAAGGCTATGTACAAGAACTGACGTCAGCGCGCGAGGGCGGCGTCTAAGTACTCCGACGTCATTCCGGCGCACGACGCCGACGACGGACGCGGAGCCGCAGACGACGCCTAGCGACGCGCAAGGGGTATTGCTGACGAAAAATCTTCCGGATCCATTCTGACGCCTGGGGATATTCTAAGGTGAGGAATCTAACTAACGTTTCTTACAGATACATTGTTACCGAAGGTAAGTAACTTGTTCTTTGTTCTCGTTCCAATAGGACTTTGGACATGTTACCATCCCCTTTGACTTTCTCGATCACAGACCACCAGAGATCGTTGTCTGAGTGTTTTTTCTCTAAGTAATGTGCAGTAAGTCTAGTTGCTGTTATGGATCTTCTGATAGTACTTCTGTGTTCGTTGATACGAATTTTAATTCTCCTACTTGTCATGCCTATGTACATAAGTTGACATGGGCATTTAATTACATAGATAACTCTCTCCGAATTACAATTGGTATGGGATCTCTGTTCCCATTTATGATGCATCCCCAGGTCAATTTCTTTGGTGTGTTCTGTAAATGTACATGCCACACAGGATCCACATGGGTAGTGGCCCACAACCGGTGGCTGATTCCATAAGGTACTTTGGTAGGTGGTTTTTTACTTTCTGTAAGTCCGTATGGATTAATGTATCCCTAAGGCTTTTATTCCTTTTGAAGGTGAACATGGGTTTTTCAAATTTCAACTTATTCGAAGTTAGTATTGGCCATTTTCTGTTGATAATTTTTTTTTAATAATTAGATGATGCATTAAAAGTAGTTACACAGATCAGGGTATTGGGTTCCTCCTTCTGATGAGTCTCAAGTAAAACATCCCGTGGAGTATTCCGGGATCGTTTCTGTGCCTTTTCAATGATTCTCTTTGGGTATGATCTTTCTGCCAATTTTTTAGTCAGGACTTGGGCCTCGAGTTTGTATTCTGTCAAATCTGAACAATTTCTATGTATTCGTAGGAACTGACCCACCGGTAAATTTTCTCTCAACGCACGCGGATGGGCGCTGTTAAAATGTAACAGACTATTTTTGTCTGTGGGTTTGGTGTACAGGGAACTGACAATACCATCGTTCCTAGCACTAATTGTGACATCAAGAAAAGATATATGATCTTGATCGTGGGTCATTGTGAATCTCAGATGTGGGTTTAGATTGTTAAGCCATGTATGAAACTGTCCCAGTGTAGTTGAATCTCCTTCCCATATAACAAGGACGTCATCAATATACCGCCACCATTTTTTTAATGTTGTTTAAGAATGGATTGAGGGTCCATATATATTCATCTTCAAAGTGCCTCATGTACAGGCATGCTATGCTCGGCGCAAAAGTACTGCCCATAGATGTTCTGTGGACCTGTAGATAGAGCTGGTCGTCAAATCTAAAGAAATTTTCCTTCAGTGCCAAACGTAATAGAGTGATGATCCAGCTCACCGGAGCTTCCCAGGTCCAGTTCTATTGCTCAAGACAGTTTGAATCACCTCAATGCTTTCTTCTTGAGGGATGCTCGTGTAAAGAGCTTCCACGTCTAGACATACTAGTATATTTTTCTCAGTATTGTATGGCACATCTTGGAGGATGTTCAGAAGATGTTTAGTATCTTGTATATAGGACCGGATACGTGTGACTAGTGGGCGAAGAAACCAGTCTGTATATTTTGAGAGAGGTTCCAGGAGGGACCTAATACCAGATACAATAGGTCTACCCGGAGGAGGGGACTTGTTCTTGTGCATCTTGGGTATGGTATAAAAAATAGGTGTTCTTGGGTCCTCACAGTTCAAAAATGCGTGTTCCTTGTTGTTAATCCATCCTTCTCCCAATGCTTCGGCTGTTATAGAGCTTACAGTTTTCTTAAGCCGTGTAGTGGGGTCTCTGGCGAGAGGTTGGTAAAATTTAGTGTCGGCCAAGAGGTTCAGGCATGTCGTGCGGTAGGCTGTGGTGCTCTGGATAACAGTTGCCCCGCCCTTATCTGCTGGTTTTATTATGATGTCAGTCCTTGAGCTCAGATTCTTTACAGCTTCTTTCTTTTTTGCTCATATTGTTGTATGTGTCTTTCCTGATGGGGAGCTCCTCGATCTCTTTCGTGACGCTCTGTTCAAAAGCCAATATTTCGGGAGGCATTAAGGATGCTGGAGGAAAGAAATTTGATTTTAACCTCAATGGTGTGTGTGTGTCATCTTCATCAGGGTTTTCTTTGTCCATAAAAAAGGCCTTAACACGTATTTTGCGAAAAAACTCGCTAAGTTCACATCTCATCTGGAATTTGTCCATGTAGGTTGTTGGTACAAAACCTAGGCCTTTGTTGAGGACATCTGTTTCCTCTTTCGTCAGTTGGATATCCGTAAGGTTAACTACTAGTCCCGTTGGTTGCTTGTCCCTGCGCTGGGTCCCTTCGACGCGCTTCGTGTACTCACTGGTGTGTCGTTGTCTTCCCATTGGACTAGTTTGCTTGTATTGTTCCTCCTGCCACGTCTCCCTCTTCTTCCGCCCTGTCCTAAAAAACGATTCTGGTTAGAGCTTGGCTGGAAGAAAGGTCCCGGCTGGAAACGTTGTTGTCCTTGAAATGGAGGTGGTGGTCCCTGAAAGGGCATCGGTCCATAGGGTCCTGGCCAGGGATACATTTGTGGGTGCTGGTAGCCTCGGTTGAAGTTGCCTCTTCTTGGTCTTCTCGATTTACCTCTCCAGTTCTTTTCTGACCCATTACTAGACCAACTGTCTTCTTCTGATTCTGAACGACTTGAATGACCTTGTTAGGCAGAGCCGGAATCTGTCTTTTCCTGGTGTACATAATCCTCTCTAATATAGGGATATACCTTCTCATGTGCAAACTTCTTCAAATCCTTTTGTAGTTTGCTGATTTTGCTTTGCATCAAGAAGTATTTATGTTCGTTAATTTCCTTATTGACCTCTTCTAGTTTTTTCCGGTACAAGGTGATTTTTATTTCTGTCATTAATGCATCCTCACTCGTTTTTATTTTGACCAGGATGGCATCTGATAGTCGTTTCACAGTATTAATAATCAGTGTAAGCCAATCGCGGGTACATCGCCACGCGATTAGAGACCACTCCTTTTTGAATAGCTGGTCATCAAGGAAGATCCTGGGAGCATTATTCACCAGAAGTCCTCTTGGTGCTGCATTACCCCTCAAGTACTCGGTAAGAATTGCACCATGTAGGAGAATCTTCATTTGTGTTCGTTTGAGTTCTTTTAGTTCATCCCAATTCTGGGCTTGATTTAAACTTTGGTTTATATTTGTATCTGGTAGTAAGGATGGTCCTGCCAGAATCGAAGCTGCCATGTCGTCTGAGTAACCCAGTCCCAGGGCCTCTGCCATGGAGAGTTGGTCTGTCATAACCCTATCCCTCAGAAGATGGAATAGCAGAAAAAGAAAATTTTCGGTATTGAGGAGATGAAAAGGAGAAGGTTCGTCGTTCTCAGTGTGTAGGTAAGGAAGTTAACTGTGGATTGTTGGTGCACTTCTATATATCAACAAACCAGAAGGAATTGCCCACGGGTTTGTTTGTATGTGCTACCAGTATATTTGGGGGGAAAAAAATACTGACCTTCAGGCACCAAGGTCACCAGAGCCACAACTGACTAACCTAGCCACCACTTTAATTAGTTTCATATTTCACTATACTAGTTGAACACTAATCCTTTATGGGTCCCGGAGTCGAGTGTAACTCGCCAAAAAAGCACTTCGACGCCTTGTCAGGGGTAGTAAGCGCAATATAAATGCAATTACAATTACAACCGGTTACAGAGGTGGACGCGATGTTCAATCAGTTCAGCAGAAGGTCGAGTGAAGAGGCTTACGTCTTCACTTTGTAGTATGTATGTATGCGGTCAGAAACCCCTAGAAAGAACCGCCGTACTGTGGAAGCAATGGAACGGAAGGGAACGATCCCCGAGTGGGTAAAAAGAGCAGAAGAGCATTATTTCATGTGGCACCTACAAGTAAGTGCATGTGGCTGCCGCACAATATTGTGATGACGTTTCAGCACATTAGCAGCTGCTTTGCTCTAGTTTGCGCAGCTGCCCCAGCTGTTATGTACGACCTCTCAAGGTTTCATTCTTCAAATGTCACTGCTTGTTGCAGCTGAAATGTGGCATCTGTCACCACTGACCACCATTCTGCCACACGACAACCTGCAGCTTCCACCAGCAGTGTCCACCCGCTGTAGCCATCCTACAAGAGGGCTGGTGTCCTATGGACTGTGCAGCTGGGGCACGGTCGCCTCTACTGCCTTCTTGGAACAAGCAGCTTTGGGCCTGCTCGGACATCTCTACTCAAGAGAGCCAATACCCTTTGCCACATCCAGCAGTGATCTCACCACCGCACCATGTTCAAACCAGGAGCCAGACGTGACGGCATATTAAAAAGAAGCATTTGCAATGCAACAGGTCTTGCATTTACGCGAGTTTCAGCTATTGGCATTGTAAATGACAATGGTTTTTATTTCTATTTTGTTTTTTTAAACAAATAAAACACATTGTTATATACAATGCCAATAGCTTAAATTTGTGTAAATGCGAGACCTATTGCATTGCAAATGCTTGTTTAGGTTTGCAAGGGATTCTGCGTAACAGAACCTGGTGAGAGCCAGTCAAGTCACCCCATCCCGGATTCCCCTGGGTGTCAAATTTTAAAAAATGTATAGGTTTGCCAGGTTTGCCTAGGTGCCGGCAGAGTTATGGTTCAAAAACTACAGCTAGGCACTTTGCAAAAAAAAGGGTCATTTTTCACTGTGAAAATGTGGTGCCCACGTTGCGTTTTGGGCCGTTTCCTGCCACGGGCACTAGGCCTACCCACACAAGTGAGGTAACCTTTTTCTCGGAGGACTTTGGGGAACGGGGGGTGGGTGGAATTTTGTGGATCCACACAGATTCCAGAACTTTGCACCACTGAAAGGTCAATTTTTTTTTCTTTTTTTTTTTGGTTTGCAAGGAATTCTGGGTAACAGAACCTTGTGAGAGCCAGTCCAGTCACCCCATCCTGAATTCCCCTGGGTGTCCAGCTTTCAAAAATGGTCAGGTTTGCTAGGTTTCCCTAGGTGCCGGCAGAGCAAGGGTTAAAAAATTACAGCTAGGCAACTTGGCAAAAAAAGGGTAATTATTCACTGTGAAAATGTGTTGTATCCACGTTGCGTTTTGAGCCGTTTCCTGTTGTGCCTACCTCTAGCGATGAAGGGGGACTTACGGACTTGATAACGGGGTCCAGCATACGTGCCCAACCAATGCTCAACAAGAAAGATATGCTGTTCCCCCAGTTGGACAACGTGATAAAGGGATTGAAGGAGAGAAGTCCTCCTTGTCGGAACTAGAGTCCTCACACACCCAGCAAGCTAGGTGTCCTGCTTCTTCATATGGACTTGCTCCTCGTCGGGTCGGCGCTGCAATACCCGACGCGCACCCTTAAAGGGGCACTTTAGCGGAGATCTTTTGTTCCTGCCGTTTGGTACGTGGGTGTGAGGGCCCTAAAAAACAGTGTAGATGTAGTGCAGGTGAGTGATGTTAAAAAAGGTTGGATAGTCCACAAACTCTTTATTCGGCTGGTTATCCACCTTCTTTAAAACAAACTGAGTGGCTGCTCTCTGGCTCTATGGTCCAGTGGAGCTCAGCTCATCTCATATTGTGTGGTTGACATGTTTCATGCATCGTGGTCAATACTGATCCATTGCATTTCATCAGGACCTTGTGTTACAATACTCTCTACACGTGGTGGGCAATGAGGCTCCTACCTACCACACTTATTGGAAGCAAGCGCGAAGTCCTGCCAATCCTAGTGGTAACCTAGGTATGGGATAAAACTCACTCCATTAGGTATTTTTGGGCTTTAGACACCAAAATCGTGGTGTCCTGTCCTCATTGAGATATGCGCTGGTACACCTGCGCGTTCAGCCGCAAAAAAACGGATGTTTCTCTTTATCACGTTACGACTGGGGGAACAGCATATCTTTCTTGTTGAGCACTAGGCCTAACCACACAAGTGGGGTACCATTTTTTATTGGGAGACTTATGGTAACACAGAATTGTAGAGCAACTGTTATTACCTATTGACTTTCGATGCATTTCTGCCTTCCAAATGAAAGACAATGTGTAAAAAATAAGCCATTTTGAAAAATGACCTTTAATTTAGTATGGGTATTCATACTTTTGGCAATGTGCAAATATCTACTGTTTCTAAACGCTATATTTTGTTCCCATTTCAGAAATACATAGGTGTCTTTCATACCGATTTTTCCATGTATACATTTTCCCAGAATAATTGCAATATACCCGGTACATAATAAAAAACCATTGCAAGTCGCTACTCTGTTATTGGCTCTGGGTTCGTCGGGTTCTTGGTGAACCTACAAGTCCTATATATCCCCACAACCAGAAAGGTCCAGTGGATGTAACGGTATATTGCTTTCAAACAGCTGTCATAATTAGAAGAAGTTAAGGTGAAAAGGTTGACACAAATGGCTGTTTTTTTTCAACAAATTTTCAATTTTTCCTATATTCAACGGTTATTTTCTGTGAAGAAACCTTGAAGAATCTACACAAATTACCCCTTGCTGAATTTAGAATTTTGTCTACTTTTCTAAAATGTATAGCTTTCCAGGATCCCTTATTGCTTTCATACCCATTTCGACCATTAACTGGAAAGAAGGTGAAAGCACAAAAAGTAGCAAAAATAGGCTATGTCCCAGAAAAATGCCAAAACTGTGTAAAATATTTTGGTTTTCTGACAAGTCAGCTTGTCCCTGAAAGCTGGGCAAATGGTGATTTCAGCACCACAACCCCTTTTTAGGTCTCGCCTGACCCAGCGCATGCGCTGGTCTGGCGAGACTTTTTGTGAGGGCTCAAAAGTGCTACCACTGTAGCCTAGAACTACAGTGCATGTGCGCGCGTGCCTCACTTTCGCGGCCGCATGGCCGCTTTGATGTTTGATCGCGATTGCGATCACTTTTGCGGCCACACAGCCGCTTTGATCTCCGTGAGCCTGTTTTTTTTTCTTCTCCTGTTTATTACTTCTATGTAGTAATGGTGGCACCTGTGCGCCGCTATTACTACAGAGCAGTAATAAAAAGAAACTAGCATTGGCATAGCCAATAGGTCTCGCTTTTGGGACCTTACAAATATTTAATTATGCAACTGTTGCAGGGCTAAACACTTACAAGGTCCCAAAAGCGAGACCTATTGGCTATGCCAATGCTTGTGTTATACCATTTGCAGGGGGAAAAACTGACTTTCACCTGTAGCCCTTTTTTCCCATTTTTCAAAAAAAAATGTTTACTGTATTTTGGCTAATTTCTATGTCCTCTCTAGGGGAATCCACAAACCCTGGGTACCTTTAGAATCCTCATGATGTTGGGGGAAAAAAAGGACGCAAATTTGGCGTGGATACCTTATGTGGTCAAAAAGTTGCAGGGGCCTAAGCGCGAACTACCCCAAATAGCCAAAAAAAAGGCTTAGCACAGGGGAGTGAAGGCCTATCAGCGAAGGGGTTAAAATCTCCTCAAGAGAACTTTTTAGCAGTGCTCCTACACCCTTGTAGGTGGCATTGTGTGGTTTTGCTTTTGCTCCATATCTCCTGGAAGTGACCTTGTTAACCAGCCCCATCTTTGCACACTTACATCAGTTTCATTATGCGCATTATGATGCAGATCCAGAGCTGTGCTACCAATTTTAAAGGTCTGATGATTATTGCTACATTTTGTTTCAAAGTGTTGGGGGATTGTGTCCTGCCTGAAAATGACTGGCTTCAAGCCATGCCACAACTGCAGGAATCTGATGTTGAGCACAAACTCTGACACAGTGTGCCTTAGCTCAAGGCATGACTAAGTGTGGTATTAGTGTGACCCAATGCACCCAAAAGAGGTTAGAGACCTAGAAGTGAAGTTCTGTGTTGCAGAACAAAATAAGCTGCACTCTTTGTGCAGATCCTGTTCCAAGATGCGGGTGTTGATCCAGTCACAAGGCTGCCCCCTTAACTGCTTCATCACCCATTGTTTATCCTTTGGTAAGTCCAAGCTCAAGCATAGAAAGCAAACCATGTTTCGGCCACCTCCCATCCTACCCCTCGCTCAATCTCTCCCCCAAATGCCCCCAGTCCCTCCCACAATCCTGCTCACCAATCCCTCCCCTGTGACTCCAAAGAGAAGATGCAAGGACGTCAAATGCAATTCGCTCTTTTTCAAATTTACCCATCACGGAACAGTTTATTCAGTAGCGCCTGAGTTTTTAATTTCACAACATATCGAGACCTTCAAAGAGGCCTTGCAGTTGGTTTTCAGTGTACTTTCTAGTGCACATGTGAGCCCAGTGAATTCTCAGAGGCCTCCAGTTAGGTTACTGGCCGCAGGTCCCTCCCCAGAACAGTCTGTTAGTTAACGGACCTTTACAAACTCCGGTAGGTGCTTTGACTCTGGCCCCATGATCCAGTGTGGTTCCAACCACCCAGGCTCTGGTACACTGCCACCAGAGGATGATCGGTGAACACGGGCTACCTGTTGGGCTGTTGCATTCATTCCTGTTTGCACAAAGCCAGTGAAATCTTGCTAGACATTTGGGCAGACTTTCGAGCCTCTTTGCCTCAGACAGTCTATGGCATACAGGACATGGCCAAGTATGTTATCTGAGCAGGTTTGGATACCACAGCCTCCATTGGCAGAGTGCTCTGTACCAATGTTGTCCTTCCTAAATGCGGTCCACTTGTTATTCTGACGATGTGCGGGCATTAACAATGGATATGTCCCTTGATGGGTCTTGCCTCCTTGGGGAGAAATGCAAGGGGATTGTCCATGCGTTTGAGTGGTCATAACATAGCTGTACACTTGGTAACTCCCAGTTCTCTTTTCCCTGAAGTAATAATCCAATCAAAGCCATGGGAAACCTGATAAGCTGTCCGAGTTATGTAGTCGGGCCTCCCTATAATAATTAGCTTGTGGTTATCTGAATCTATCATCCATCTGTATGAGTATTTAAATAGTGTCCTATGTGATTGTATTGCTTTAAGTGGGCATGGTTCTGAATTCAGCAACTGGAACAACTGGTTAGCCCGAAGACATGCCTTAATGAAGCCAAGCATCAATTTTTGCCATAAACATTGCATTTAGCTGCTATTACTGCAAAAATCCAATCATAAGTAATTTTTACATCATTCTAGTAACTAACGTTCGCCAGTGGGGATCTTAAAGGCATTCCTCCTGCAAGGAAGTCTGCCCCCTTAGGAGTCAGGTAGTCGAACCAGAGCACATTTTCTATTTCTTTTTAGTCCTATACATGCTCCCCAGTGGCCAGGTACATTCCTATTTCAAATTTTAAGTGCATTAAAGTATTACCTTAAAACTAAAACACATAAAACTGAAATACTTATTTGGGAATTAGACTACCGGCACAGGATTAAGATTCTGGACAACAGTCTTTAGGGAGATGGATCATATCCTGCATTAGTACTGATTAACAGAAAGCCCATTTACCCTTTCTCGGAGGCAAAGCACCAGCTGCTGCTCCTTTTAGAAATGCCTAATTTTCGAAATATTCGAGCGAATTCGTTGATTCGGGCTCTAGAAAAGACGCCTTTGAGGTTCATGCCTCTTTGGCTAAATTATTTGATTCCTTTCTGTTCATACCTATTCATGTGGGTGTAAATGCAGTCAAATGATGAACATGCTATTCTACTTAATTCATGAATGGCAAGTTTCATGTAATCCTACTTTTCAGCCCATCCTCTGCCTCGCCGAACTAGAATTGTACTGAGCAATTGTTTGATGGCATCTTTGCACTAACCTGCACATCAAAATGAAATACTTAACTCTGCTGCCCTTGATGTGGAAGGGAAAGTTTTGAGTGTTTTAAGAGCAGTATCAACATTCGTAAGTGAAATTATGTCCACATGCATCATTGCATGTTTATATGTCTATCCAGTAATAAGCAGAATTATCAGTCTAATGTGTTTTTTGTTTAAATGCAATTCCAATAAACATCTTTATAATACATTGTTGCTCCTTCTATGACGTTTTCAGTACATTTTACAAAAATGATAGTTAAAACATGTTCAAGGATCCCACCCATATTCATGGATATTTTGATTGATTTTAACGACAATAAATGTGAAGTAGGATTAATATTGTATAACCTTTCTTTTTCGCTTCTCTCTGCAGGCCCCTAGACTCCAATCTCCATGATATGGGTCCTCTCTCCTGCAATGCTGCTCCCAGGTATGACTAGCCTATTGGTAGTCTTCAAATTGTGTCAAAATGCAATTGCCATACAGCCTTTTCTTTCGACAAATATAATTAACCCCTTAACTACATTTTCTAGCATCAAAGTTCACAGCCTAAAGATATTTTTACTTCTAGTGGACTACCTAAAAATGACAACTAGATAAACCTAGGATTTGCCAGGTATACCAAGAGGGTCAAAGGGAAAAATGTTTAATGACCACTAGGTTTCTCATCCCTTTATTCTCAATATATAGTAACTACAAAATCCGAAAACCTAGGGTCAGAACGAAGAAATAGTGATAAAGCTAGTGAGTACTTCAGCAAGTGAAAATAAATCCCATCAGCCACCTAGGTTGCAACCGACATCATTTGGGATTCAGTGTCCCTGACTGAACCCCATGGAAATTGGGGCGACAGCACCAATGGGCAACAAGAACCTTTCTTATCGGTTTAGGATATAGTATCATCCGAAGTTCTCAATAAAGTGGTTTAGTTGATAATGGTGGTGAAGGAAGCAGTGCAATGAAAAAGTGAAAATATTAAAATAATCTACTGGAACAGATATGATACTTTAATGGTTCTGTTCAAGTGACGAAATAAAACCAGTGCAGGAGCTGTTTTGCAAGAATAACTGCTCAAGTCCAGCTACAAAAAAGGATCTCCATGTTTCAGCCTCTTGATCAGGTGATAATCAGGCTTTCGTCAGGACCTATGAACTTCTGCTACTGCTATCTATTAATGTGTGATCCTAAAAGTAAAAAACACCATAGTAGTGGAAATTATACAACCTACTTTGGTTGTGAATTTCTTCACAAAACACTATATAAATTCTTCAGGAGTGTTGATCCATTTCCTAAAAATAAAGGAAAGCATTAAATGCCAATTGTTGTACATCACACAAGCTTTATCAATAATACCTGTATGTGCTCAATCCTTTAACAACTCTAAGCACATTAGTGTGTTCTAACAGTGTTTCCTGTATAAATAAAGAACCACATAGAGATAACGAAACAACTAAAAAAAACGCTTACCCGCTCATGTACGGGAGCTCTCCTCACCTGGCATCCACTCAGAGAAATGAGGCCCCGCTCTATATGAAAATAAACGGGTATAGAACATGTTGGGAAGGCCAACCTGTGTCTTAAATTTAACCAACAAACAAAACAACGCACATTCTTCATGCCAGACATCAAAAAAACTGTGGCATTTCAGCCCAGCAGCTACGTCTTTCGTTTATAATTGCCAGGCGTTCTTAGGAGCATGTATCTAAGTAAGTCTCAAGTCACACGCTCCACTTAATGACTCATTATGATTAAAGCTTCTCGTAAGAATTGGAGAATACAAGATTGTCTCGTTAGGTCATACATCATGGCAATGTCGTAGAACTGCCAAACAGTGAATATTCAGTGATCTTAATAATATATATTCAATAGCACAGATGCGATTTGCTGCAAAAGCCGATGCAAGTATAAACTGCCATAAACGTCCAACTTGTTACTTTGCAAGAGTGTAACCGCGACACTCAAATTGGCCTACAACTCCAAATACGTTTATTGATTGTAGACACGCTCACTCAACACTCGATAGCAGCGTTTAGCAACTAGCCCTTTAGATACCAAAGAGTCAGCGAGTCGTCAAAGACATGAAAAACATTAAAAAAGATTCGAAATGCCCAGGGATATCAGGAGGGAACTAACCTGTCCGTCGGTACCTCGGATCTTAACAAAGCAGGAAGAGGAGGCACCGACCTACGTGTAACGATGGATTAAATACACGCGCTTGTTTGCGCAGGAGTAAATACGCGTCAAAGCTTAGCGCTGAAGCACCATGGGAGTTGTAGTTCTTTAAACTCCAAGTAAGTAAGCTCATAATATAACGTCAGTGCGCGTGTAACGACGTTAAAGATACACTCGCTTAACCTAAGCAAGAAGTATCCTGTATCGAAATTATGCCCTTCAGCATTTTGGAAGTTTGTAATTCTAATACCAGAATAGTCTCGCGTCACAGCTCTGCGCCGAAGCATCATGGGAAGAGTAGTTGCTTAGTATAAAGACAAATGAGCTAAAATATATCACGCCAGCGCGCAATAACGATGGTCTAGAAGCACTCGCTTCCTTGTGCAAGTTATCTCTCGCGTCAGGGTATTGCGCCAAAATCATGGGAGTAATAATTCCTTTGACATGAAGGGAAAGTCAGCCTATGCTAACAATGTAGCGTTCTCATAACTACAAATTGCATCACATGTTTATCAGAAGCACAATTTGTAATTAAGAGTCTAATATTAAATATATTAAGGCAGACTTAAGATGTCTTACATTATCCATTATATCTCAAGTGATTAAAAAATCACCCTATGTTGGTCATTTGGACTAGGCTTGCTTATTAATGTAAGGTTGCAAAGCTAATTTCTTTATTCATCATAGCTTCTTACGGCTCTGAGTAAGAAATTTCTCATTCTGGCACGTCACCTCCCTAGGAGTCTATGCATGTCTCTAAGGAAACTAATTACCCATAAAGAGATGTTCTAATCTCTGATCATAAGATTCACTAGTGTCTCTAGAACAGATGTCGGAATAAAAAGCAACATTCCTTTATCAAACAAGTACTCTGCATCTATGAAACACAGCATTAGGTTCTAGCTTGTAACATACAAGTCATTGTTTTAGAATTTGTAAAGACCTAAAGTGCAACCCATGGTATTTCATCGTTCAATCCCTGTGGATCACTCTTAAGTTTGTAAATCCATTTTTGTTCTCTCTGAAAGAGAAAACGTGTGATGTCACTTATATGTGAAGGGATATATGGTTGTTCAAGCACTATCCATTTCAGATCCTTGACCTTGTGTCTGTGTACAAGAAAATGATTGGTTAATCTTGTTGACTGTTTCTTGCAACAAATGGTACTTTTATGTTCATTGATCCGAAGTTTTATTTTGCGCGTGGTCATCCCCACATAACGAAGATGACATGAACATGTAATCATGTAAAAGACCTTCTCTGAATTACAATTTGTATGTTTTTTCAGGATCCACGGTCTCATTGTCCCTATGTCCACTTGTTTAGTCTGTTGAGTTTGTGCACAAACCAAGCAACATCCACAAGGAAAATGACCCTGCACTGCGGGTAAATTCAACAGTGTATTAGTTCTCATTGTTGTTACATTCTCGGGTCTAGTGTGTACCAAACTGTCACGTATGTTGATGCCTCTTTTGAATGAGAAGAATGGAGATGGCAAAGACTCTGATCCTATTTTCAAAATACGCCAATGTTTGCTTATAGTTTTTTGTACCCGATTAGTAAAAGTACTAAATGTATGAACAAAAGTCAGTCTGGTCATGAGTGGTTTCTTAATAGGCGGTTCTAGAAGGGCCTCTCGGTTATTATTGGAGGCTCTCTTCCAGGCTTTTTTCACCAAATGTTGGGGGTAGCCACGCTACCTCAATTGTATTGACAGATCCTTTGCATGTCTTTGGAAATTGGGTAACTCAGAGCAGTTTCTCCGTATACGGAGGAACTGGCCTACTGGCAAATTCTCTCGCAAAGCCTTTGGGTGATGACTTGCAAAAGTCAAGTGAATTTCTGGCCATTGGTTTTTTATATAATTCACTACCCAAATATCCTTGACACGGATGTATACAGATATCTAGAAACGGCAAACATTCCTTGTTAAATTCCACTGTGAATTTAAGAAAAGCATTCTGCTGGTTAAGCCACTGGTGGAAAGCTGTGATGTCAAAAGATGTGCCTCTAAAAACAACCAGGATATCATCTATGTATCGCTTCCAGAGCAATATCTGATCCCTAAACGGGTTGCTGTGGGTAAGGACATGGTCTTGCTCAAAGAGGTGCACATACAGATTCGCTAACGAAGGAGCAAAAATACTGCCCATCGAGGTGCCCGAGATTTGGAGATAGATATCCTCTTCAAATCTGAAAAAATTCTCAGTCATTGCGAGTCTGGCACATTCGAGAATAAACGGTACTGGAGTAATCGTATCTGTATTCCCTATTGTTTGTTCCAGAAGCCCTCGGATGGCATCAAGAGTTTCTCCTTGTGGGATGGACGTGTACAGTGATTCAATATCAAAAGATATCAAATAGTCCATCTCTGGATTAAAAGGTGTCTCAGATAAAAGCCTAAGCACATCCTTTGTGTCTTGTAGATATGTCTGCATTGTTCTGACCATCGGTTTGAGGAAGAAATCAACAAAAGTAGACAAAGGCTCCAGTAATGAGCCAATACCCAAAATAATAGGGCGACAAGGAGGAGGTCGCTGGATTTTATGAATTTTCGGGAGGGTGTAAAAATGAGGCATGACAGGATATTTAGTCACCAAGAACTCAGCTTCATTCGAAGTGATCCACCCTTCTGTTTTTGCTTCTTCAACTAAATTGGTGATCTCATGGGTTAATCTAGACGTTGGGTCTACGTGTAGGAGATGATAAGAACGTGTATCGCCAAGTTGACAAAGACATTTTTGGCAATACGTTACAGAATCTTGGATCACAATCGCTCCCCCTTTGTCTGCTGGTTTGATTGTTATCGTGACATCTTTAGATAAAGTTATCAAAACATTCTTCTCCTTTACAGGTAAATTCTGATAAGGTTTCTCTTGAGAGGCAATCAGAGTACCTATATCATGTATAACAGCTTTTTCAAAAGTTAACACCTGATCTGGTACTAGATGGTGGGGGGGGGTTGAAATTCGAAGGTGGTTTAAGGCCTGTGTTAGTAGATGTTAATTCAGTGGGTGCTTCAAAATTATTTTCTTTGTTTTTGAAAAAGAAATGTAGGTGGACCTTCCTAAAGAAACGCGCTAGTTCGCACCTTAATTGGAATGGGTCTCCAGTGTTGATAGGAACAAAACCTAGTCCTCGATCAAGTACCAGGTTTTCTTCTGTAGTAAGAATACGTGAACTAAGGTTGACCACTAGATTGTCAGGTTTGTGCTTGTGCTGGGCTGTGGTTGGCCTTTCCTGCTTCTCGTATTCGGAGGGAGAGGGTCTTGTTCCCAATGTACTTGTTGTTGGCCTCTTCTCTTTCCCCCGTTTCTCCCTCGACCTTGTCCTAAAAAAGGCTGATTGTCGAAGAATTGTGGTTGTGGTGGAAAGTGTGGCATGGGATGTTGATATTGAGGAAATGGGTAGTTCCATGGTGCCGGTGGCCACCAAGGACCCTGCTGTTGGTATGGACCTTGTCTACCACGTCTACGATTGTTTCTAGGATATGTTCTTATCCCTTGATTCTGTTGCGCCTCAGTAAAAGAAGATTCTGAATCACTTGAAAAAATTTCGGATCCTGAGGAGGAATAATTAGAGCCAGTGCGTCTACCTTTCTGATTAAACTCTGGGGCTACATACCCTTCTTTTGTATATGGGTATACTTTCTCCAATTAAAATCTTGCTAGGTCTTTCTTAAATTTCTCTATCTTTTTCACAAGGATTGAATCTTTGTATTCTTTGTTTGATTTGTTAGTTTCTTCCATGTTTTTCTTAAATAGAGCATAGGTAATAGTTTTAATTTGTCCTTCTAGGACTTGAATCTCTATTAATATGGCGTCAGAAATCCTCTTAGCTGTACTTATGATTAAGATCAGCCAATCGCGTATGCAGCGCCATGCGATAAGCGACCAATCTTTCATAAAGATCTTATTGATCAGGAAAAGGCGGGGGCATTCGTCACTAATAAACCTGTGGGGGCGCAATTCCCTCGAAGGTATTCAGTCATTATTGCCCCATGAATAAATGTTCGTGTATGTGTCCTTTTTAGATCTAGTAAGGATTGCCAATCGTCTTGTGAACTCGATGGTGTTTCTTGTATCGTATCTAATATACTTGGATTGGCAGCTAGAATAGATTGTAAGACATTGTCATCAAAGGACAAACCTGTGTTTTCAGCCATGGCATAAGAATGTGCGATGTTTGTAAGTGTGAATCAATCTATCTCACATTGGAGAGATTCAGAAAAAACGTAACCCGCAGCGCAGCTGCTCTTAACACTAGATAACTAGATAAACCTAGGATTTGTCAGGTATACCAAGAGGGTCAAAGGGAAAAATGTTTAATGACCTCTAGGTTTCTCATCCCCTTATTCTCAATATATAGTAACTACAAAATCCGAAAACCTAGGGTCAGAACTAAGAAATAGTGATAAAGCTAGTGAGTACTTCAGCAAGTGAAAATAAATCCCATCAGCCACCTAGGTTGCAACCAACATCATTTGGGATTCAGTGTCCCTGACTGTGAACCCCATGGAAATCGGGGCGACAGCACCAATGGGCAACAAGAACCTTTCTTATCGGTTTAGGATATAGTATCATCCGAAGTTCTCAATAAAGTGGTTTAGTTGATAATGGTGGTGAAGGAAGCAGTGCAATGAAAAAGTGAAAATCTTAATATCTACTGGAACAGATATGATACTTTAATGGTTCTGTTCAAGTTACAAAATAAAACCAGTGCAGGAGCTGTTTTGAAAGAATAACTGCTCAAGTCCAGCTAGAAAAAAGGGTCTACATGTTTCAGCCTCTTGATCAGGTGATAATCAGGCTTTTGTCAGGACCTATGAACTTATGCTACTGCTATCTATTAATGTGTGATCCCAAAAGTAAAAAACACAATAGTAGTGGAAATTATACAACCTACTTTGGTTGCGAATTTCTTCACAAAACACTCTATATAAATTCTTCAGGAGTGTTGATCCATTTCCTAAATATAAAGGAAAGCATTAAAGGCCAATTGTTGTACATCACACAAGCTTTATCAATAATACCTGTATGTGCTCAATCCTTTAACAACTCTAAGCACATTAGTGTGTTCTAACAGTGTTTCCTGTATAAATAAAGAACCACATCGTTATTGCGCGCTGGCGTGATAAGTTAGCTCATTTGTCTTTATACTAAGCAACTACTATTCCCATGATGCTTCGGCGCAGAGCTGTGACGCAAGACTATTCTGGCGTTCGAATTAATTACAAACTTCCAAAATGCTTCAGGGCATCATTTCGATACAGGATACTTCTTGCTTAGGTTAAGCGAGTGTATCTTTAACGTCGTTACACGCGCACTGACGTTATATTATGAGCTTACTTACTTGGAGTTTAAAGAACTACAACTCCCATGGTGCTTCAGCGCTAAGCTTTGACGCGTATTTACTCCTGCGCAAACAAGCGCGTGTATTTAAACCATCGTTATACGCAGGTCGGTGCCTTCCCTTCCTGCTTTGTTAAGAACCGAGGTACCGACGGACAGGTTGGTTCCCTCCTGATATCCCTGGGGATTTCAAATCTTTTTTAATGTTTTTCATGTCTTTGATGACTCGCTGACTCTTTGGTATCTAAAGGGCTAGTTGCTAAACGCTTCTATCGAGTGTTGAGTGAGCGTGTCTACAATCAATAAATTTATTTGGAGTTGTAGGCTAATTTGAGTGCCGCTGTTACACTCTTGCAAAGTAACAAGTTGGACGTTTATGGCAGTTTATACTTGCAACGGCTTTTGCAGCAAATAGCATCTCTGCTAGTGAATATATATTAAGATCACTGAATATTCACTGTTTGGCAGTTCTACGACATTGTCTTGATGTATGACCTAACGAGACAATCTTGTATTCTCCAATTCTTACGAGAAGCTTTAATCATAATGAGTCATTAAGTGGAGCGTGTGACTTGAGACTTACTTAGATACATGCTCCTAAGAAGCCTGGCCATTATAAACGAAAGAGACATAGCTGCTGGGCTGAAATGCCACAGTTTCTTTTTGATGTCTGGCATGAAGAATGTGCGTTGTGGTGTTTGTTGGTTAAATTTAAGACACAGGTTGGCCTTCCCAACATGTTCTATACCCATTTATTTTCATATAGAGCGGGGCCTCATTTCTCTGAGCGGATGCCAGTTGAGGTGAGGAGAGCTCCCGTACATGAACGGGTAAGCGTTTTTTTCGTTTTTTTGTTGTCTCTATGTGGTTCTTTATTTATACAGGAAACACTGTTAGAACACACTAATGTGCTTAGAGTTGTTAAAGGATTAAGCACATACAGTTATTGATAAAGCTTGTGTGATGTACAACAATTGGCATTTAATGCTTTCCTTTATTTTAAGGAAATGGATCAAGACTCCTGAAGAATTTATATAGAGTGTTTTGTGAAGAAATTCGCAACCAAAGTAGGTTGTATAATTTCCACTACTATTGTGTTTTTTACTTTTGGGATCACACATTAATAGATAGCAGTAGCATAAGTTCATAGGTCCTGACGGAAGCCTGGTTATCACCTGATCAAGAGGCTGAAACATGTAGACCCTTTTTTGTAGCTGGACTTGAGCAGTTATTCTTTCAAAACCGCTCCTGCACTGGTTTTATTTCGTCACTTGAACAGAACCATTAAAGTATCATATCTGTTCCAGTAGATATTAAGATTTTCACTTTTTCATTGCACTGCTTCCTTCACCACCATTACCAACTAAACCACTTTATTGAGAACTTCGGCTGATACTATATCCTAAACCGATAAGAAAGGTTCTTGTTGCCCATTGGTGCTGTCGCCCCGATTTCCATGGGGTTCACAGTCAGGGACACTGAATCCCAAATGATGTTGGTTGCTACCTAGGTGGCTGATGGGATTTATTTTCCACTTGCTGAAGTACTCACTAGCTTTATCACTATTTCTTAGTTCTGACCCTAGGTTTTCGGATTTTGTAGTTACTACCTAAAAATTAGCCAAAATTATTCATGCAACACCTTGCCTTGTGGTCCTAAGGCATTAAGTGTTTGCAGAGAATGTTTCAGAGAGGGTACTGTTTGGGACACACTACTAATGCTCTGCAGTGGTAAAACCAAGTGCAAACTTTCTCTCTCAGGCTAGGTGGCCCAATCAGCCAATTCTTAATTCAAGAGTTTGTTTTCAGAGGAGGTTCCCTGGGCTCCATGCTCACTGCGGCTGGAACCAAGCTATATATATGGGTTCCGGAGTAGCTTGTTAATCCCCAAAAAAGTGATTCAACGCCTCGTCGGGGGTAGCAAGCACTATATAAATGCAATTACGATACAATACCTGAGTATCTAGCTCCAATCAGGGTAAAAACGGTCTTGGGTTGCTTAGGTTTTGGTTCATGGAGAGCCTGGCAGTTTGAACAAGACTGTTCCTATTGGAGTAGGGTCAAGACTGATTTACATAAGGTTGAATCCAGATTGAGTTGGCATGGTGGGTAAATAAGCTGTTGAATTACTTCCTCAAGCAATTTGCCAGTGGTTAGACCTAATGCAAGTATTCCCCCCTGACGTACTGGCCTAAGTGCCAAGGTTATGTCCAGACATTGGTCTCTGGCTCCCTCACCCACTAGAACCAAGTTACACCCTACTGACCAGTCACAGTCAAGGCATGAAACAGGCCTTGGATTGTTTGTGTTCAGGGTGGGTCAGGCTGTTCAGGCTGGACTGTTCCTATAGGTGCAGAGTCATGATTCATTTGAATATGTCTGGGTCTAAACTGTGGTGGCATGGTAGGCAAAAGAACAATGGGTTGGAATGCTACCCCAAGCGATTGCTAGTGGTTCCTCATGCCACTTTTGTGGTTTGTGGTGCACCCTATGGCAGCTTATCAGAGGCTCGATTTCTTCTTCTGGGAGAATAGAACTCTAAATGCCAGTTTCAAGCCTGTATTGCAGCATTTTATGTGCAGAATGCAGGTTGATGAGCTTTTCTTGTGAAGAGTGAAAAGAATACTGTCCCTTTAAGATTCCAGGATACTTTGCCACCCACAGTGCACCTTACTGCCTGTTACTGCCGAAAGCCACCTTTTTTCCGGCTCTTCTGAACAGCACCTTCAGAGCACATGAGGTTTTAAACCTAAGTTTTTCACAAAAAATACATTTCTTAGCCTTTAAAGTTTCACTCAGTGTTTTTAACATTTTCAGTCGAGTAACTTAAAAATATTCAGATTCCATTAAGATGGGGGGGGGGGGGGACAAAGCTATCAAATTCATGGAAGGACCCCATTGGTCCCAACCTGTACCTACCTGAAAAGCCCCTAAATGTTGTATTTAGGGGCAACCCTGAACCTTGCCTCCTCAGACAAACAAAAAGGAAAAGAAGGGCCACAGAGCCATGCTGAAGGAAGAAGACAACACCAACTGCCTTGGCCCCAGCCCTACTGGTCTTTCCTAACCTCTACCTGCTCCAACGGAATCCTGGCTTGTCCTGCAGCCAGCAGCCCCCAGAATTCAGAGGACCTGCCCTGTCTTCCCTAAAAAGACTGTCTCCAGCGAGCACCAGATTTGCTCACCAACAGACTCTGGCTCCGGCCAAATCCGTGAGTCTGCACCACTCTACACCCGCCGCCCACAGCCCTTGTTCGAGTAGTCCAATACCACGAGGAGATCTTTCCGGTGATCAAAACTTGGGATCTGGTGATCCCTGACCTACCTCAAGTCTCCAGATGATGTCTCCAGCCCCTATTTGGAGGATCCCCCCCCTCCCCCCGACTGCGACCGCCGGAGCCAGTAAGAAAAATCTGACCCCAAAAGACACCCCTGAAAGAGACACCCTATGGCCTTGGCTGGCCCATCCGATGGTGTCCCGGCATCTTTCGACATCCCAACTTACCTCTCTAACTGGTGGTCGCCTCCAGAAGATCTTCGTGCCCGAGCCTGCAGAGTTTGTTCTGACCGGTGCTTCCCCATTAAAACCACCAGGGCTCCCGACGTCTATCCTGCACCCGGCTGCCCCTGTGCCACTGTGGGTGCACCTTGTGTGCTATCTTGGATCCCCGTTTGCCCTGAGCTCATTTCTAGAAGCTTTGCTCCCTCAACCTTGTGGCCTGCTCATAAGCAGCCACCAACTGACTGTCCCCCCCAGCCCTATAGGATAACATTGGTCTCAGCTCTCTGAACCTGACTGCCCTAGTGCTGCTGAGGATGTTTGAGTGCATCCTCCACCCTGGTGGAGGCCTTGTTCTAACCCCAGAAACTCAACCCGCAAAACGTTAACCCTATGTGTCCCCAATGGATTGCATTGACTGGTTTCCTCTGACAAACTTCCAAGTGTTGATGGTGTTTTGCGTGGAAACCTAAAACTGTTTTGAGAAACTGTTTTACTTGCCTTTTATCCAGGAAATGTCCCAGTATGATATCTAGGCATATCATACCGAGTAGAAAAAGTAATCGTGAAAGTAATAAAAAGGGTAATCAAAAGTAACCCAAAAGTATTTGCTCATTTTTACAATCCTGTAAGAAAAGTCATTTTGCATCCAGTTTGCTTTTGAACAAGCTGTCTTGAAAAGTGTATAATCATAATTACCTGTACCAAGTCCTGCTTGGTTATATAAATAAAATTCAACAAAGAAACATTTTGGATACAAACAATTGGTCTGCGTTCACTGAGTGTGTGACATCATTTCTTGCCTGAGTGTGTACAATATATGCTTAACACTAACCTCTGATAAAGCCTTACTGCTCGCCAACACTACCGACCATAGAGAGTAAGGTATTATCTACTTTTACCTCTGTAAGCCTTTGGGTATCCACTGGACTCTGTGCGCACTATACCTTACTTTGGTATAGTATATACAGAGCCAGCTTCCTACAACTACTGCAAGGCATATCTCTCCCATAGGATAACATTGGGTTACAATATTTCACTTAATAAGGGATAGTCTTTGATTGGAAGCAGGTGGTAAAGTCTTGTTTGGTGTCTGAGGAATTGTAGTTTACTATTGTAGGAAACTGGCTCTGTATATACTATACCAAAATGAGGTATAGTGTGTGTATTGAGTCCAAGTGATCCCAGAGGTAGGTAGAGGGTAAAGTTAGATAGAACCTTTCTCTCTATTTGTGGTAGAGTGGTCGAGCAGTAATGCAGTATCAGAGGACAGTGTTAAGCAATTGATGTACCCACTCAGTCAGCAAATAACTGGTGTATTTGTAAAGTGCACGATTACCCGTAGGTGTCCTGGCGCTGAATTACAGATGTTAATTGTTACCTAACTCAATGGTACTCATTCTATCGACCTCAGATGGATGAAAGGCTGAGTGGACCTGCCGGGATATGAACCTGTGACCATGAGGTCGAACACTGGCCCCTGCACTGGCTGCTTTAGTCCACTGAGCCACCAGACCCGGCAAATTAATTCACACATTCAATAACTGAACTCTAGGCTAATTGTGTTTGTATAAAAATATATACTCTTGTTTTTAGAACCAAGCAAGCCTGGCACAGATGAGCATTAAATACTTTTCAGTAATAAGTTACTGGATATATAGAACAGTTTGAAAATGCAATAGAAATTGTACTTTGTTTGATTTACAGAGAACACCTAGCAAATACAGTACATTGGAATGAATAGGCTTTTTCAGTAAATTGCAGGTGAGTTACTTTTGTACGTTTTGGTTATTTGTGTGATTTTTAAAAAACATTTTTAGATTTGAAAACGCCACACTTTGACACTTTTTCTCGAAAAAGTTTCTATGTTATCCCAAGGGAGGAAAACCGGTTACGGTTCACAGGTAAGTAAACAACTGTGGGAGTTAAGGTTTTGGAGTTCGACTCAGTGGTCCCCCAGGTTCAGTGAAGCACTGTTGTTGCACCCTAATCGGCACTAGAGCGGCCGGGTGCAGAGTGTTGAGGCCCAATGTTATCCAATGGGGGATAGGGGGCCTCCGGTTGGTGGCTGCTGGCAAGCAGGCCACTGGGTTGTGGGAGCAAGGCTCCTAGGGTTAAGGTCAGGGCAAATGAGGAAACAAAGTAGCACAAAAGGTGCACCCTCAGCGGCACTGGGGCGGCTGGGTGCAGAGTGCTGTTTCGACGTCAGGCGCCTTGTTTTCTAGGGAGAATCTCCGGTTTGCAAAAGCACTGCAGGCAGGGAGACTAAGGACTTCTGGGTGCGACCACCACTTGGAGAGGTAAGTTGGGAAGTTAAGGGTTGGTTAGGCACCGTCGGTTTGGGCA